>NC_136067.1:520141701-520688665 GCF_964261635.1 Lissotriton helveticus | reverse complement strand
AAGAAACAGAGAATATAAGAACAGAAGAGTATATATGAAGAAAGAGGAAAGAATGTAAAAAGACACTGAGACAAAAATGTGGAGAAAAGAATTATAAAGGAAGACTAATGGTATAAGGAGAGAGGGAGTACTATGAGAACACAGTAAGAACTATGACAACAGTGGTGAATATAAAGACAGGAGAATATAAAGAGTAGGACTAATATGCAAAAAGAGGAGCAACTATGAAAAAAAAAGTATAAAAAGAGAGCAGAGTATAGGAAAAAGAAGATATTATAATCAGAGAGGAAGGAGTAAGACGAGACAGGAGGGAGTATGACAGAGTGTAGAAAATATACAAAAAGGTGCGAATAGAATTCCTTAATGTAGACACATACACAGTGTGATATTACCCAAAAAAAGTATGAGACCATGCATTTTACCAAAACACATTTACTACTGTAAAACGTTTAAAAAGGAGCGAATATAGGGGCATATTATCAACGACCGGTGTTAAAATTATCGCCGTTTTAATATCGGCCGGAAACTGCCGATAAAACGGACGATAGTGGGCTTGATAATACGCCCTTGTTAATTCCCATAGAAACCCATGTTCTGGTGTTAACATGGGATTCTATAGTAAATAACAAAGGCGTATTATCAAGCCCATTATCGACGTTTTGTCGGAAGTTTCCGGCCCATAAAACAGCGATAATTTTAACACCGGTCCTTGATAATATGCCCCCTAATTCCTTAATATACACACATGCACAGAGTGATATTAGACAAAAAAATGACACCATGCATTTTACCATTTACTACTGAAAAACGTTTAAGTGACTATGCATATTCCATGTATATTATTACTACATTTCAATGATCAACACTGACTCATTTTCCAAAAACATATGCAATTTACTACATTATTTCTGCCACTATTACATCAAAAAACTAACACAATAAAACAACAAAGACGCACAAGGTGCATGTAAATCGACCCAGACTATATACAGAGGGAGAGAAACGAGAAAGAGGACAGAACAGGGAGTATCAAGAAAAAAATTCAATATAAAGACAATAGGAAGAAAATGAGGATACAGAAGGAATAAGAGAAGAAATAGGAAAATATAAAGACAAAGAAGGGCAATATCACCACAGACGACAATATAACAAAAAGACAGTAGTACCAAGAGAGAGAAAGGAGTAAGAGGAGACAGAGGGAAGTATAACAAGAGAGGCTAGAAATTATGGAAAAAGGGACAAATATAAGCCCATATTATGAAGAAAGGGCGACACATTATCACCGCTTTTATCATCAGGAAACTGCTGCTAAAGCGGCAATATTGGGCTTGATAATATGGCCTTATGAATTCCCATACAAGCCCAGGTTAACACCATAACCTGGGCTTCTATGGAAATTCACAAGGGCATATTATCAAGCCCATTATCGCAGCCACAGTCGGCAGTAGGAGTTCCTGCAGGGCGGTGACATGGGGAGGGGGAGGGGCAGGGTGGGGGGTAGTAATGTATGGATTACGGAGTTTAACAGGTAAGTAAACATATACATAAATAAAACGAATTTCGTTGCGCGCACTGCATCGCATTTGGTGATGCAGGGCCCGCAACGAAATTCGTTTTATTTATTTATATGTTTACTTACCTGTTAAACTCCGCACTACTTCAGCTTTCCGGTGACAGGACTAGTCTGTACCCACCTGGATGGAGTCATAATGCTGTGCAGTAGTCTATAACGCTGGATTATAACACAGGATAATGGGCGTATTTAAGAAGCGTCCAGCAGGGCTGCACTAAGGCGCAGCCATCTTGCCGCTCACGTTCTAGCGCCCCTCCCCCCCAAATTCTTGCACCTTTGATTGCGTTTTCCCTGTGGTCAAAAGTTCGAGCTTCTTTGTTAAACCCAACATACTTCACCTTTGGAGAAACGGTGGCTGTGATGGCATTTGGTAGTACAGATTGCTCTTTTTAGTTTTCGTTCTACTCCTTTGAACAAGTATTAGCTATGGCTCAGAGGACTTTGATTTCTGAGTCAGTGTGGCCAAAGTACCATGTGCATTTTGCCTTTGAGGAGTCAGTTCGGTTATTGCAGTTTGAGTTTAGCTATTGAGCATGTGCATAATGTGATTACTTGCAGCACATCATTTCTACAGCCCTCTTTAGAGTCTTAAGATCTTCCTTTTTATTGATGGTACTCAACAAGTAAGTCATATCTGCTGCGGATCCTGGACTGAGTTTGTGTGGTGGTAGTACCCCAGATAGGTAGGTGATGCCTCTGGCCAGTGGTCAATTTCTTTGCCATTTCAGTCCTTAATCTGGCACGATTTCCTGGTGGTAGGATAGGGTATGTTCGGTAGACTGATGATGTATGTGGGGTTGCTTCTCTGAATGGTGGATTAATGGGTGAAAGTGGCTGGAGGATACAGGACACCATTTTGAATGCCTAGGCTAAATAATAGTGACCTAGTATGCTGCCCACTTTACAGGCGTTTTGTAAGCTTCTACTTCCCTCTGCTGACACATGGAGAGCAGCTGTGGCCAGGTTTCCAGCACAACTTCCAGAAGGGGGGGAAAGTGATTGCAGGGGTGGGGTGGGGGGGAACCGTGGGTTAATAACAATATTATAATAATAATTTAAATAACTTACTGGTGCAGCCGGCTGCCTCCCGCGTTGCATCATTCCTGCTGGCCTCCTCCTGGGTCCCAGCAGCCCCTGGGACAAACCAATCCCTGCACTTTAGAGCACCACAGGGATTGGCCTGAGAGGGATACTGAGTCCGTGGAATTTCTCCAGCCAGGCTGCTGAATGCAACCGGTCTGGAGAAACCAAAGTGCGCATGTGTGTGTTTTGGTCCGCCTGAGACGGCCGGCCAAACACACATGAGCACTTAGGGAGTGCACAAGCACTCCTCCTCCACCCTCCCATACCCTGCCCCTTCATGCACAAGCCGGCTCAGAACCGACAAACGAAAAATAAATATTTTTCGCTTGCTGGCTCTGCGCCAGACAGAGGGGCAACGGCGCTGGCAAGAACGGAAGAGAATGGTTACCTGGGAAAAGAGCTGAATTCTGCAGAAAGGAGAAAAGGGATTTTGACTGGAGCCAAAAGACTGGCCTAGGGAATTGGGGCCTAACAACCTAATGAGAAAAGCATCTTCGGCTGGGCCTGAGACACCTCCCAACAGACCACTAGGGGGCTGGGCTGAAAAAGGCAGCTGTGCAGGCCCTCCCATTTCTCTTTCTATACCCACTTCCAATTTTAAACTGCAAACTGCACTAGGGGGCTTCTTCCACTTCTTTGGGTATTAGGCCTATATTGCATGTAACCCTATGCACTGGTTCCTTCCAGCCATCTCAATTTATAGTTCTCACTTCACTCTTTTTGAGAGTTTTTACACCTTTTCACTCCCAGTGCCCCGTGAACCTGCTTAGGATGCCCAGTTTCCCTATCTTAGTGATGGTTCTCCTGCTTTTTCTCATTATCGACATCTTGAAGTGCCCAGGTCTCTCTCTGCTTGCTCTTCTTTCGCCATTTCATGTGATGGTAAGGTTAAGCCAAACATTAGAAGTTCCCTCCTGCAGATGTGGCGGTGGAATGTAACTGGATTGATGGTAGAGAGTATATGATTCTAGCTAAATTGATTTATGAGGTCCTTGAAGATGGATAGACAGGGTAGATTTTGGAGTAAAAAATGATGATGGCCTTGGAAAAGAAAGGTAGATCAATCAATCAATCCATCAGGACACTTGTTAAGCGCACTACATACCTGTGAGGGTCTTAAGAGGCGGGGGGTGGGGGTACATGCTACTGATCGAAGAGCCAGGTCTTGAGTAGCCTTCTGAAGGCCAGTAGGTCTTGGGTCTGCCGTAGGCTGGTGGGGAGGGTGTTCCAGGTCTTGGCGGTGAGATGGGAGAAGGATCTGCCTCCGGCTGTCGTTCTTCGGATGTGGGGGACATCGGCGAGGGTGAGGTCGGCAGAGCGGAGCTTGCAGGTGGGGGTGTAGAAGCGGAGTCGTCTGTTGAGGTACGCTAGGCCGGTGTTGTGGAGGGCTTTGTGTGCGTTGATCAGGAGCTTGAAGGTTATCCTCTTGTTGATGGGGAGCCAGTGTAGGTCTCCCAGGTGGGGAGTGATGTGGCTGTGGCGGGGGATGTCGAGGATCAGACGTGCCGAGGCGTTTTGGATGCGTTGCATGTTGATGGGGTGTATGTTGGGAAATATGGAAACTATGTAGGGGCTGAATGAATGTGGTTCTGATGTACTTTCTATTGAGGCATTTAGGGGTGGAAAGATCGGATTGACTTGCTTGGGATGATGCAGTCATTGAGGTATAAAGGAACGTAATATGGAGTGGTCAAGGCTTGGCTGGAGATTCTGCATCTTGTTGGTAGTTACTGATGGCATTGAGCCTACCTTTTCCCTGGGGCCGCTCTTGTCATCTGAGATGAGAGAGGACTCCATAGGTTGGGTGTAGGCTGAGGTATGTGTTACAGTGACTGAGGCTAAACCAGAAGGCTGCTCTGCGATTGAGTGCATTGTAGCTGGCAAGCTTCTTAGACTTAGGGTCTGATTTAGATTTTGGCAGGACTCCCGTTGTCTATCTGTGGCAGAGTTTACAAGTACTCACTGACGGAATCCCACCTGCTGTAGTTAGATGTGTGCTTACTGAATTGTTGTCCGCGTTGACAGTGTTTTCCATCACGTAGACGGTTCACCGCTGTTGACATGGCAGATTTCTCTGCTGGCTAACATTACTCTGTCGCCGTAAGAGGGGTGGGATTGTGCCAAGTCTATTTAGATTTCACAGTTGTGCTGGCAGTGTTCTAGCAAAATCCTGGCTAATGAAGGGTGATGCCCTAAAACTGGTCCCTGGATGCTTGTTTCCGGTCCAGGCAGGACCTGTCTTGGCAGTTCTGGCTGGGATGTTCCCACAAGGATCCTTGTGACTGGGGGTGAATGTTTGCATTGTCCAGAATTCCGTCCATCAGTTGTTTCTTTTGCATATGTTGCCCTAAGTGGGACAGCAAACAAATGATGGACGGGATGCTAATAATGCATTCTCCTCCAGTCAAAAGATCTGGGTTAAATCCATTGTTCTTTTGCCCACTATGCCACCCCAGTTTGGACCCAGCCATATGCAAATCAGTCTTGACCCTGTGCCCCAAGGGAACAGTCCAGACTGAACTGCCAGGCCAGGTCCTCCCTGGACCGGAAACAAGCATACCGGCACCGGTTTCAGGGTATACCACCCTTCTTCAGCCAGGCTAGCTTGAATCCAGTGGCACAGTGAGCAAGGAACCCACGTCTGGGCTGGGTCCAAACTGGAATGGCATGGTGAGCAAAGAAACGATGGATATAGGCCCAGAAGTCGCAGGACCTGGGGATCATGTCTTGAAAGGTAGGTGACCAGTGGGCCTATATGTCAAGTGGGCGAGACTTGGCTGGCAAAAGGTCCCAGAACTCAGAGAGGAGGGTTTGGCAGCGAGACGCATCTTCAAGCCAGAGGGCTACCTTAGGTGCAGGCCTGTGACCCCAGCACATGGAGACCCTATGCCGCGCAAGGACCAGTAGCATAGCAGTCAAACGACGGGAGATATCCAGGCAAAATTTAACGAAGCCTAAGAGGCAGATCACGGAGTCAGGTTGAAGTGGTGACGAGGTGATTTCAAAGATAATTGCACAAACCTCACACCACTATGCCGAGACCCAGGGCACAGCCAGGCAAGATGAGAGAAATCAGCTGTGGGCGTGGAGCAGCGCAAGCATCTGTCACTTGCTGCAAGACGCTTTACAAGATCCATAAGTCAAGTCAGGACCAGCAGCCACGAGAACCAGTGACACATCTTCCCTCACACACCACAGGGTGAGCATGACGCCACGCGTCGTACAGAGAGTTGTCTAGGAACATGGAGCTAAGGAGTGAGGCCACATGCGGGTGGGAGACATGGGAACCAGACCGGTCTAAAGTGGCGGACAGAGTCACATTAAAGCCACCCCCCCAGAGGAGAGCAGTAGGGCCAAAGGATGAGATGTGGTGCCAAACTTGAGCAAAGAAGTCCGGGTCGTCACAAGTAGGACCATATAGCGCAGCTATTGTCAAGGGCTAGGCCCACAGGGTGCAGTGTAGGAGTACGAAGCGCCCGCCAGGGTCAGTGAGCACTTGAGAGGTCTGCCATGGGAGCCCCTTGCACAGCAGTAAGGACCCCCCCCCCCAGAGTAGTTGGAGTACAGGGAGGAATGGATTTTGCCCCAATGCCGGGAGAGGAGGCTAGAGGCAGTGGACGGCAGAAGATGGGTCTCTTGTAAAAAAACAGATATCCACCTTGTGTCGAATGAGATGAGCATGAAACAGACATGCCTTGCGATAGTCATTGAGCCCACGGACATTCCAAGTCCAAAGTGTACAGCCAGTAATGATGCTACAACAAGAGAGGGGGCGTCCGATAGCAGTGGCATAGAAGACAGGGGCTGCGTGCAACTGTAAGAAGCGGTGCAATGTAAAATGAGAGAAGAGAGTGGTGCAAGAACCATGGGAACATCTTGGCATGGTACAATCAGATATACTACAACAACCCCAGAATAGGCCAACAATACAAGCAAGTAAAGCAGAAATTCTCTAGGAGCAACTATTTTGACCCCTTCGCTGCGGCGGCTATTCCGCCGCAGCGCTAAGGGGCGGGGGGGCCGCGCGGCGCTCCGGCGCTTGTGACGGAGCCGCTCCGTCACGCCCCTCGGGTGGGCTGTGCTTGTGACGGAACCGCTCCGTCACCAGCACAGCCCACCCGTGGGGCGTGACGGACCGGTTCCGTCACAAGCATGGGAGGGGTTAAAGAAACTTTCTACTCCGAACATCCACTCAAACCATCCATATATATGTATCTATCAGTCTTACACGTTCTGCACACGTATATGTAAATTAATAAATGAACCCTGAAAAAACAATTGTCGAGGTATGCAACCACACATATAGCTATTCTCTATGAAAATTATATTTATTAATATTCACAAGAGATTTTTTTCCTTTTGTAAAAAAGTGCAAAACAATATCACAAGCGTGTTAACACAAAATGGCATTACAAATATAAACAATATGTTAAAATATTTTGAGAGACAAAAGACATGTGAAACATTAAAAACATCATAAAAACTGTTATCCCAATAAGAATCAATCAACCATGAGAAAGGAAGTGGGACCCCGAATGTTCCATGGGTATAAATCTCAACCAACAGGGCGTCGACGCGTTTCGTGGTAATTAAACAGTTTATGCAACCACCTTCCTCAGGACAATTAATAAATGGTCTCTTTTATGGTTGTCATGAATTCATTACGCCTAGTTCAGAACTGATCAAAATCCCCAGATCTTCATAAGAAGTCGGATAAAATATGCTTCATGGGCAGGACTACAATATTTCCATATATCCATTCATGGAGTCTTGGGTGAAAATCAACACTCCAATGTATAAAGTCCCCAGCTATTCATTTAGGACTCGAATATTGTGCACATCAAAAGGGGGAACCTCATTATTTCCATTTGTTTAATCATTGAAATCCTTAAAAATATATATAGGTATTTCTTCTAACTTCTATCGAGATGCATCTATTAGGCACTCTCCTATATTTCAGAATGTCTCCTTATGAAGAATCCTTATGATGCTCGAGTCACTCTATCATTTCAGCAATTTTCCTCACATAAATGTGTTTACGGGCTCTGATCTACCCCATATAGCCGCTCCACTTCTTCGATGAAAACGATACAATACAATACAAGCAAAACAATCCCCTTAGCAGGAATCTGGTAAGCATGCATGGTCAATCACTGTGCAAGTTGTCTTTGTACAAGATATGTACACCCAAAGTCTGTGTGTGTCTTTCACAGGGTTAACCCATGTTCCCTTTGTACTCCGCAACAGCAGCAAATAACAGCAAATGTTACAACTTTGAAATGTCCAAATGAAGATGACATGGCGAAGGAACCTAAAACAGATTAAAAATAAAATAAATTAGCTGATTACTTTACTAAATTTTCACATAACAAATGAATAATTCTAAGGACACATTTTCTAAGAACAATCCAAGATAAACAATGTAAACGATACAATACAAGCAAAACAATCCCCTTAGCAGGAATCTGGTAAGCTTGGGGGGGGGGGGGGGGGGAGAAGATCTGCTCACGAAAATGCCCTGGTCGAAAGGCTGTGCAAGAAGGAACAACAAGGCCTCAAAAGGAGGCTGCGGACCCCAAACCTCAAACAACCAACCCCCTGAACCCTCCCCCAAAACAAAAAACCCCAGGAGAGCCCCCAACCCCGCACCCACACCAACCCCCCAATCAGGCTGAGGTACCACCCACACCCATCCCAGGGACCCACAACTGGGAAGGGAAGAATCTGTGTCCGTGATGGGAATTATCCCGTGGGGGCATGGCAACACCCAGCATACACCCTTGCCAGGGAGACAGGGTGGCCAGGCCGTTAGTGTCAACAAACAGCAGGAATAGACAGCAAGGAATGAAGGAACTTCACGTCAATGGCAAAGAGGTAAACAAAAATGACTTAGGAGGCAGTATAAACCCAAATATCTCAATGTAAGCTACAGGCCTGAAGAACAAACAGTGCAAAGGATATGAAATCAAGGATTGGAGAACAGGTCAGTCATTGTCACTGGGGTTATCATCAGCAGCTGCTTTGGAGTTGGCAGGCAAAGAACGGTGGGACCTGTCAAGTTTTTAGCGAACGCCAGCGCCTCTCTTGGATCCGGAAAGGTGAGAGTCTTGGTGCCTTGTTTAACACACAGTTTGGCCGGGTATGCCAGTGAATAGGAGATCTCGTGCTTCTGGAGGATGTATGGCTGGTAGGAACTCAGGACGTGCCTCCTGAACCGCGATGGTGTCATCAGGGTAGAACGAGAGGGAGTTACCCTGGTGGCGAATTTCCCCTTTTTCCCTGGCTGCCCGGAGGATGGCATCACAGTCCCTGAAGTTCAAGATTTTGGCTACGATGGGGCGGGCCAGCAGGCTGGCAGGCCAGGGCTAGGACAGAGGCCAAGAGGACGATGGGCTCGCTCGAAAATAAAACCAGATGAGAGAACGTCGCAAAAGAGTTCACAAGCCTGTTGCTCCACATAGTCCTCCATGCAAGAGATGCTGGTAGTTTCGGGCACTCCCGTGATACGAAAGTTACTCCTAAGAGAGATCGCTTCCAAATCTTCGCTCTTATCTCAGATAACAGCTAGTATCTTGCCTATCTTTAGCAGTTTCTGGTGGTCTTGAGTAGCGGCGTCCTCTGCGTCAGACACCCTAGTCTCAACAGGAAGGAGTCGGGCATCGTGGGAGTCCACCCGAGCCTTCACCGTGTCCAAGCGGGCCAACAGTTGATCCAGCTGAGCCGCTATGTTGATGACAGCGGATTTAACGTCCAGTATGATAGCGTTCACATCGTCCTTGCAGGATTGCGCCATTACAGATGGAACCAGAGGTTCACTTCAGTCCGTGCCGGCACCCTCCTGACTCGTCTGGCGGCGCTGATTAAAGGGGATCTTGGGCTGCTTGAGGTCCGTTCTCCCCATGGCCGGAGGTCGCCGGCGAGAGCAACAGTCAAGCAGCAGGGATGAGGACACAGGCAGGAAGAGGAGACCAAAGTACCTGAAGGGCGGCAGGCCTGCAGAGGAGAGGCGTTGGAACGGGCCCAGTGGGCAGCAGCGGCGACGTTTGGAGCCAAAACAAAGGTGGGCCGGTTGAAGGAGAGGCTTGAACCCTGTAGGCTATCAGTCCAGCACCAGTTGGCTGCAGCAGATGGCCCGCTGACCCGCCAAGCTGGGGGAGAGGCGGCAGTTTCCGGCTCCGGGTAGGCAGGCCAGAGCGATCCGCCACAGACCGTGGTGGTGGTGAGCAGGGTCGCCGGAGAAACAGCGGCAGCACAGGCGTGAGTGTGGCCAGAGGGACGCAGTTCAATGGGAACAACAGCACAGTGGAGGCAGGAGGCACCATGCGGGGCTCGGACGGCTAGGCCCACAGGAGGAGGGTAAACCAGTTAAGTCGGGCAATAGGCCGGAGAAGAAGCAGGGGTCAGCTCTGTGTAGATTCCACAAGCTGCGTGTGGACGCAGTGGCATAACTCAGCAGGGGGCAGCCAGGGGGTGCAACGCGGTGGGCTGTTCCTCGGCCGGAATCAAAGGTAGGGCGGCCTGGTGCAGCAGGACTAGTGTTTTGGCTAGCTAAGGCCCAGGAGGAGGGGCTCACGATTCACGGCGTCCGCCGACCACGGCATTAGATGGCATGCAGAGAGATGGCGATTGGGTGCTCAGCCTCTGGGGAAGCACCGCATCCGGTGTTTTTAGTCTGCTGCAGAGATGAGGCCCTGGGGCCTGTAGGGCCGATTCAGCAGCCGCTGGACGCTGACGCCGGGGAGCCGGAGGCCGCAGCAGGAGGGGGGCAGCACGCAATGGGGGAGGCAAGGAGAGCGTGCCGCCCGCTTCGCCATGCCCGATGGGAGAGGCCTGGGCCGCGGGTGCCTGTGGGAGGAGGATGGCACCTGGGAGTGTGCAGGCCGGGCTGTATGACAAGTGCGCCCCCAGCCCTGCTGCAGTGCGCCCCGCAGCCGCGGCACCTACCGGCTCCGATGGTCGTGGTGTGGAGGTGCTGCATGGGGCAGATGTCTGGTCCCAGTTCAGGAATTTGTGGTTGGCTTCAGAAAGGCAGGGCCGCAGAGCACAGGCTTGGGGCTCACGCAGAGGCAAGATACGGCCCAGCGACGGCCAAGGCAGGTAGGAATGGGCTCAAAACTTGCCACAAGGTCAGGTGAGTGGCAATGGTATGGGTTCCGGATGGCGATGGGAGATATGCCTGCAGGATAGTAAAGGATGTTGGGCTTGGCCGGCAGAGCCCACTCAAGGTGCGGCCATTTTGCAGCCGGCTAAGCCACGCCCCCCCACACCTGATGTATCTTGGCTAATTGTGTTCACCTGCACAACACACTTTAAGACTTACTCCATTTCAGACCATTCTGAACCACAACATTTTCAAGCAGAATGTTTGCCAGTTCAGTCAGGTTTATTTATTTTTTGTTTTCTCTGTTTCTTGTCCTCAATTTCTTCTTTCATTCATTTTCTTGGCAGTCATAACATGTTTTTAATTTTTGTTTGTTTTATAATGGCAGGGAGGAGAAAGCCCCATTTTACAGAGGGGGGATTGTCAGTTGTGGTGGATGAAATTAGCAGAGTAGAGCCACAATTGTTTGGAGCCCAAGTAGAAAATACAACCATGTTTTAGAAAAGGCAAACGTGGGACAGAATAGTCAACAGAGTGAATGCTGTAGCAAACGACCTATGCACACAGGAGGAAATTAGGAAAAGTTGGAACAACCTGGAGGGGAAAGTGCATTCCCTGTCCTCCAAGCGTCATTCAGAGGCCCAGAGGACTGGTAGTGCTTCTCCCAGCCCCCGTTACAACTTTTTCCCTTGGAGGAAAAGCTCTTGGAGATCCTACATCCTGAAGGCTTGATAGGAATTGCTGGTGGAGTGGACACTGGTAAGTTACACTTTTAAATGTGTCACTAAACCTAAATCTTGTTTTGATTTTCAGTTAGCTGTTGCTAATGCGTTTTGCACCTTTTGGTAACATACAAATCCATATTCATATCCTTTTGTTGTCTTATTTTTTTAATGTATTTTGTTGTATATAAGATTACAGGTTTCAATCTCCATAACATTTCACATGATGTAATGTTGCTTATTAGTGTTTTTACACAAAATAACATATCACATATATATTTTTATATTGTAAATGTCTGTTCTTTTTAAAAGCATAATTTCACTAGGTATATTTAGGTCACAAATCTGCAAGCTTTGTGATTGTTTAATTGAAATGACTACAACTACCATGATGCTTGTTCTTGTTTTGTGAAAATAATATTGCAATGTTATCTTCCTCATTCTTTTTTTCCTATCACATTTTCACATACGTCAGTTTTATGTATTGATCAATTTGTATTATGCTATGTTTTGAAATGTTTGTTTAATTGTGTATGTTATACTATACCTGTCATTTGATTAAATTGATGTTATTTGTTTCACAAATCATAGTTTGTGAAAATATGCTCTGCAATGTTCAAATAATGACTAATGCTATATAGCCTTCTGAGTTGTGTAAATGTCAGAATATTAACCACTAGGCTTTGGAATGCTTTAATTCACATTTTACTTCTCTACTGTGTTGTGTGAAATGTTTGGTATATTTAATGTATACTTTCTATTCATTTTATTGCATTTCAGGACTTCTTTTCACCTGCTTTTTGTAAGTGTTTTTGTGTTTCATTTAAACTGTTTGGGTGACTTATTATAGTACCACTGAAAGGTACAATAATTATAATCTCTTACTTTTTTCTTCTAGGTTGCTTCATATTTTTGCTTCAAAATAATTAGATGTATAATCCAGATAATATTTTTCTTTAATTCATAATGGGTCTAACAGCCAGAGTATGTGGACAACCATCTAACACTAAGGATACCTCTACTCCAGGCCAAGATCAAGCCTTCAGTGAAAACTACACTCATGCAAGTCCAGTTGACAAGGGACAGCCTGGTCATCTGGGCAGGCAGCTACAATGAGTCTCACTTGGCCCACACTTACACCTCCCACCATAGCTGTCACCACACCTCAGCCTATTGATTCCTCCAGGTCCTGTGTCCAAATCAACATCACACTAGTCTTTTGCCCCCCCAGTTCAGCCTGCTGTTGATACACCACCACCAGTTCAGCCAGGACCCAGTGGGATGGGGAACACTGGGTCAAGAGCACAGCGTAGGAGTCGTGGGAGGGAATCTGTGAGCCAGCAAAGTGATGCCACTGGGTTCACTGTCACCCAGGCCACCATGGACCAGGCCTAAGGATCCCTTCAACAGTCCCAAGACATGATGGGCCAGGTTCTGACAGAGCTTCGGGTGATGAAGCAGTTGCAGAGGAAACACAGTGTAAAGCTGGAGAATCTGAACTCCAGTTTCGGCTCCCTGACTGGGGTGCTACATGACATTTTCACCTATAAATGCAGGGCTTGTTTAGCAAAATCTTACCCTTTCTGCAGTCCAAATTCATCTGGCCCAACGGCATCTGCCTCAGCCACAGTAAGGGAGGCCCTGCCATACAGATGCATCCACCTCAGTCCCTGCAACTGTGACGTTCAAGCAGACCACCAGGAGAGGATAGCAACACCTCTACCACCACCACCAGCTAGACACGCAGAAACTAATTTCCTCCAGTGTGTGCCTCACATTTACTCTATGAACTATTTTCTGGATACATTTAGCTTTGTGATGCCAATTGTATTTTGATGTACAAAATCAGGATCCCTTGCTAATAATGATTCCAAGGGTAGGGTAAATATATTTTACTCCACAACTAATGTTATCTATACATAAATATGAAAGCCAAGCAGCATAAAACTATTTTTTTTTTTAAAAAGAAGAAAAACCTTTAATTGTGAAATATAGAATTGAATACAAAAGATACATTTGATAAATATAAGGACACACTACTATCCTATGAATAATCTAAAGCAATATATTCATTATTAATTCATGGTCTAGTCATAAATCTATACCCAATGTCAAAAAGGGTTGTTTCAATTATATACAAAACAATTTGTATATTTTCTTTATGTGTCAAAATATTAGTGGCTTAGATCATAGTTGATTCTTGGTAGGATCGAGTCTACATGTGTTTCGGCGACCCATGTGCCCTTATCAGAAAAGCCACAGATGGACCCAGGTGCTACCATTGGGATAAAGCAACTAACAAGTTGTATATGGTGACATGAGGGGCTTACATAGTTGTATTTTGGACTTCAAACAATTTTGGCTCTGCAGTAATAGTTTCATTCACCATGACTGACAGTTTTCTATCCTGTATTTTTTTGGGTTATGTAGAATAAAACAAAACTGACAAAGTCAAAGGATGTTGTATTTCATTTCTCAACTGGTCCCTTTTTTAAATTTACATTATGCATTTCAAAATGTAAACATTAATGTTTTTGTTTAGTTATAAATATTTTCCATGTAGGTAATGTGTCGCACATGTTTCAAAAATGAGCAAAAAATCACAAATCAATAACTAGGATTTGAAAGAAATACATTTTTGTCATTTTTTCTACAGCATTACAACCCATGGATAAACCAAATACTTTGTGCCTTTTCCTCATTTACAGCTAGATCTTTCCATCATGGATGAATAGAATATCAATACAGTAGATTAAATAGGCTATCTATTATTGATTTATATAATCAGTTGGATCCAGATCTCCTGGACCACAATACGAGTCCCGCATCAATAACTTGAATAGTCTAAATCATGGCAGTACTCCATTTAGTGGCCAATACAGGGTTACAGTATCTCACAAACAACTTATGTCAAGAAACAAACAAAGTATGTCACAAACAACTTTAATTGTTGTGCTACAAGACATTTTTTACAGTAATAACACACATCAACAGCCTTAGTCACTTAACATAAAATGAGGATTTTGCAAATGTGAAGGGAGGTTAGTATGCTTTTTGTCAACTCTCCACATGTGGTTAGTGCAACTTAAGCAGCACATATTGGCATGGGGCCAACATTTCATAGAAAACAAGTTTTACTCAATCTTAAAAACTTCAATTCAATCACTGTGCAAGTTGTCTTTGTACAAGATGTATACACCCAAAGTCTGTGTGTGTCTTTCACAGCATTAGCCCATGTTCCCTTTATACTCCGCAACAGCAGCAAATAACAGCAAATGTTACAACTTTGAAATGTCCAAATGAAGATGACATGGTGAAGGAACCTAAAACAGATTAAAAATAAAATAAATTAGCTGATTACTTTACAAAATTTTCACATAACAAATGAATAATTCTGAGGTCACATTTCCTAAGAACAATCCAAGATAAACAATGTAAATCAAAAGAGTACTCAATGTTTCAAAACTTAGATTAACAAACAACTTTGCCATGTATTTTCTTTAACTTGCTCTTTCTAAAAAACAGTTCCAGCGCAGCCTGTCCTCCTTATTAGAATAAAAGTTGGTTTAACATTTAATGTAATTAACTGTAAATATATACTCACCCTCTTGTGAAGAAGTTGTCAATAAAATCATGGCAATTCTTTCCTCTTCACCACAATCATCTTCATTTTGCATTTCAACATCCTCACCCGGTGGCTCTTCATGGTCTCCACTCTACAATGTATGGGATGTTCCTTCTCAGGGCTATGTTGTGTAACATGCAACAGGCCATGGTGATTTGGCACACCTAATCAGGTAAGTAGAGGTGGGCTCCACCAGTCATAACTAGGCATCATAATCTGGCATTTAGGAGCCCAAAAGCTCACTCCACTGGTCTCTGTGTTCTTCCGTGGGCCTAATCGAAGTGGACATCCTTTGGCATTGTTGGATTCCTTGGCGGTGCCAACAACCATGGTCAGTTAGGATAAGCTGAGATCATTAAACTGGAAATTAACCACGCAATACATTGGCAGATTGTACTTACCAACAAGCCAGGCCCTCTCAGGTCAAAGGTTTGACATTTACAGAGGTATGCTGCTGTTTGGTAGTACAAAGGAATCATTGGATGATCCAGGAAAACACACACACACGCTTCTGATGTACAAATCTTGTAAGCAGACAACTTGCACATTGATTGAATGGAAGTTGTTTCAATTGCGGTAGACTTGTTCTCTACTGTGTGTGGTGTGCCATCAAATGCTCCAACCACCTGTGGTAAGTGACTAAAAGCATTAAACCCTCCCTTCATTTTGGCAAAATCCTCGTTTTGTGGAAACTGGATGAAGCTGTTGCATCAATGGGTGATGCTTATGATTCCCTAAGTTTATAACTAGGGAACTTGGTTTGTGAGGACAGACCATTCAAGGGTTCGAAGAACATGCTAGCCTGAGTAAGTGGCTGTGTGCCACACCAGGGTTTGTGGATCCTCAGTGACCAGAAATCTGATAGTAGGGGTCCAGCGTCAACCCAGAGGAAACCACTAAAGAGCTGTGACTAGTGAGCAGCAAGTATGTCCTCCGAGAGCAGCAGGTTAAGTACCAGGAGTGGAGTGTGAGCATAGTAAGAGTGGCTGTGAGGATGTGGGGTGAGTGTGATGTGAGACAGTTGGTAGAGTTGAATGAACTATGAGCGAAAGGAATGAATGTGAGAGGCCTATGAGTGAGAGTAATGTGAGTGAGAGAGGAGCGTGCAGTCGGAGGATCGTGTGCTACTGCCTGACCCAATTAGGTTCTAAATGGGTCCACAAACCAGGTGTTTGCACACTGAGTGTAAAAATGTCCTTTTTCTGGTCACCCTTTTACTGGTAGCCTCCCTGGACACTCACTGAAGTGACTGGGTTGAGATGTAGATCAGCAGAAGTCTCAGACAGCAGCGGTCATTGGCACCTCTTCCAAGCAGGTTGATGCCTTACACTGGGTTTCTTTTCCTTAGTCTATGCCAGGACAGATTAGACCGTATGGAAATGCTCTGGTCCATGTGTGGAAATCCAAGAAGAAAAACGCTACGAGAAGCCATAACAAAAATGCAAAAAGTAAAATGCAGAAATAGGCTATCAAAGGGGGATGAGATGGGGAGACCACTGAGAAGAAAACTGATAAAAACGCCCAGTGAAGCTACAATATGGGTGTACATGCTTGAATGAAAGCATGGATCAAAGAGATCCCAGAGTCAAGGCAGAGGAAACCACCTAAATGGTTACCAAAAGCCCGGGAGAAGAGACATTTTAGCCACCCATATAATCACCTTTCCCGGTGACCCGAAAGAAAGATGGATGTGAGGAAATGTGTAAATACGGCATGAGGGCTTGCAAAGCAGGATAGAGAAGAGAGGGTACAAACTGTTTAGCTGTCGGTCCATGGAGGAGGCCTGAAAAAGAGTGAAGAACGAGTCCACTAAGTCCAAGAATTTGCCCCGGGGAAGCAGAAAACTTCAGAAAGAGACCGAATATAAATACAGGGAAGGGTGTGGCACGCCCTGCTGGCAAGGAGAAGGAGAGATGACATAGGGATAGGACTGATGCTACATGAGATAACTAAAGGACCATGGACGCCATATTGAGATGGAAACAGCCAGTGCTGGGCTAATGGGGCTGCAGTTCTTTGATTGTAGTTGGCTGATTTATGCTCTCCAATTCTGACTCTCAATTCTCAACTTGTCTCACCAACATATCCTAATCTACAGGAGCACAGAATAAGATGTTTAATGTAAGATGTTCTGCTATCCTTGTATAAACTTGAATGTGACCAAGATATTTTTGAAGTTTTGGTTCCTTTTGAAAGTAAAAGTGGGACTGGGTAGCCTGTTTTCACCTGTGTCGATGTATAAGAGAAGCCATTGGGAGTTAACCACTTGCCTTATCTTTTGGTCAAGATTGGAATGTCAAACAATACAGACCATTTTTTCTTTGTGTTCTTATCTCCTATTCTCAAACATGCTGTCCCTGCTGTAGTACCTTGCTCTATTGATAGAGTCACGGAACAGACGTCTGAGATAGCCACAATTAAGTAGCTTAGTTTTAGGGACTGCTTCAAGTTTTAGGAAGTTTTGGAGATTCGTACAATTTCTGCGCAGTCGCAAAGATTGTCTGAAAGGGATCCCCTGCTTTTGACAGCGTGGATTGAAGCAGGCAAAATTTAGGAGGGTGTTCCTAGCTGTTGGTTTAGTGTATAGGGATACCTGGAGTTGCTGGTTCTGGTGCTCAATCCATATATTGATAAATTCCACTTGCTCTTTGCTTATATTGGGAGTGAATTTTAAGTTACAGTCACAAAGGTTAATCCACAGACAAAATTCTTGCAGTTATTCCTCCGCACCCCTCTATATAAAGAAGATGCCGTCTATGTATCTAGATCACGACTGTAAATTCTCACGAAACGGTATAAGAATTGAACTTCTGACCCTAACAACTCAGTATACTTCTGGACCTGTGGATATTCTACCAGGAAGAAGAATGGCTGTGCTGCTGAAGGACTGCTACTCTGTTGGACTGCTGCTCTGGAAGTACTGCTTTTCTGCTGTGCTGATCTGCCTGCTGCCCTCCTTGTCTGGGTAAGAAGGACTGGACATACATCACTTGAACCCAGAGTTGTTCAAAGGGCTTGTCTCCTGTTGGAAGTCTCGGGGACATCAAAGACATCAATCCACACTTCCACTGCACAGGCCATCTGAGAGTCTTGCCCTGCCAAGTAGTGCCAATCGAGTCCTTGGTTCTTGGAAATGGGAATAAGTGCTGCAACTTCTAAATCCTATGCATTGCCATCATTGCACAGCTCTGAACTGGCGCATCTCCCTCGATGCTAACATATCGCTGCTGCTGCAGGATTGACAACATCACATCTTTAGCTGCACGTCTTGATAATGACTGATTCCCTACATCAAAGTGGTTCGACAAAGATGCATTTCCGACTTGCACATCTCGGAACTGATATATCACCTACATTCTAAGGATCAATGACAACTCATCTCTTTCAACGGCGTACTCGACACAACGCCAAGCCAAGGTACCATTTTTCAGGGGGCGGCTGGTCCCTGTATCCGACTTGCACTCCCTCACGGTTGGCCTGAGCTTTTGGATTTGACCCAGTCTAGTGCGACTAGCTAACCCAGTTGCCGCTTTATGCTTTTAAGCACAGTATTTCAAGATATTTTTTGCAAATTCATATCTCAGGTTCTACTTATTGAAGAATTGCTATCTAGTTTTGGGAAGTCTCTTTAACTCTACAGTTCCTATTTCTTTAATCGGGTAAGTTGAGATGTTTTAAAGATCCTACCTGCGATTCTAGAGGAAAGTTGTTAGCATCCATATTGTTGTGTGATGGAGGATGTCTTCATTAGTACAGTCAAGAAGGGTGATGTCTTGTAAGTTGAGTCTTGTTAGTTGTCCGTGGTTAGTTGTATGATGTTCTCTCCTTTTCTTGTAAGCAAACAAACATACATAGATTAGTTTCAAATCTTAAATATCTAAGACACCAGTTCTCAAATTAGTACACTTTGTTTCATCTTTGTACTCACATACATATTTAAAATCTGTTTCCTTGTCTGGTCTACTCCATCACTCATTCTAGATCCTTTGATAAATAAAAATGCACCACAAAAAACATAGAAATCATTCCTTTAGCAAATATTTCCTTTGTTCCCTTTTTTCTTTTTGATCTAAGCATAAAACTATTATCTCTCTTTTTGTTAATAACTTGTCCTTTGGTATTTCCAAAAGAATGTCCGAAAATTGTTCCTCTGGAGGTCGCTCCGTTTTCTGCTCTCTTGCGGTGGGCGCCTTAAATATTGAAGAAAAGAAATGTACTTAGCTTTCTCTGTCTTTTCTCAGGTCCGGCGGTTACTACAGAAGAGTTGAAGACATGAATCTGGAAATTCAGGTAAGTCAGCCAACACGAACGCAACCGCGGGTGGAAGGCTAAGCGCCTTCTAGAACCTTGGGTGTGACTTTTATACTCTTGCCACACCCGAACCGTACCCTAATGACTGCTAAGTCGTAAGCGTTAATAAGCGAGGCGACATGCAGTCAAACCGGATGCATTTTCCTTCAGTGTGTTTCAGCGCGAGGCTTCTGCGCTTAAATACGAGAGTCTTTCTTGCCTTAATCTAAACAAAATAGAAGTTCTTTCTGCATTCCTTCTATCATACCAGTTCACAAAATACAATGGTGATTACGTAAACATTAATACTGCTCATTTTTCAAGATTAGTCAATAATCAAAACACTCAGTTTTGCATGTCAATATTAAACGCTCAATTAACATTTACCTACACTAATAGTTAAACTAAAAGAAA
This sequence comes from Lissotriton helveticus, assembly GCF_964261635.1. Lineage (NCBI taxonomy): Eukaryota > Metazoa > Chordata > Amphibia > Caudata > Salamandridae > Lissotriton > Lissotriton helveticus. The sequence continues at coordinate 520,668,857 of NC_136067.1, read as the reverse complement.
CACACAACATTAGGCTTACTTCTTATGGAGTGCTGGATGCATGGGATAGGGGTGGATTTTTTAAGGGATAAAAGGAATCGCGCCAGCAGGCTTCACGTCCGTGTTTTTAGCCTACTTAGCCCAAAAAAGTTACTTTAATTCAGAGCACACATGGAATCGTGATAGTACCCCCCTCTCAAAATCCCCCCCAGGACCACTGGTATGGGTTTTGGTTTCTCGGGGAACCTTAGATGAAAAGCTTTAACCAGTCGTGGGGCATTTTGTACATTGGTAAGTGGTTCCCAAGAAGGCTCTTCAGGACCATATCCTTCCCAATCCACTAAATATTATAATTTACCTCAAACTCTTTTTGAATCAAATATCTTCTTTACCTCAAATTCTGAGACACCATCAACATCAATGACAGGAGGAGGTTTTTCTAAGCGTGTTTCTGGATGATATGGCTTTACTAAAGAAACATGAAACACTGGATGAAATCGGTACCTGGATGGAAGTGTTAGTCGTGCACAGACAGGATTAATGACCTTTTCTACAACAAAAGGTCCAATGAAACGTGGACAGAATATTTTACAACTTTGTATGCGTAGATTTTTGGTAGATAAACAAACCTTATCTCCTATAACATACGATGGTTGTAAGGTTCTATGTTTATCTGTAGTTGTCTTTTGACTTTCTTCTGCTTGTGCCAGATGATATTGTGCCTGTTGTTGAATGGATACCAAATCGTTTACATAGTCATGTACTGATGGGATCATTAGAGATGTGGTTTCTTGTTCAAAAATGGCTTTAGGGAGACAACCATGAGCACAGAAAAAAGGAGACATTCCAAGAGAAGAATGATCCATGTTATTATACGTGAATTCCATGGCCCATAAAATGTCTGCCCATTCTTTCTCACAAGTAGTTAACATACAACGTAAATATTGTTCGATAGTTTGATTTGTTCATTCAGTTAAACCATCTGTTTGCGGGTGATAACTGGATGAAGTGCGAACTTCCATGTTTAGTGGTTTTCCAAGTTGTTGCCAAAAATGAGAAATTAATTGGGGACCTCTATTTGAAAGCACAACTGAGGGAATTCCAGGTAGTCTAATGATCTCTTTAGAAAATATTTGAGTTAATTCTAAAGCAGTGGGCAATTTTTGTAAAGGAATAACATGAGCCATTCTTGTGAAATGGTCAACCACAGTTAAGATGGTGGTGTAATCAGTTTTTGTACGTGGTAAATCGACTATAAAGTCGAGAGATACTGTATGCTATGGTTGTGGAGGTAAGGGTAAGGGCTGTAATAGTCCACTTGAAGCATGATGAGTGCTTTTGTTTTGTATACAAAGGGCACATGTATCTACGTATTGCTTAATATCAGTAAACATGGAAGGCCACCAAAACTTTCATAATTAAGTTGTACATATTAGTAACTCCTGGATGCGCTGATAAGTGTTCACTCATGTATAGTAGGTTGTCTCGCCATTGTAATAAAGGGTATAATTTTTGCCATTCTTCTCTTGGTTTTGTCTTTATTTCTTCCTTTATATCCATGATTTTTTTGTTTAAATATCCTTTATTAGAGTCATAGGAGAATTAAACATGAATGTTACAATACATACATTACTACATCTCAGAGATGTCTGTCATGTTTACGGGGCATATCACCCAATGCATTAGTTCTCCGTTTCATACATCATGGCTATTTATTCCATCACAAATGTTTTAAACCATGTTAACGCTACAAAGGATATAACTTTCTGAGATAAACATTAAGGGAAGGAGGGGAGGAAAGAGAACAGGGGACATAAGGGGGAAAATGGGAAGGGTTGGGTATGGTCAACTGATGCAGGAGTGAGACGAGTGCGTCTGGTCGTGGGTGTATCGATGTGTAGGGCGTGGGCGACGTTCAAAAGCGACTAATGGAGTGAGCATGGTTTGGGGGGCAACGTATCAGTCATGGCGAGTGTCTGGCGTGAGGGGAGCGACGGGGGAGTGCTATCAGATCCGTCTGCATGGAACATCTGCAGGGGGCGTGTCGTCGCATTGTTCGGGTGGGTGACATCAGTCGGGGTCCGTGTTAGAAGGTATTCCCTGTGAAAGGAGTTGAGTATTGTGTCCCATAATGTCGCAATCGGGAACTGTCATAGACCTGCCGTTTCCTCGTTATGGAGGGTGGTGCTTTCCGCTTTTGCCCAGGTGTCTAGGGACGTGTGCCAGTGTTCTGGTAATGGTGGGGTAGCTCGCTTCCAGTGTTTCGTGAGCAATCTTTTTGCCGTGAGGAGGCCAAGGTCCCAAAAGCGAGAGGGGGCTTTATTCAAGGTGGTCCGTTGATATAGGCCTAGTATGCATGCCTCCCATGTGTGTGGTACCGTCATGTCCGTGCATTTGTCCAGTATCAACAGTACCGCCCCCCAGTATGTCTGAATCTGTGGGCACTGCCAGAGCATGTGTAGCAGGTCCGCCTCTTCCAGTGCACATCTCGGGCAGCTGGCTGCAGCACCCGGGAAGTAGCGATTAATTTTACTGGGTGAGAGGTACGCTCTATGTAGTATGTAGAACTGTATCAGTTTGAAGCGTGCGTTTCGAGGAACGTGCCTGGGGCCCAACAGGATCATTCTCCACTCCTTGTCTGTCCAGTCCCTCCCTCTGTCAGTAGCCCATCGGTCACGCAGTGGTTGCAACGAGTGTTTTGTGTGTGACAATAGCGCCTGATGTAGCCAGTGCACCACGTGTGTGCCGTTTCCCATGACGTGTAGGCTCTGTATCAATTGATGCGTCGGTAGTTCCTCAGTGATGTTACCCCACCGCTGCGTGTATGCTGAAATAAGGAAGCGTGTTGTAAAAACTGTCCTGGTGGGAGACCCGTGTCAGCAGCCAGTGTCACAAATGGTATCAGGACACCATCGGCGTACAGGTCTGCCATAGTATCTACTCCAGTGCGCGTCCAGTGCTCTAGCGCTGTTTCAGTGACTATAGAGGTGGACTTGGGGGGTGCCTAAGAACGGGAGTGCCGGGGCATATGGTTTAGTCAGTCTCGTGAGTCGTAGGCTTCTGACGTAACACCGTACCGCCACAGTAACGTGTAGTTGAGCAGCTTTCCTTGGGTGCGTCAGGGGGTGGAATAGGGTATGTATTTGCGTGGAGGATAACACATCCGTTACCGTGGCTGTGTCTTCCAGGTGGTTTCCTGCAAGCCAAGCAGTGACCCATTGTAGCTGGGCTGCCAGATAGTAAAGTTCGAGGTGTGGTACTGCAAGGCCGCCCTCATCGACTGGCGCATATAGTTTTCGGAGGGCCACTCTGGGCCGTCCCGTGTTCCATATCAGGTCTCTGATCATGGAGGCCAGTTCTCTGAAGGTGTGTGCTTGCACGTATACTGGTATGTTGGCGAAATAACATAAGAGTCTGGGGAGGACGATCATTTTTGTCAGTGTCACTCTGCTTGGGACATTGAGTGGTAGGGATTTCCAAAATGCAATCTGGGATCTTATGGACGTGATAGCTCGTGTCAGGTTGCCGTATAGTATGTCTTGCGGTGTCCTGTATATGTACACTCCTAGGTATTTAAACGTGGTGTGGTGCCATGGCAGTCGCTCCCCATTAATCATGATTCCAGGGTCTGGGATGTCGGGGTTGAACGAGTATGCACCTGACTTGGCCCAGTTAACCTTGAGGCCTGACATGGTCTCGAAGGACTGAAAGATCTCCGAAAGGTCTTGCGGTATTTGAGTGAGGTCCCTGACATATAAAAGGAGGTCGTCGGCATATAGCGAGACTACGTGTACGCCATCTGCAAGAGGAATCCCCCAGTGTGTGCCCTTATTGCGTAATAGTTCAGCAAGGGGCTCAATTGCTAGTGAAAAGAGTAATGGGGATAGCGGGCAGCCCTGTCTGGTGCCGCGTTGCACTCTAATGGCGTCAGATAGTAGCCCGCCCGTGCGGACTCGCACCACTGGGCGTCTGTATAGTAATCCCACTAGTTCAATATAGTCTTCCCCGAGGTCGAATCTGCGCAACACTGCCAGTAAATAAGGCCATTCGAGCGAATCGAATGCCTTCTCCAGGTCCAGGACTAGGCAGCCCGATCTAGGCCAGTCTTGTGTTGCATATGTTTGTACCCGGAATAGCCTACGTATGTTGTGGGAGGTGCATCTGGAGGGCACAAAGCCGTTCTGGTCATTGTGTATCAAGTTAGGGACCAGTCCTGCCAGTCGCCGGGCGAGAGTCGAAGCTAGTATCTTATAATCAGTGTTCAGTAGTGCTAGGGGTCTATATGAGCCGAGGAGTGTATCATCTCGACCTGGCTTTAAAAGGGACACCAACGTCGCCTCATTCATTGTCTGGGGTAGGGCCGAGTCTTCTAGTGTCGCTGCATATACCCTCAGGAGCTCTGGAATCAGGATGTCAGAGCATGCTTTATAATATTCCGCCGGTAGTCCATCAGGGCCCGGTGCCTTGCCATTCGAGAGGGCAAAGATGGCCTCATGAAGTTCCTCAGCTATCAACGGTGACCCCAGGTCGTCTCGTTGATCATCCATCAGGGTAGGTAGCGTGATATCCTCTAGGTACGCAGTTATGACGGGTGGTGCAGTCAGTAGACGGGACTTGTATAGCGCGCTGTAATGAGTTACAAAGGCCTCGTGTATGTGCACCTGTGTGTACACCAACGGGCCAGCCAGCGATTGCACCGCTGTCACTGGCGTTACGCGGTTTTCGCGTTGTATCAGCCACACTAGCAACTTGCCGGGTTTGTCGCCGGTGTGATGGGAGCGGGCCGAGTGGGCCCTGTAGTTGATATTTTTCAACCTGTCAATCAGTTTGGCATGCTCTGGTCGTGCTTGTAATAAGGCAGTGTTTGGGTCTGTGGCTGCCGTCTGCTCCAGCCGCAGCAGGTCAGATTCTATGCGTCGGAGATCTACTTCCAATTGCCGCCGGGAGTGGGCTTGGGTGCCTAGACATTGACCCCTGAGGACCACTTTGAACGCGTCCCATTCAATCTGTGGTGTCGATGCCGAGCCTGTGTTATCGTCAAAATATTGTGCCGTCTGTGCGCTAATGGAACCCCTAAATGTGCCGTCCAGTAAGAGGTCGGGTTGTAACCTCCAAGTGGGTATTGGTGGCCGAGGTTGGTCCCACATCAGGTCTAGGAGGTGGGGGTTGTGGTCGGAGTGTGTGCGTCCCATGTAGCAGGTGTCCGTGATATTAGGCAGGAGTGCGTTGGAGACCATGTAGCGATCAAGGCGTACATGTAGGGCGTGTGCTCCCGAGTAATACGAGTAGACCCTGGAGTGTGGGTTGCGAGTGCGCCATGCATCTTGCAGGCCCCATTGTGAGGACCACACCTGTAGTGCTTTCGTAGTGGTTTGAGCCTGTGAATTGGGTAATGCAGGATGAGAGCGGTCTAGTGCCAAGTCTAGTCAACTATTGTAGTCCCCACCAATTACCCAAGGGATTCCATGCCAGGGGGCCAGGGTGTGAGACAAGCGGGTGAGGAAGTCCGCCAACCCCGTGTTAGGCGCATATATTGATGTTAGTACCAGTGGGTTGCCATCTAACCTGCCGTGTATTGCCACGTATCTGCCCTCGGGGTCAATGTGCACATCCTGTGTGGTCCAAGGAATGCCCGGCCTGACCCATACCAGTGTCCCCCGAGCGTATGATGAGAACCCTGTGGCATAGAGTTGTCCGCGCCACCTACGTCGTAGCGCGGCAATTTCCATGTTGTTAAGGTGTGTTTCTTGTAGGAGGGCAATGTGCACGTGATGGCGTTTGAGGTAGGAATAGATCTGGTATCGTCGGGATGGCGTGTGTATACCCCTCACATTCCACGTGCATATCTTAATGGGCAGCATTACAATAACGTAACAAAACCCCCCACCCGTCACTGCCCCCACCCCCCCACACATTTCCACTCGCCGTCATGTAGATGGCCCTCGCCACCCAATAAGCGCCTAATGTGGCGCACCACTGCACTGTGACCATAGGAGGGGAAAAAAACATGGCCATTGGAACAGTAAGCCATTGAACAATATGAACCATCAAAATACCAAAAGGTCGGATGCGGAACGTGCTCCCGTCCATACTCTCTAGGAGAGCAACAATATTCAAGTCTGAGGGGGTGGTGTGCTATATGCACGAAATCAGATGGTCTGTGTCAATATGAGTGGTAAGCGAAGGCATATTGCCTTCCCGGGGAGGACGTATCAGTCTATGCCGCCCTTGTAGACAGTGAACCCATCATGTATATGCATAAAACTCCATACATTACGTGTTCCAATCGAACCGCCACCAGGCACGGCAAAGCGTCTCTGTAGCTGCGCTCCGTCGAGCGTGGGTCACCACCGCCAGTTCCTGGATACACGTTCATTGGTGGGTCATTAGGCACGTGTACTCCGCGTGCACAGCATGGTGGATTGGGGGGGTAGTCAGCCGCCATGATCAGGGTTCGTTGTAGCTGTGTTGCCGTAGGTCCGTTGCGGCGGTCACTTGCAAGTGCTTTCGTGGGGTGCCGTGCCCGACACTGGGTCAGCTGATGTAATCTGCCGTTTGGGGAGTGACATCAGGTCGGTCCTCCGAGGTCAGGGAATCTGGTACTCAATAGATGGCCTCATCGTCACTCTGGAGGTCCTGTGCGTTGCCGCTCGCCATTTCGCTCTGTGCAGGGGAACTGCTGAGCTCCATCACCAGGCGGAGGGCATCTTGTTTCTCCTGTTGTCTGGCATCCGCAGGAGGGGAAGGTCTTGTCACTGCACGTGATTCCGGCTGAGAATTCCGGCGAGGTCGTCGTCGCCGCCTGTGATTACCGGAGTGTCGTTGGGACGCAGGACCCGCTGTCGTTTTAGGTACTGTATCTACTCCGCTGTCCAGCCAGGTTTCCACCTCCGTGGGGTCCGTGAAGAAATGAGTCCGTTCTCCCACCACAACCCTCAACTTTGCCGGAAAGAGCAGTGAGTATTGAAGGCCCATCTGTCTCAGTCGCTTTTTCACCGCCAGAAAGTCATGTCTTTGCCGCTGGACCTGCACAGTGTAGTCTGGAAAGAACATCACCGACGCGTTCTCTATCCGAATCTCTTGGAGCTTGCGGGTTTCTCGCATGATGCTCTGATTTAAATAGTACAGTCTTTTGTGTCCAGTCAATGAGAGGTTTATGCAACACTAGCCAAGGAATCCCTAGTATTAATCAAAACCGGGGAGCATCAATTATGTCAAACAAAATGCTTTCACTATATTTTGTGGAACATGTCATGGTAAGATTTTCTGCATGGTATTTAATGGGTCTGGAAGTTAATTCCTTTCCGTCTTCAGCTCGCACTATTTCTGTTTTGTTTCTTAGCTCCATTCTTAAACCTATCTCATGCATTATTTGTTTATCAATAAAATTACCTGTGGCTCCAGAATCTATTAATGCGTCTACAGACCATGCTCTGGTTTCATCTTCCTGTGATTGTAATAATACTCTAATGCTAATATGATATTGTGGTGTTATTGGGGTAATTGAGGCCAAGCTAAACTGCTTACTCGAAAAACTGACCTCATTGTTAGTCGAGCTTGCTAGTTTTCAAACTGTTGAGATTGAGATACAGCTTCATCAGTCACCTTAACTCTGGGTTTATTAGGTTTGATTGGACATTCCTTTACGAAATGCCCAGTCTTTCCGCAATATAAACATTTTTTTAACTTCCGGCATTTCTCTTTTCCTTCTTTAGAGAGAGGGCCCCTAAGAGTTCCGATATGCATGGGTTTCCCTAAGTCTAATTTGTTTACTGACTCAGATTTATTGTTGGTCTTTTCTTTAAATTGGAACACCTTGTGTTCAGTTTTCCTTCTCTCACCTCTTCGTTCAGATAATCGATGGTTTAATTTATCTACTAAGTCAATGAATTCCCCACAGTCAGTTGGGGGGTCCAAAATTTGAGTTACCACTCTTTTATCCTCAGACCAGGCAGCTTCTATCACTAATCTATTGAATACAGAAATATAGTGTAATAGGTCAGAGGATCCCTGTTTCAAATTCAATGGCGCGTGATCTGCAGACTGCACAAAAACATGTTTAGCAAACAATTTCTTCATTGTGTCTTTAAAACGTTTTAGGTTATAAAGAATAGGATCATCCTGTTCTACGAATGGCACAGACCATAAAGCGGCATCTCCACCCAAATAAGATAAAATAAAAGCTACTTTGGCACTATTATCTGGAAAAGCAGCTGGCTTTGCTACAAAATGAAGATGACACTGGTTAAAAAATATAGTAAACTTACTGCTGTCCCCATAGAATCTCTCTTGGGGTGCTAAAGGAACTGTTATCAGAGTTACTACCTGAATCTGTGTGGGCAGAGCTTCTGTGCCACTACTCTGTAATTGTTGCATGTGAGGTTGGAAAGTTGGTGGTTTCAATATAGGTTTGTTTGCAGAAGGAAAACTCCAAGGCTGTGGTCTATCCGATGTGGACATATTGGCTTGTAAATTGAAATATCCTTGCGCAATTCTGCATTTTCTGCTTTAATTTCTGTTAAAAGCACAGATATTTGCTATAAAGAGATCTGTGATGATTAATCCATAGCATCTGGGCGAAACGTATTCGTGAGCTTAGCCTTCTGTCAGGTTACCAATACACTCTTACCTGCAAGATACAATTCTTACCTGAAAGGCGCCTTGGTGTGGTTTCACAGAGACGCTATGAGCCAAACTCCCAGTACCCCTAAGAATAACCAGTGATTTATTTAACACTATGGCTACTGAATAGACATTAGGGAGGAGGGCTGGACTCGGATGCTGATGAATTCCTGTTGTCGACCTGCGAGGCAACAAGAAACACCTTAAGAATTGCTATCTAATTTTGGGAAGTCTCTTTAACTCTACAGTTCCTATTGCTTTAATAAGGTAACTTGGGAAGTTTTAAAGATCCTACCTGCGATTCTACAGGAATGTTGTTAGCGTCTAGGTTGTTGTGTGATGGAGGGTGTCTTTTTAGTGTAGTCACGAAGGGTCATGTCTTGTAAGTTGAGACTTGTTAGTTGTGTCCATGGTTAGTTTTATGATGTTCTCTCTTTTTCTTGTAAGCAAACATACATAGATTAGTTTCAATTCTTAAATATCTAAGACACCAGTTCTCAAATTCGTACACTTTGTTTAATCTTTTTAATCACTTACATATTTAAAATCCGTTTCCTTGTCTGGTCCACTCCATCACTCATTCTAGATCCTTTGATAAATAAAAATGCACCACAAACAACATAGAAATCATTCCTTTAGCAAATATTTCCTTTGTTCCCTTTTTTCTTTTTGATCTAAGCATAAAACTATTATCTCTCTTTTTGTTATTAACTTGTCCTTTGGTATTTCCAAAAGAATGTCCAAAAAGTATTCCTCTGGAGGTTGCTCAGTTTTCTGCTCTCTTGCGGTGGGTGCCTTAAATATTTGAGAAAATAAATGTACTTAGCTTTCTCTGTCTTTTCTCAGGTCCGGCGGTTGCTACAGAAGAGTTGAAGCTATGAATCTGGAAATTCAGGTAAGTCAGCCAATACAAACGTGACTGCGGGTGGAAGGCTAAGCGCCTTCTAGAACCTCGGGTGTGGCTTTTATACTCTTGCCACACCCGAACCGCACCCTGATGACTGCTATGTCGTAAGCATTAATACGCGAGGCGACGTGCAGTCAAACCGGATGCATTTTCCTTCAGTGTGTTTCAGGGCAAGGCTTCTGCGTGAAACACGAGAGTCTTTACTACTTTAATCTAAACAAAATAGAAGTTCTTTCTGCATTCCTTCTATCATACCAGTTCACAAAATACAATGGTGATTACGGAAACATTAATACTGCTCATTTTTCAAGATTAGTCAATAATCAAAACACTCAGTTTTGCATGTCAATATTAAACGCTCTATTTACATTTGCATAGACTAATAGTTAAACTAAAATAAACACACAACATTAGGCTTACTTCTTATGAAGTGCTGGATGCACGGGATAGGGGTGGGTTTTTTAAGGGATAAAAGGAATAGCGCCAGCAGGCTTCATGTCCGTGTTTTTAGCCTACTTAGCCCAAAAAAGTTACTTTAATTCAGAGCAGACAAGGAATCGTGACACTTCTAAATCTACTCTGTCTTGTTTAAGGTTAGCTACCTTTCCATGTGTACTAGTGTCATTTCGTTTATTAGCAGCCATCAAGTAATGTCTACTGTCAGTCCTAGCAATGCTATGAGTACTATCAATATACTATATATACAATATACTACTTTTGCATATTCCTCAGCCTGTCTTTATACAATTTCCTTTCGAGTTTCCAGTAACTCTATTATCAGCCATTTTGACTAAGAAGTCTTAGCCCCTTTTTGTTGCTTTAGCACAGAATATAAACTGTGAATTTAATTTCAAGTTGGTCTCACTTCTTCGTCAATTGGATCAGCAATCGGTTCCTCATCACTTTCATTGCTGATTTCCAGATTCTCAAAGTCCTCAAGAATCACATAGGCCCATTCAGAACCGACTGGCTTGTTATTTCGTCTACTTGGTCTGGTTCTTCATTTATTGTTTTAAGGCGACATTTCAGTCTATTAATAACACTGGGCCAAGTATCACCTTTTCTGAGTCTTTTAACTGGCACTATGCTTTTGTTTTCTTCAGATGCTCTTTTGCTTTCATTTTGTCGTGGATCACTTTGCTTATTTTCGGCTCCAGTTTTCCTCTATATCTGACCTTGTCCAGGGCTTATTACTTCTTCAGTTTCTGCCTGGATAGGTTCTTCTATGCTAATCTGACCTTGTTCAGGAGTTTGTTGGATTTGGCTTTGGCTTTGTTCTCTTTCTTCTTCCTGAATATGCTTCTCTATACCTGTCTGGTCCTGCTCAGGTCTTATAATTCCTTGATTGTCTTCTGCCTGAGCGTGTTCTCTAGTACCTATGTGTCCCTTCTCAGACTCAGTAGTGCTGTTGCTGTTTTCTTCTGTCTGAGTACATTGCTCTTTCCTTATCTGGTCCTCCTCAGATTTGATATTGATTTTGTTCTCTATAAGTGTGTTCTTCTATTCCTGTCTCATCCTCACTATCACTCTGACTATCTAAATACGTTTGGCTCCTTGTTCTTATTGTCACTTCAGGTATGTTAACTATTGGAATCCATTCATCCTGACGTGTGCTCGGTTGTTCTTCATCAGCTACCTCAGGATCAATCACTTGAGATTCTTCAGCTGTACAACCTTCAGCCTCTGCTTCAACAGGTTCTGTCACTCTTTTGGTATAGCTGTTTTTCCCCACCTTGGTGCTAGGCAAGATTCCCGGGTGTCATCTTTTATCACTACCCAATCTCCTGGACTCAAATCCTCTGCTGGAGTTGAATGTCTGGCCACAGCATCTTCCCCAACCTGGTGAGAGATAGAACGCAACTGTTCAGCCATCTCTTTGCAGTACTCCAATACCAAATCATCAGATATATTTAACAGCGTGCGTCCTGGCATGCATGCTTGCCTCATTGTCCTTTCCATGAGTATCTCATGGGGACTCAAGCCTGTTTTCTTGTCTGGTATGCTTCTGAGTCCCATCAGGACAAGAGGTAAAGCATCAGGCCATTCTTATCGGGTAGATTCACACATCTTTCCCAATCTTGATTTGATTGTGCCATTCAGTTGTTCTACCACTCCAGAAGCCTCTGGGCGGTATGCACAGTGCAGCTTTTGCTCAATTTTAAATGCTTCGCAAATTAATCAAATTATTTCATTATTAAAATGAGACCCTCGGTCTGATTCAATCATTACTGGAAACCGAATCTAGGAATGAGCTCTCTTAAAAGTGGTTTGGCTACAGTTAGGATGTCATTCCTTCTGGTCGGGTATGCTTCTACCCATTTGGAAAATTGGCACACAATGACAAGGACATATTTTAATCCTCGGCAAGCAGGTAACTGAATGAAATCAAGTTGGAGTCTTATGAATGGACATTTTGCCTTTCCAATTTTCCCAGGGCAAACTACAGTTTTCCTACCCGGGTTCATTTGTTGACAAATTAAGCATCTCTGGCAAAGACTCTCTGCTATATTCCTGAACCTTGGGCTAAACCAATCCTATCTAAACAGTCTTATCATTGCATCTCTGCCTAGGTGTGCATCCCCATGATACATCCTGGCCATGGGTGAAAGCATATAGTCAGTTAACACTGGTCTCCCATCTAGATAAATTATCACTCCATCTTCAGCTCTTCTCTGACAACCTATTTTCTCCCATTCTTCTTTTCTTTGGGTTCTGCTTTGTTTTATAGATCTCTCACTTCCTCCCATGTACCTACGCCCCCTAGCAGAATAAGTTGGCAGCTGATTCCACATACATCGATTTTCTTGTTTACTGCTATTTTGTACTTGGCACAATGTTGGGCCACCTGGTCAGCATAACGATTACCAGTTGTTACTTTGTCTTTTCCAGATTGGTGAGCAGCATACTTGACCACAGCCACTTCTTTTGGCAATTGATTTGTAATTCTTTTACAAAATGTCAATTTTTAATAGGGGTTCCTGAAGAAGTCATGAACTCCCTTTGCCTCCATAGTTGGCCAAAGTCATGCACAACCCCGTAACCATACTGACTATCAGTGTAAAAGGTTACTTTCCAATTTGTCCCAATTTTCCACGCTTTTATTAAAGCAATCAATTTGGCTACTTGTGCAGACTTGACTCATGGTAAATAGGATGCTTCGACTACACCAGCAAATGTGCACACAGCATAAGCAGCACTCAATCGTCCGTCCTCATGGCGCATACATGAGCCATCTACAAACAGCTCATGTTCTGGATCTTTTAGTGGTTCTTCCTGTATGTCTAGACGTGGTTTAGTACTGTATTTAGTGAGGTCAATACAATCATGTTCGACTTCATTTTTCACCTCTTCAAACTGTAAATTAGGTAACAGGGTTGCTGGATTTAAAACAGTACACCTGACTATTGTCACATTTTCTGCACCTATAACTCTTTCATACTTAGTCAGCCGACTAGGAGTGAGGTATTGTGTTCGAGTTCGTGTCAGCAAAATTACAACTGCATGTGGGACATATACAGTTACAGGGTGTCCCATTACAATGGATTCACTTTGTTCAAGACTTATGCAAGTTGCAGCTACAGACTTTAAGCACCCTGGTAATGCGGATGCCACTGGGTACAAAGTGGCAGAGAAATAGGACACAGGACGTCGCATTAGGCCATGTGTCTGTGGTAGGTCTGAGAGAGCACACTTGTCTCTTGCATCACAGAACAGTGCAAATTCCTTTGAATAATCAGGCATCCCTAATGCTGGAGCCTCGCACAGGCAGTTGCGTAATTTTAGGAAAGCAGTCATGCTTTCATCATCCCATTCCACTGGATCTTTTGCTTGTTTCTTTGTTAGCTGAATCAATGGTTTAGCTAGTACTGCAAATCCCACAATCCACTGCCTACAGTAACCTACAACTCCAAGAAACATCCTGATTTCTTTCTGTCTCTGAGGTATTTTCATGTTTTTAATTATTTTGATTCTTTCTGAAGTCACTCTCCTGACCCCTCTTTCGATCTGGTGTCCCAGATACTTGACTGATGTGGTGCAAAATTGCAACTTTTCCGGTGACACTTTGTCCTCCTTCAGCCAAATGATTCAGTAATGCAATTGTATCAACAATGCAGTCACTTTGAGTTTTAGACGCAATAAGAAAGCCATCTATATATTGCACCAGAACGGACTGTCTGGGTAATACCAGGGATTCATGACATTTTTTCAAAATTTGACTAAAGATCGATGGACTCTCAGTGTACCCTTGAGGAACACGATTCCAAAAATAAACATGCTCGTCAAATTTAAACAAGAATAAAAATGTACTGTCTGGATGCAATGGAATGGAGAAAAAGGCATGGCATGAATCAATTACAGTGAACCATTGTGCACTCCATGGTATCTGATACAGAATCACCGGGCAACATGGGACAAAAATTGTATTTATTTTTCGCATGTCTTGAACCACTCTATATTTTCCGCTTGGTTTCTTTATGCCAATTATAGGTGAATTACATGGACTGCTCATTATTTCTTTTAAAATACCTTGCTCAACCAAACGCTCAATTTCAACAGGAACACTTGCTTTTATTTCTGCACTCATTTTGTACTGTCGGGTATTTAGGAAAACTGCACCTTCCTTAACTGTCACTTTTACCGGATCTACATTTACCATTAATCCTACTTCTTTTCCTGAAAAATCCCATACTTCAGGGTTTACTGTATTTTGAAGCTAAATCCTTTAGGGTCATCTTTTTAATTACAGTCTCCTGTTTAGCTATCATGATTTTGTACACTCCACCTTCGTCTGGAGTTTGAATCTCAACACCATTTGGTGTGCAAAAGATTGTGCCATTCGTTTTGCATAATAAATCACTTCCTAACAAATTTACAGGGCTGGAGTCGCACACAACCAATTTGTGCATCTCCTTGAAATTACCAATACCCACCTCCATAGGCTCTGTGATGGGAGCCCTAATTTGTTTATTAAAAATGCCCACTACTTGGATCGCTTCTCCCGAGAGGAGTAGGTTTGGGATGTCTGCTGTTCTCACAGTAGAACGGGTAGCACCAGTGTCCAACAAGAAGGTGATGTCATTTCCCTCAACCTTGCCGTCTATGTAAGGACCTGACTGATCTACCGGTAGGGATGCGCCAAGCATGCATTCTTCTTTTCCCCCTCTCAGACATCGTCAATCTGACTCATTTTCAAACAATGTGTCCTGCAAAAAAAACTGTGGTGTTACCTTATGTTTCTTACCACTTCCCTCCCAGAATCTGGTGTCCACACTGTATTGCTGACTTAACTGAAGTTCCTGCTGTTCTGCCAATTTTACTTGGGCCCACATTACTTTTTTTTCTAATTTCTTTCGCCTATTATCGCTTGCATCTCCACAGTATTTTGCATACTTGAGAATTTCATCAATAGGCTTTGCCTGTCAACACAATTTGTGCTTTTTAATCATTTGAGATATTTCTGGTTTTAGTCCGGACACAAAACAATATATAAAATGTGTCATGTGCTTATTATCAATATCTTCCAACCCACTATACTGCTTGAACACCTGCAGAAGACGCTCTTAATAGGCTGTACATACTCATCCTTGTCTTGGGTTGTTCTCTCTATTTTTGTCCAATCTGTCTCTTTTGGGGGTACCTTTTCTTTTAGGTAGGTTATTACCTGATTAAACTTTTTTATTATATCATCTGACCTAGCTCCTATCTCTCGATCTCTAGGGTATTCATAATTTGGCCAATCTACTCTAATTTTGCTTGCTGTCCATAAATCGGCAGGGACAACTATATCAAATAAACCATCTAAATCGTTTAGTAGCACTTTTGAGACTTTCACAAACCTTTTGACTTGACTATCCCATTTTACTGGTTTTTCTCCAAATTTTGGGAAGTCATTTGTGAATGATAAAATATCCTGTTGGGACCATGGGACATGTACATAACCTCCTCCAAGCACTTCTCTCATTGAACACAACCTTTCAGCTTTTTCTATTTCTTTCATTAAATACTCAGATGTTGTTCGATTTGCCTGTGCATCTACCTTTTTAGGTTTCGCCTGGCGTCCGCTGCACAGCAGCGTTCGCGCAGGCGAAATCTTTTGAGAACAGTATGTGGCTTTGTCCCGCCTCTCTCTTCCATTGGCTAGCTCCATAAATGGAGGCTAGCCATTGGAAGAGAGAGGCGTCCGTCATTGTCCGAGGCGATTCGTGGGCGTTCCGTACATTTTTTCCCTCTCCGCCCCTTTTAAAACGTCATGCGGCGGTGGGCGTTTAATTTTTTTTTTGCAGCCGTTTATTTTGTCATTTGCCCCGACCGCTGCCGGAAGGGTGAGTGCTTGCTGCTGTCCTGCCCCCCCTGTTCGTGCTTGCTGTCCTGCCTTCCCCCGCCCCCCTCCCGCTGTCCGTGTCTCCGTTCCCCCCCCCTTTATTGCTTTTTTAATGTTCCTTTGGGTAATGCCCGCGCAATATAAAAATGCCC
This sequence comes from Lissotriton helveticus, assembly GCF_964261635.1. Classification (NCBI taxonomy): domain Eukaryota; kingdom Metazoa; phylum Chordata; class Amphibia; order Caudata; family Salamandridae; genus Lissotriton; species Lissotriton helveticus. The sequence goes on along the minus strand of NC_136067.1, from coordinate 520,652,875 downwards.
TAAATAAAAATATATAAATACTGCTGTGCTGGTCCTTTCGAATCTCCGACCCTGCTGCGGTTCTCAATGCCATAAAGGGTGTGCGCTTACCTCCCCTGCATGTGCTGTCTCTGGCTAGCGGGGCAGAAGTGATCAATTGCTTTTATCTTGCCTTGCCTTGCTTGCTTATGCCTACGACCGATAAATCAGACGGTGATCCCACACGCACAACTCCCACGTGCCCATTTGTCATGTATTCCTATAGGTTCTGAATCGATCCCCCTATTCCTGACCCTATTCTGGTTAAACTAACTATCAAGTTAACTAACAGTCAGCCCATGAGGCAAGAAAAGCCCCCATGATGCAGATACCGTTATCTGACGCAGTCACACTACGGCACAGGAACGTGTTATCTGATTAGGTCATAACGCTTGAGATCTAATTAGACAAGCGACATTCCTCCAGCCCCTGATAAGGCATACGACGTTCTCATAACAAATCAAACCTATGACAACCTGGAAAATCCGTGCGGCCATTGTTTTGATTTCACAGAGAACTTCAGTAAAAGAATGTGCTAACGTGCAAGTCGTATGACATCTTTATTGACGTATCTATGTCCATCCTTACGTCAATCCCGGCACCTTTAAGGTATAAATATTGCCGATCTTGCCCTATGCAAACACACGCGTGGTGACGAGACGGAGCAGCCATACTTGCCGAAGCCCAGAAGCAGAGCAGACCCCGCTGGCAGCAGCCCCGCCTTCCTGACGCGCTGAGAGACGCGCTGCTATCTCCTACCGAGAGACCCAGCATCGGCGCTTTCGGGCAGCCCTCGCAGGCAGCCTGGAATATCGAGACCAGAGAAAGAGATACCATTCCTCATTCATCCTAACTTCCAGGTACAGAACTGAATAACCCCTCACAGAGAATTCTTTAGTTATTCACTTGGCAAAAACAAACTTAACTTAAACTGTAACTTTCTATTCCCGCCCACGCATTAGACTTAGGTCAGGTACATGGGGTAGGCGTATTTAGAAACACCAGTTGAGTACGTTTAGTCAAATGTATATGTGTATGTAAATATATTTTAATCATTTTAAACATCATATGGCTCAGAAACCATATCAATGTTTTTACAGTATTATTTTATACTATTGCTTTTAATGTATGCACTTTACTTAACTATAAGTATTGCAATAATATCGATCCATTTCTCTTGTACGAGAAAAGAGACTGATCAATAAATAACACCTTTTTATTGAACACGCCCGTCTCTTCCTTTTCTCTACAATCTGATGAGACTAAGAATGCACGTACTGACTGAGTAAAATAATTGCCTTGTGCTCACACGACTCTGGAGATACACTCTTGATTAGGGGAGAGCAAAGTTGTCATGTTCTATGGTTGTCAGAAACTAAATCCCTTCTTGTCTAATCAGGGGAGTTAATTCTTTCCTGAACATTCGAGAAAGTTTCTAGCGAACTCTGAGCTACGCTGGCAAACCCAAAACTTAAGTCTAGTATCGACAGTAGTAGACCTAGTTAACGTCTGGCCTAGGCCTTTACTGCTGTAGGTATTATTCCAATGCGCAGAGCCTATTGGGAAGATAGGAACTACACTACATGGCGCCCAACGCGTTTGGAAAGGGCGATAAAACTAACGTAAGACATTTAGAGTAACTCAGTCGTGCTTTCTCACTCAGACCCCTTTTCCCAAATACTCCAAAGACGTCTGGAGTGGGTGAAAGGTAATATCCTCCAAAACCTCGCAGGAGGGAACTCCTATGTAAGGTTCTTGGTTTAGTCAACGTTGAAGGATACACTGTTCCAAAATATTGTGCATCTAATCTTTGTTCCATAAGAAACCTGATCTGCAAACAAACAAAATAACCTTATTGACAGTAAAATGTCTGACAATGAGGATGAAAGAGAGGCAGTTAGATTAGCAGCTGAAATAGCAGCAGCTGATACTGCAGCACTAGATGCGGACGGGGATATAATACTCCTCCCGGTCGCCAAAAGGAAATCTATAACCTTAAAACTTATAGAAAATGGACTGACACCTAGAGGTGGCACAGTCATATTCGTAATTGAGGCACACGAATATCGGCAGACAGAGGTATACTATACATGGATACATTTTCCAGCAGCAAATGCTGTAACAAAGTACTTCCACTATTACAAAATAGAGGTTCCACCCGACATTTACACTCCTTTCGAGGAGGTGGAAGTACCACTCAAATTCCAAGAGCATTTGCTCTTATTTGATGGCGCCCTAATACATAACAATCACATTACAAGGCTCGGTCCTTTAGGTAGACCAGGAGCAACGTGGCCGGTCTTAGCCGGATACACACCACACCCAGACATCGAAGGGATGTCTACTGGAGAGCTGTTAATACAGCTAAAACAATTACTAAAAATTCATAGACAATTAGTCCAGTATGTAATGCGGACTTCAACAATTCAGCCAGCGATTAAACTTCCACAGCTGACCCCTCACCAGGGGAACACAAATAAAATCACACCACAGAACATCCAATCCTGCCTAGGTAAAGTTCAGGCTAAACGAGAACAAATACCATTCTGGTTGGCACAGAAAATCACCCAAATAGAGGCGGTGTTTCCTGACACCACCCCGCTAGAAAAACACAGGATTCTGACTATATGTCTCCCAATGGGAATCGCACCACACATAGAGGACTGTGATACTTGGGGTACAGTCTTTGCTTCAATCTACACAAAAACGCACGGTGTTCCATCAATTTCGGTAATACCAGATGTGCTAAAACAAATTCAAGATGAATACGGTCCAGAACCAGCTTTAACTCTTGGTATGAAATTACTGAAAGACTTCAAGCAGGTCTCGGCTATATTATTAGCCAATATAAAAGGTGAAGCAGCAAACGTGGCGATCCGCCAGAGGTTAAAAGAGACAGATATAGCAGACCAACCAGCTGAAATTGCCAGAATCATAGAAAAATCCTATGAAGAACTAGGTAGAGATAGTTTAGGTGGAATACCAGTAAAACCGCAACTGACTGAAAGTCCAGAAAAAATATTTTTTAATAATAATTCACCAAAAAAGAACTGGGATGGAAACAAACAATCCAATCCAAAAGAAAAGAAATTCCAGTCCCGAGGAAGGTCTCCTAGGTGAAGGGAGAAATCTCCGAACCAGAGACACAGGTCACCCCAGAGTGACCCCTCTGGGAAAAGATATAACCTTAGAAATAGGGATAATATTAAAAAACCTGATAGATATCAAGACATTGATACACGTCCCTCTCAATCTTTTCAGACTTCCTCGCAGAAATCGGAAAGAAGAGGACGATCAGAACAAAGAGAAGAGCACGCCAAGTCCAAAGACAAGGAACCTGCTCAACAAAAAAAGAAATTACAATTTCCAAAAAAGAAGGTAGCCAGTATCAAGGTAGTTAATAATGCCGAGAATACTGAGGACACAACTGAAAAACGGAGAGTGGGCTCAGACAATGCTAGACAGCGCAGCAGAAGTGAGCATAGCTCGCAAAGTCCTTATGAATCATCTGGAGACAGTGGACACGAATGAATATCTTCAAGTGGAAACTGCAGACACCAGAGTTAGCAAACCCCACAAGATATACGAGATAACATTACGTATAGAGGGAGATAAGACTAGGAAAATAAGGGGACTATTTTGGGATAACCTCTCCAAGGGCTATGATATCCTTCTAGCTGAAAAAGACTGGCCACCAGAGTTTGTCAGGGAGTGCCCTCATGGCGAAGAAGTAATTATGCCTGCCTTCTCGAATCAAATCCCGATTCATAAAAAATACACACTTGCTAGAAAGTGGGCAGTGGCCTTAGCACCTGCTTTATATAAAAATCATGTAGGATGGGATGAGGACTCTCCTCCTCACAAAATCCAGTTAAAATCACAACCTACTGCACAAAGGCAGTACCCAATTAAGCAAGAAGCTAAAAAACAGGTAAATGAAATACTAGATCAGCTAGAATACCAGGGGGTGATTGAAACTTGCACCTCACAAATGAACAACCCTTTGTTTCCGGTCTCAAAACCAGACAACTCATATCGTCTAGTTTTGGATTACCGACACCTTAACACATGTTGCAAAACCTTTGCAGTGCAAAACTCACACAGTGCTGCACTAATGAATAACATAGTGCGCAAAAAATACAAAACAACCTTGGACATCTCCAATGGATTCTTTTGTCAAAACATAGCACCAGAGAGCAGATATTTAACTGCATTCTCAGTAAATGGCACTCAAAAACAATTCTGTCGGTTAGCCCAGGGATACAAGAACAGCCCGGGGGTATTCTCAGCGAGAGTAACAGAATTACTACAGCTATATGATGATGAAGCATTATCTTATGTCGATGACATTTACTTAACAGATGATGACTTGGATACTCACTTGAAAAGAGTGAACACCATAATACTTGGGTTCGCAGCAGAGGGCTACAAATTCAACTTTAAAAAATCCAGAATTGCCCATTTAACGGTCTTATACGTAGGATATGAATTTCTCAAGTATAGCCTGGTTGACAATTTTCTAAATAACTAGAAGAATTAAAAAAATCTAAAAAAGACGTATCCTCTGCCAACCGAAATTCTGCCTCTAGATCACTACGGCTGTATAATATATACAGACGGATCAGCACAACCCGCAGTAGGGGGTAAACAAGCTTACAGTGCTGCGTGCGCGATTGTTAAAGGTCGTTGGCACGAAGGGAAATTTAAACCAACCCTCACTAAAACACAATCCCTAGGAGATTGTACAGCTCAGCGAGCTGAACTACTAGCATTCAAGATGGCGCTTGAAAATACCGATCGAGAATTCCCCACACTCATAGTGTGTGATTCGTATTATTGCGTTCAGTCTTACAATGAATACTTGCAGATCTGGCTTCAGAACGGTTTCAAGGATGCGAAAGGTGGCACAATCAAGCATAAAATGCTCTGGGAACAAGTAGCTCTTTTACAAAAAGAACTACCAAAGACTCACGTGATACATACGCTGAGTCATCAACGTGATGGCGTTCACGTTGCAGGGAATTCATTGGCTGATGAGGCCGCGAAGGCAGCTGTGCAAACGGCTTCCGTAGCTGCCGTCACCCGGTCAAAAACAAAAATAGACAGCGAAATATTACAAGCTGTCAGCGCTTCAGAAAAGGATTCGATAGAACCACTCCCTAAAGGCTTTCCAGTAAAATACTCATACATAACTGATGCAAACAATGTTCCTTTTGCTCGAATCCCTGGAGTGGGGGATAGGGCAATTCCAAACATGGAACATAGGTTAGGACTAATAATAGCGGCACACGAAGGGCTTGCTTCTATTCATGCTGGCGTCTCAGCCACAGTATCATTATTAAAACAGAGATACTGGTGGCCACAAATGAGAAGACAAACGAGGAACTATGTTCTAGCATGTGAAATATGTCAAAAAATGAAAGTATCAACGGTGAGACGTCCAGCGCAGACGCCCCTTCTAATCTCGGATAAACCATTAGCCTGTGTTTATCTAGACCACTGCGGTCCCTTACAAAGGGATGGTAACTATAAATATATCTTGGTTGCAGTGGACTCATGCACGAGATTCATATGGATGTGGCCCCAGCGAACGGCTGACGCCAGAACTGTTATAAAAGATTTGCGAGTCTTTATCGGCACATACGCAATTGGCATGCTGCATTCGGACAATGGTCCTGCTTTTAGCTCTCGGGCTTATAAGGAGGCCATGGTCAGCATGGGCGTGCAATTGCGGTACTCTTGTCCATTTCACCCTGAGGGGAACGGAATTGTTGAAAGAAAAAACCGTGACATAAAGCAATCTATAACGGCAAAGGTATTAGGTTCGGGAGCTGGGTGGGTCAAACATCTAATAAGTGTCCAACGTAGTCTAAATAACTTGCCAAGAAATTCTCTGAAGGGATTCAGTCCGTACGAATTATTATTTGGAACTAGAATGATTATCTCTGACCTCGACAGTCAGACTTCAGTGGTTAAAGAAAAAAGCTTTGATGTCAAAGACCGTTTGGCTATTTTGCAGGACTTAAACAAAACAAGAAAAGACCTGAGCAACATACAGTTGAAACAACAGCCAACAACCACTGAAGAATCACCACCTGTCCCAGCAAGACCTGTCTGGATTCCAAAAGTCGGGGATCTAGTCAGGGAGAAGATCGCGGTAAAGAAGGAATTTGGGCCTTCTTACAGAAAAGCAGTTCCTGTCTTGTCTGTCAACGGGACAAGATCAGTTGTACTACCGCCACTTGCTGGTAAAAAGGAGAACCAAGTTGTATCCATCGACCTGGTAAAACCACAACATGTGGCCAATAACAAACAGTAGGCCAAGTGGACTCCCAATAAGTAGCAGAACACCAAGGTTTGCTACCAGTACAGAGGTCCTAACGAAGAGGCTCATCACATTCGAAACGCCTACAGAAGAACAACAAGGACTATGCAACAATGCAATAGAACTCAGACCTCTGAAAACCCAAATAAAAACATTTAGCAGAGACACACCAATCTATAATGAAGTACCAGGTGACAATTCAAGAAACAAAAATACTGAAGCAATTGGAACAATTGACAGAACTGCATCCGGCTACTTCATCAACTTCGATGATTCCTCTGAAAGCCTCAGTGAATCAAAGACACAGCCATCATCAAAATCCTTTAAAGACAAAGCTAAGGAACTTTTGAACCAACTGAAAGAAACATATCTGATTTCTCCATGGATTGAATTTTGGGTGGGTTTTGGTGCATTTATCCTCATACTTTGGCTCATCATGGTATTAACTTTGGGACGCTTCATTGAGGGGAAATATGCTAAAATGGACACAGCAAGTCAGAACATCAACTTGGTCCTCAAACCACACACATCTTCACACGTCGAGAAAAGAGAACTTTCTTCAGCCAACTTCACAGCCAATCCTATACCTGGTGGGGTAGCCTGGGACAACACTGACTATGAAATTTATGGTCCGGTCGAGATCCTGAAATATCCACACCAAATCAAGATCTCCTTGAGTGACTTTGCAAAACCAAACTCATTTGCTGATGATTGGGACTTCGAAAGCATTAATAACATGATGTCTGACTTAGTAATGTCTGCTAAATTTACAAAACATGATTATTTGCAAGGTTCTACAAATTATGATAGTATATATTGCTATAACCACTATGGTAACCATTTTTTACATAAATCTGCACAACCTAGAAATGTTTTAAACTATAATCAATGGGAACATTGTGCAACACCTCCAAAAGGGAGCTCAAGAACCGTTTACGACAAATATTCATATTTTTCAGGTTTTAACACAAGTAATGCTGAAACATTCTATTTTAAATTATCAAACAAGACAGGGATGAAAACCATGATAACCAACACAAAGTTGATATATTCAGATTCATTCTTCGAAGAAATGAATACTTTTGGATTTGATTATTGGGACAAAAATGTTGATTTGAAAAGTGTTTGGGGTACAAAAGAATGGCAAGTACAGGGTTTAGAAGCTTTGTTTAGAGCTTGCATGATCCCAGAACAAATGATATTTTTAAATGACACTGTTCAACAAACCACCTGTCTTGGCCTAGCCAAAATCAAAGATTTAAATAAACCGTCTATTCCAAAGCCAACAATGTTTAGCAATAGCTCTGATACGGATGAAGAGATAGACGTAAACCATATATTAAACCAAAACAGAACACATCCTAATTGGAAACAATGGTTGATCTGGCCCACAGATACAAATAACTGTCAAGACAGATTCCTGAATAAAACACAGGGGTTCAAAATGACCAGGCCAGACCCTAGATATCCCCAAAGACATCACCCAGGGATAATAACAACCTACAGTGTGGGCAAATTATGCCTTCAGTGGCTACAAACTTCCACACTGCCTGAAATTAAGCAACACCTAACTTTACTTACTGATGGTGCTGACTTGCGTGATTTCATAATGGGACCACGCAAACAGCGTCAAAAGCGTTTCATAGCAGCCTCTGTATATGCAGCATACAATGAGGCCTGGAAGGTTAATCAAATTGAAACAGCAGAGAGAATACGGGAAATTGACCGTATTAATTTGGAAAAATCACTTTCTGTAGTGGACAATGGGTTAATGACTCTGTCCTCCAGAATTTTTTCATTGGACAGCATTGTGTCTTCAGCAATCGATATATTATCGCAAGACTTACTGTTATTACAACATGGTCAGTCACAATTGCGTTCTATTGTACAGCTTGGCTGGACGTTACAAAATCTGCGTTCAGGCTATGTGCCTTGGCGTTTAATCAACACAACGTCACTATTCCAAATCTTTAACCTTACTGATAGACAAATCGGTATGGCGCAAAAGGGTGCTGATTATACAATCTTGAGCATTGAAAAACTAGAAAGATTACCAATGACAATGTCAGAACGACCTGTCAGTGAATGGATAATCCACGGAATCATAAATATTCCAATCTCAACCTTCAGGTTTCAATACTGCCAAAAATATATACAGGCTGGCATGTACGAGAAATTGGGGAAGGGGTACCTTAAAACAACTTGGAACCTGCCCTATTCACATGCATGTGTCAGTAATAAAGGACAGAAAGTGTTTCTTAGTGGCAACAATTGTGCCATGTCACTAAGCGGCACGCTTCTGTGTAACGGAATTAGTTTGCATGGAGCCTGTGAAGGGAATTCATACAACCTTTCATGTCACCAGCAAGGCGCACCTGCAACTGAAATAGAACCATTCTTTCAAAGACTCTATAATGGGAGTTACATTCTTATTGTAGACCGCAAATGTTGTAGTCTTATGCCCGGGACTCCTTATCTAGTCACTACGACTGCGAAGGTCAAGTGCTGTGGACGTTCTTTGTTCCCCAGCTCCTTTCCAGACAGGGAGGCAAGGGCATGGACCAGTTTGAAAATTACTTCTATTCGAATAGATACTTTAAGCAGAATGAAAACAGTGCTTCTTCAGACGCCTACAAGGCTCACGTCATCAAAAGAAACGTATGATCTACAAGTCGCAAGGACGACTGCAGAGATACATACATTATTATCGACTAATTCCCCCGTACATTTCGCGGAAATCCTGAGCGAAATCTTAAATATTTCTGATACCACTGGGGTCTCAAAGGTATTTAAGACAGTATTTTCGATGGCATTAACACCATTCAAAGCCATACTGGGTATTTTTCCAGATTTCGTCCATTCGATTTTTGGCGGACTTCCCCTGATCCTGGGACTAATTGCAGGAATCCTATTCTTAGTCCTTATTTTTCGTTATGGCAACCCATGTCACAGATCAAACTCTCGCGACAATGGAAGAAACAATCCTAGCCATTGGATACCGGGACCGGATATCAAAAATCCTGGGACTCTCCCGGCTTAGAGACCTGAACATGACTTGGTTTCTATCATTTCGACCAATGTGGCAAAGATGTGTTTTACCTGTATTGAGGTGTCTGCTATGCGGAGAAGAATGCGTGTTAGACACCTGTCTGACGCTACAATCGGATGCGCCAGTGGATGCAGATACATTGTTGGTTCCTACCAAGGTTCACGCTTTGTGCTGCCCTCAAAGGCTGCCAATCCTGATGACGGCATTCGTGGAATCTTCACCACTACGATTGAAGAGTAGTGAAGTTCAAGATGAAAGCGGCATCGATCAGGTACGACCTTCTGTCAGCAATGCGAATCAGAATGTCAATGGAGACAATCATGCGCACGAATGCATGGTTACATCAATTTCCGACTTAGTGGAACTTTCCCATGAAGCTGTTGACAGTTTTTTCGAAAGCCTTAATGATATGATGTTCTCTCCAGAACAGAAATAGAGACTTTTGAGCAAGCTCGCACACGGCGTTCCCTGAATTCGGCCTTCAACTTTAAAAATAAAGTCACATGAACAATTTTTCCCACCAGTTCACGGACAACAATTTTTTAGCAGCCCCAAATTATTTTTTACGAAATTTTCGGGACACTTATCTTCTGCTTAAAGTAAGAAACTATTCCTAGAGAACTAAGATTTCTATTTTTAGATACTTTATAAACTTTAGTTGCCCGCTGGTATGTTCACAAATATTTTATTATGTGATGAAATGGTCTCGAACTTTCTTTCTGTATAGCCATATTAAGAGCCATTTCATGTGTATTTCTCATATACCAAATGAGCAATAATGTCTACAAATGCGTGTTTACTTTAGCGTTTAATTCATAGCTTAAGTGCATACAATATATATGACTGCAATTTTTCAGTATATTTGAAAATTTCAAAATGCATTAATGTATTTTGGGGTGGTGAGGTATACACTATACTCTATAGAATGTTGTACTATGTTATACTATGCATAGATTAGTAAATATGACCATAGTTAGCGTGGAGTGGGTGTCATGTATTCCTATAGGTTCTGAATCGATCCCCCTATTCCTGACCCTATTCTGGTTAAACTAACTATCAAGTTAACTAACAGTCAGCCCATGAGGCAAGAAAAGCCCCCATGATGCAGATACCGTTATCTGACGCAGTCACACTACGGCACAGGAACGTGTTATCTGATTAGGTCATAACGCTTGAGATCTAATTAGACAAGCGACATTCCTCCAGCCCCTGATAAGGCATACGACGTTCTCATAACAAATCAAACCTATGACAACCTGGAAAATCCGTGCGGCCATTGTTTTGATTTCACAGAGAACTTCAGTAAAAGAATGTGCTAACGAGCAAGTCGTATGACATCTTTATTGACGTATCTATGTCCATCCTTACGTCAATCCCGGCACCTTTAAGGTATAAATATTGCCGATCTTGCCCTATGCAAACACACGCGTGGTGACAAGACGGAGCAGCCATACTTGCCGAAGCCCAGAAGCAGAGCAGACCCCGCTGGCAGCAGCCCCGCCTTCCTGACGCGCTGAGAGACGCGCTGCTATCTCCTACCGAGAGACCCAGCACCGGCGCTTTCGGGCAGCCCTCGCAGGCAGCCTGGAATATCGAGACCAGAGAAAGAGATACCATTCCTCATTCATCCTAACTTCCAGGTACAGAACTGAATAACCCCTCACAGAGAATTCTTTAGTTATTCACTTGGCAAAAACAAACTTAACTTAAACTGTAACTTTCTATTCCCGCCCACGCATTAGACTTAGGTCAGGTACACGGGGTAGGCGTATTTAGAAACACCAGTTGAGTACGTTTAGTCAAATGTATATGTGTATGTAAATATATTTTAATCATTTTAAACATCATATGGCTCAGAAACCATATCAATGTTTTTACAGTATTATTTTATACTATTGCTTTTAATGTATGCACTTTACTTAACTATAAGTATTGCAATAATATCGATCCATTTCTCTTGTACGAGAAAAGAGACTGATCAATAAATAACACCTTTTTATTGAACACGCCCGTCTCTTCCTTTTCTCTACAATCTGATGAGACTAAGAATGCACGTACTGACTGAGTAAAATAATTGCCTTGTGCTCACACGACTCTGGAGATACACTCTTGATTAGGGGAGAGCAAAGTTGTCATGTTCTATGGTTGTCAGAAACTAAATCCCTTCTTGTCTAATCAGGGGAGTTAATTCTTTCCTGAACATTCGAGAAAGTTTCTAGCGAACTCTGAGCTACGCTGGCAAACCCAAAACTTAAGTCTAGTATCGACAGTAGTAGACCTAGTTAACGTCTGGCCTAGGCCTTTACTGCTGTAGGTATTATTCCAATGCGCAGAGCCTATTGGGAAGATAGGAACTACACTACACATTCTGTATTCGTTTCTCGTGAGTCTTTCCTACATTGACCTTTGCACTTTCGTGTGCATCACAAGGCTTCCATCTCATTGGATACATTGTTTGTCAGCACATCTCTGTTCCGCTCTCACTTATGTTCATTCGAACAAATCCTAATAACTGGCTACCTCGGTCCATGATGTATAATGGCTGCTTATGGCTGAAACAAATTCTGGTATTTTGTCATGAAAATGTATTAATGCTAGAGTGTGTTTTAACGTATCTTAGTGTAGGAAACTATAACCAATGGTGTTTTGCCTTACACTCACTATAACTACGATATATTTCACGAACAGCAATTCCAATATGGCTCTTATTTTTATTTTATTGCCGTCCCGGTCCGTTGGTAAGTCCATTGTCTATTCAACCCGGAAGAGCTGTCTGTAGTTCCTGTGAATGCCTGACGACTACGGTAACCTCATACATGGCAATGGGTTTTCTTGAGGGTCGAAGTGCAGCTTGATGGGGATGCATAGTTTAAAGGCAATCTCGAAGGCAGGTTGGGTAAGACTATGTTACGACTGCCCCTTTCTTCCTAGCTTGGCAAGTAATTAAGTCATCGCCTCGACACCGCTATCCTGGCATGCATCATTATTAAACTTGTGTCTGTGTATTGTTTATGTTACTTAGTCTCTTTCCATCTTCTTTAATAAACAAGTATAAAGTACGTTTTATGTACTTTTTAAGCTATCTCTGTGTTGCTTTTTTCTTACGATGTGTTTATCACGAAATAATCTCGTTGATCGCACAGTAGCTACTTAGCAATATGCTTCTTATGTATGCATTTGTTTCATGTTCGCATATTGCAGTAATAATATTGTGCATTTATAAGCATTACTTTATTTTTAATATCTCGTGTTCTTTCCGTTGTATGTTTTAAATGCATGTAATTCTGATAGCTTGGGTTTAATTTGTTCACTTTAATGTTGGTTGTGGAGTCTCGTGCAAAAAAACCAGCTACTTTTAAGTTTAAACTTAATGTTAATGTCTTCACGTTCTTTGCTTTCTGTTTCCTTTCTACTCATTGTTGCATACAAGGAATAAATGGAACACGCAGGGAAACATTGGTAACACGTTTATTCAGTGATTTAAATGGACCGGTACTCACAGTTACTTAGTATCGGCACAACGAACTAGAGTGGCACATACATTTTCATGCCTTGTGGATCCATGCATATGCACACTCACTCACATGCGCACATTCATACACACTCGTGAACATTCATTCACACAATGATCATGCACACACACCCGTGCACATGTGCATACTCGCGTGCACACTCATGTGCACGTGCGCACACACACCTACAAACACACACGTCATCACTCAGGGAGCTCTTAAATTAATGTGAGCATTGCATGTCAGCAATACACAAGTGCACACACACACACACACCTACAAAACACACACCATCACTCAGGGAGCTCCTAATTGTCAGCAAGCTCTTTAATGACTGCAACTTAAGGCAGGGTTTTTGGTCCTTTGATAAGAAGGAGGTTAGTTATTATTAATCATTTTTACTGTTTGCGAGAGATTAAGCTATTGGCATTGTAAATGGCAATGCCATTTATTTATCTGTTTTCAAAACCAACACATAAATAAAAAATTTGTCATTTACAATGCCAATAGCTCTAACTTTTACAAAGGCGAAACTGTTGCATTGTAAATGCTTGTTCTTTGTCCATCTAGCTTTCCATCTGACACATTCATCCTTTCCAAATCTTTGTCAGAAAATTCAGCTCTGTAAGGTTTTTGCACCACCTTTGATTTGCTTATGTCAATTACCATTTCTGAGGCCAAATTCATTAATTTCTCATGGAATATTTTTGTATTTCAGGTAATGCTTCTCCATATGAACAATAACTCATTAAAGGAATTCAAGCTTTCTAACCCTACATTTCCAGCTACCATGTCCTCCAATTCTACTCTCAGTTTAAAAATGTCTAATACTTTTGACTGTGACTTTGGCTTTTCTTTATCTCGCGTCCATCTTTCTATTTCTTCAGGGGTTACTACGGTAGCACTTCTCGTTCCTGTGGAAGTTTCAATCTGTACTTATGTTGAATATCCAGGAGCAATTTTCCTGATTGAGTCATCCACTGGTTCTCTTATAAGCAAATCCTTCAGGGAAATTACTGATTCACACTCACTTGCCTGGTCATCAACTATTATATTTTCTTTGCTAGGCTGTACTATGGGTGTGGTCAGAACAGGATTAAGGAACAATGGGACCTATAGTTACTGGTATCGTTGGGCCTCGGGACTTGTATTCAGTTGAGTTATTTTTTTAATTAATTCATTACGCTGTTTATTTATTGCTTCCCTTTCTTTCTCTTGTAGTACCTTTTCTGTAATGATCTGATGTACAATCTGTGGAACCAAAGGTGGTTTTAAGAATGGGGCACTAGAGTTAACTCTATTTGTTTCTTCATCATAAGTAGGCGGATTTTTCATTAATAAATATTCAAAATAATCATCTTCTGAATCTCCACTACTAGTTATTAAATGTTTTGTTTTCTCTGTACTTTTGTTTCCTGTTGGATCTTCTGTGGTCAATACAGTATATAATCATTCCACTAACATGGACTGTCTCCATTGTTTCGTCTGCTTATCTCTGAAATCTAGGGGAAAATCTACTAAAATTTCTGTCACACCGAGGTCTACCTCGCTCAATAGCCTCAGTCTCCCACTCTTCTAAAGCTTCATACTGCATTAATCTTGGTCTTGGGTCTAATAATTCATGCAAGTTCGTAAATTGTGCAATATCCTACCATTAACTGTACCATATTCTGGAAATGCCAATATACCATCATCATTCGTGTAATCTATCCAGTTCTCTAGCCATACACAAGTGTGATAACCTCTTTCTATCATCAGGTAAGATGCGGGCGTTCTCGGTGGTGGAATAATAATACCTTCTCTTGTTTTTACGGGTTTATCTTTTTTGAAATAATTCTTCATTTTCTGCAAGAATTACATTTTTCTTTTTTCTCCATACATGATATATGGTCTTCCTCTAATACTCTGTTCTCTGGCAAACCCTAAGTATTTTCTATCTGGGCGATGGCCTATAGTTGCTGGATCTAGATGCCACATATAATTACCGCTGTCTATTAACACTGAAAATTTTCAATTTATTTGTTTTTTCAATGCCAGCGCCTCTTATTTCAGTGACCACCCAACATTTGTTTTACAAACCAGCTAACCAATGCTTACACGGTTTTTCTGTGACGTGAGATTCGCTCTCTGCACTCACCCCTCCTTTACAATTTTCTCACGACTACACACCCGCGATTTCCACCAAACCCAGCGCGGCTCAAATGAAGTCCGTGCAGCACTCGCGACTAACCTCTCTTTTGCAAGGTAATACAACAATTTAATTTCTTCTCAATTTAAATGTACATTTCATTAATTAACAACATAGAAACATTCGCTACTGTGCCTGATTGACTAAATTCAAAGGAGAGATAATTTTCTCTCACAGTGAGTAAAACCCTTCCGTTTACCCTTCAGGCGCTACGAGTAAAACCTCTTCCGCTTACTCTTCACACAAGCAAAAAGAACCTGCTACTCCTTCAGGCTTACCCTTTCTAGGTGTTAAGACCAAAGTTTCACCAGCGAACACCTTTGCTATCAATCACTCTCACTTTTATACAAGAAAATAATCCCTGATTGACTAAATTCAAAGGAGAGATAATGTTCTCTCACAGTGAGTAAAACGTCTTCCGCTTACCCTTCACGCATTACGAGTAAAACGTCTTCCGCTTACTCTTCACACAAGCAAAAAGAACCTGCTACTCAGGCTTACCCTTTCAATGTGATTAAGACCAAAGTTTCACCATCGAACACCTTTGCTATAAATCACTCTCACTTTTATACAAGAAAATAATCCCCAACTAGTGCTTCAAGTTCTACCTAACTTTACGCACTTACTTTATCAGGCCAGTAACATCACTGCAGTGTGGCTTCCATTTACCACCCGCTATTCAATATCCCCGGGGACTTCTAGACAAAACGAAACAATACAAACAGTTTTTTTGTCTGTTGATACATAAAATCAATATAAAATCAATACACAACTAACTACCTATCTTAACTAAACCCTAACCATCTATCTGCTACCAGAGAAATACTTTTGGTGCAGGATTACCAGCTCAGTTTACCATACTCACTTGGGCAGATAAACATTAACACTTTGAACCGGTAATCCAGTTTAACTACTTGCCAATCACAGTTGTATTTCACCTTAGGACTTACACCTGTACACCATGACTTACCAAATACTTGTCACTTGTGCTTTTAAGTCCTAAATCTAAGGATCAGGGAGTTAGAATAATACTTTATCTATGCAATATTTTATGAGTCAGGTGCCACAGTAGTGAAATTAGGGACTTTGCAAGTAAGAAAACAATTATTAAAACATAAATCTTGCAGGACTTTAAGAAAATGCCTTTAAACATTGGTACCTGGGAAGGGTGAAAAAGGGAAACAGTACCAGGACATACCACACAGGTTATATTTACCTAGAATGGTGCGAGGACCTACCCTGGCCACAGGCTGGGACAAGAGAAGAGCTCCCAACTAATCAGGTGCCGACAGGACAGGTGCAAGACAGGACAGGTAACCTCCGCTAAGTGCAACGCCAGCGTCACACCCCTCTCTACAGCTACTCTTGGACTCCGACTAGGTAAATCGATTCTTCTCCCTCAGCAAAACTCCAGATTCTTCTATCAGACGGCTCGACTACCACCGTGCTCTCGATTCTCCTTCTGCATACATTGGGTCAGTGACCGGTCTGTGACAAGTCGGACAATCTAACTGACTACGCCTACCTTAGTTATACCATTTCAGAGTGTGTACCACCCCCTTAATGTTGCAAATTCTATGTGTTCCCTTCATTTGATTGGTCAGAAAGACGAGGAGAGGTCATCACACCATACTAGTATGAGATCATTTCCATTTCATATAGTTGATCAATGTTCCCGCCCATAATTTACTTTCCCATGATATTATTCCACCCAGCAATATTAGTTTCAATTCATGTACAATGTATTCAGAATCATTCAGTTTCTTCCTCTTCTGGGGTCCCATGGACAGATTCCCAGATACATTGCGAGTAAGTCAGGACTTTGGCGGTGTGTCAATGCCAGCAGCTTCAAGGTCTTTTGTATTCAACTGCGCAGACGCAGCCTTTTCAAAATGGAGTGTGCGACACCCTTCAGGCCCAAATATGAGCTATTAAAGAAGTCAAAGAGAGACATTTAGTATATGAAAATAAATGAATGCACTGTATACCACTTATTTCTACTCTAACCCCGTTACTTCATTTTAACTACAGCATTTATAGTTAAGCAGAACGTACAAGTTTTAGTTCGAGCAGGAGAGTGTGCATTAGTATGTAAAGCATGAAGCGGCCATCTTGGCACTAGTGTGCAGCTGCAAGAAATTCCCACCAAAAGCATAGATATGTCACACCACGTAGATGTGGCAGATGCATGCGCAGAAAGGTTCCCGCGTTTACGGCGGCCATATTAGAAAACTCGGGTTACTGTTAGTAAAAGCACATAGACAAGCGTCCCCTAGATACTAGAAATGTTGTGTAGTGCGGTTTTTAGTAATCACAAAACATGTTGGTTAATAAATAACATGTTATTTCGAGAAGATTGAATCCAAGCAAGTTTCTGTACTTATGAAACCTTGCTCCAACAGTGCACTGTGAGCAAGCCAGGAACTAGGTCAACACATTCCGATGGTATGAGTGGGCTCAGTTCCCCCATTGTTTTGATGATTATGTTGTCTAAACGCAGTGTTAGTGAATCTGTAGGAACCTTACAACATATGTTAATCAAAATACATAAATAAATTCATTTGAGTATCTATAAGGCTCCTAATGATAACACCCTGTGGACTGAGAGCTGATTGGCAATATTTTATATTGTTTAATTGATCAGATACCTGTTTATTATGCTCCCTTTGAATATAAAGGTCTGCTTTGTCCAATTTACTGCACTAAAACTAAAAGTGGACATGAGGAGTAGAACGTATTACTCAAGCTAAAACCATGTACATTGCTGAAAAAGTCTGCAGTGGTGCAGAACAATTGACAAACAAAACTCATTTTCTTCAACCCTTACATACCTCACAGTTTCTACCCATATCTTCCTTCAGTAGTTCATACTCCAGGCAGAACGAAGCAACCAGGAACCCAAATGAATTATTCGAAGGTACTGGAGTCACTAGGCATTTATCAACCAAAACGAGTTGTGATGTAAAAAGCACAAAACATTCAGAGCTGCTGCAACTAACATCAGAAGACCGATTACTTTAATTGTATCCTAATTTTAGCTGGTAGAAGGATTTCGAGTTAGTCCTTCGTGATCCCAATTTAATCCGCTATTTGATTTTGCCATACTTTCTAATGCATTTCTGTGGAAATGCAAGAACGTTTACTTTTTGAAAGCTTGTGCTATTGAGCTTTTCATATTCTACTTTACAAGATAATTGTGTTTACAGCTCCCTTTGTTGACTGGCTTCAGTAGTCCACAGAAGGTCCACAGTGTATTTCTGAATTTAGTAGCTTGAATGGCATTCTGAGACAATCGGGGTATACATATGTTGTTTATTTCACCTTGGAATCAGTAGATAATGGTAATCATTGATCCTCACTCACTCTGCACATGGACTACAGCCACAGACATGGGAACATAAGAAGGGTCAGGCAAAATAACTGGTGTTACAGAGTGGGTCTAAAGTTAAGGATGCTATTAGAACTTAAATGTGCAGTGCTTCCCTAAAAAAATAAGACTAAATGTACAATAATAAGAGGAATCTGCTAGGCTGTACCACTCTTAGCATTCTAACGAAGTTGATGAGGATTGCTGTGACATTCAGGGGGAGATTTACAAACCTTTTATGCTGGATTAATGTCACAAAAGTGTAGCTAACCAATGCAAAATGGTTTTTTTGCCATTTACTTTTCAGCGCAAAAATTGTTTTGCGCTGAAAAGCACCCTGAAAGTAGCGTAAAGCAGTGTTTGCTTTACTTAGCGCCGAGGGGGCGTTACATGGGTGGAACATGAGCATTCCCATGCAACTACCTATGCCTTTCGATGCAAAACCATATTTACAAAGATTAGTAGACATGGCTTAGCGCCAAAAGTGAATGCCCCTTCAAAGGAGGTGCTACCAGGAGAAATGCTTTAATTTCACTGTGCCTTTCCCACTTTGCAAGTGTGCTGCACTGTGCAACATACATACAAAGTGGGAAAACATTACATTGTGTCTAGTCATAGTATTTTGTAGAAGAAGTGTATCCTTCCTGTACAAAACCTATGATAGACTCATGCACTCATGCACTGGCGCAAGGGAAAGGGGAGGAGTCATATCTTTGAAGATATTGCACTCTCCTTTACCCTCCCTGTCGCGCAACGCATCGCAGCCTCGCAGGGGCTGCGCTGAGTTTTTGTAAATCTCCCCCTCAGTATCCGAAACCTCTGACACTAAGCATCACTGTGACAGCTGACTTTATCAGTTATATTTGTTCCGTTTCCTCTTCCTGGTGTACTCGTCCTGCCTCTCTGGGCTTCACCAGGTAGCCGGATATTCAGATGTTTCATTTCCATTCTAAAATCTACAGAATACATATTATGTACGCTGCTGCATCCTGTTTTCTACTGTTTCTATGAGCAAACGTGATGCTTATTTAAAATTGTGCCGCACATATGATTGATTTAATCAGTGGCTGATTAGATTTCCTGCAAAATGTTTTAATTGTTAGATTTATCAATTAAATATGATATGAATCGTGTGACATTCAGGAATGCTGTGCCTTCTCCAAGTGCAATAACAGCAGTGTTGAATGAGAATAAAAGTCCAATAACACAATTCTTATAAGCAGTCTGCCATTTGTCTATCATGCGAACAGACAGAACCAGTTGCAGGCATGCTTGAGGAATTGTCCAGCGTTAGTTGATCCTCAGCACATATGGACAAGTTATCTGCTTTAACAGTTAAGTAGGAGTTGTGACCGTGCTCAGAAAGGCAGGGAGAAGAGTTATAATGTGATGTTTCCTCTTTCCCCTGTTATCCCTTCCTTAAAGACAAAGTCAAACTGTTTAAATGTGATATTTTACCGTTGGGGTATAGCGAGAAACCCATTGGAATGGTGGGATATTTCATGGCAGAGATAGAACTTGGTTCAAGAATCACTGTAGGTAAAGTCTACGTGTCAAAGAAAGGTGATGCACTTTTAGGTTGGTTAGAACAACGCTATTTAGGAGTGACACTTGATCCAAATGCCACTCCCCAAGTCAGAATTCAAGAAGTATCTAACCCGGTACGAGACAACAAGAGTGATGAAGGGTTGTCTTTGTCTTTGGCTAAACAATTTCCAAGCGTTTTTAAAGAAGAGTTAGGGTGTCTGCGTGGTTACAAACACCATATTAAATTAAGAGCAAATGCTTTTCCTGTAGTGGCTAAAGTAAGGAGGATTCCTCTGGTTGAACAAGCAAAAGTACAAGAGGAACTTGACAAACTTGTGAAAAATGATATTATTGAACCTGTGGAGGCAACTGAGTGGCTTGCTCCTGTAGTTATTGCAAAGAAACCTACTGGCGAAATTCGCCTTTGCATTGATCTAAGAGCTCTAAATAGGGAGGTAGTTGTTGATAGGTTTCCTCTTCCCAACATAGATGAGATAGTCAGCACTTTAGAAGGTGCAAAATATTTCACCACTCTCGATTTAGCTTCCGCTTACCACCAAGTTGAGCTAGATACTTGTTCACAAGACCTTACTGCCTTTATTACACCAATGGGCACGTTTAAATTTAAGAGAATGCCCTTTGGCCTCGTCTCAGCTGCCTCAGTTTTCCAACGAATCATGGCCAAGATATTAAGAGGTTTGTCAGGTGTCAAGTGTTATCAAGATGATTTGTTAATCTATGGGAGTAGTGTTCTTGAACATGATAGTCGTGTGTCTGATGTTTTGAAACGGTTAGATGGTGCTGGTATGACTTTGAAAAGAACCAAATGCAAATTTAGGGTTCAGGAAGTTAACTATCTAGGTCATTGTATTACTGGAGTTGGTGTCTTTCCAAAGAAAGAACTTGTTGAGTCTATAAGCAAAGTCAAAGAACCGACTAGTAAGGAAGAACTTCTCTCATTCTTAGGTATGGTAGAATTTTATGGGAAGTTCATTCCCAATTTTGCTGACAAAACACACAATTTGAGGAAATTAACTGCAAAGAATGTTGTATATAATTGGTCTCCTGAATGTAAGAGTGAATTTGAGTGTATTAAGAAAGAGTTGAGCAAAGCCCCTTCTCTTCATGCGTTTGTTCCGGGCCTTCCCACTGTGTTGTTCACCGATGCTAGTGATAAAGGCCTAGGTGCCGTGTTGGTCCAGAAGAGAGATGGTAAAGATTACCTCATTTGTTGTTCTTCCCGGTGCCTTAAAGGGTCAGAGTCTAATTACTCCGTAATAGAGAAGGAATCTCTTGCAATTTTTTGGGCCTTGAGAAAGTTTAGGATTCTTGTTTGGGGAACGAAAGTATGTGTGCTATCTGATCATAAGCCTTTGAGAGAGGTGTTTTCAAAGAAGGGTCTTGATGCCATTTCCTCAAGAATCAGGAAGTGGATTGTTTCTTTGCAGGAATTTGAGTTTGAAGTAGAGTATATTCCTGGGATTGCTAACAGGTCGGCTGATTGTTTATCTAGATTGGTTGACAGTGAGAATGTTGATCTTGATGATTTTTGTGAACTTGATGAGGGTACCAATGTGTGTGAAATAACTGATGGTGCAATTGCTGAA
The DNA here is from genome assembly GCF_964261635.1 of Lissotriton helveticus. Lineage (NCBI taxonomy): Eukaryota > Metazoa > Chordata > Amphibia > Caudata > Salamandridae > Lissotriton > Lissotriton helveticus. The sequence continues at coordinate 520,631,282 of NC_136067.1, read as the reverse complement.
AATGAATGGAGGTTGGAGTTGGGAAAAGATGATGAGATTTCTCGAGTTATGCTGTCTTTAATGAATAAATCTCGTTTGTCCAAACCTTGGACGTTAGTTTCAGATGAACTCTCTGTATATGATGGTCTGTTGACTCGAGGTACTAAACTTGTTCCTCCCTCTTCTCTTAGAAATAAGTTGTTAGCTCATGCCCATTGTGGTCATTTGGGTATAGTAAAAACCAAAGAGTTTCTACGTATGCAATTTTGGTGGCCAGGCATGGATCTCGAAATCGAAAGAATGGTTAGAGAGTGTCCTGAGTGTTGTTCAAGCGATAAGATCCTGAAGACCAAACAAATGCCTTTGGTTAAGAGGGCCTTACCTGATCATCCTTGGGATGAGGTTGCTATTGACATTGTGGGTCCTTTATCTGGTATTGCCGATACTCCCTATCTCATCGTTTTAATTGATCTTTATTCGAGATGGATTGAAGTTTCTGCTGTCAGAGAAATTACCACTGATTCCATCATTAAGTTCTTGGAACCTCTGTTTTATAAAGAAGGTTTTCCAAATAGTCTTCTGTCTGACAATGGTCCCCAGTTCTGTTCCTCAGTCTTTGTTGATTTTCTAAAAAAATGTGGGGTTTCCCATAAGAAATGTTCACTATATCACCCAGAGTCTAACGGTGCAGTAGAGAGGGTCAATAAAACTCTGAAGGAGTCAATTCAACTTGCCCGTGCCTCTGGTCTGAATTGGAAATCCACTCTCCAAGACAGGATAAATACCTATCGCTTTGTCCCCCATTCTTCTACTGGGAGGTCTCCTTTCGAACTATTTAAAGGTAGAATTCCCAATACTTTGTTGTGTCCTGGGTGGATGTGTCTAAACAAAGGTCTAGTGGATAATGACATAGGTGAGTGGAGAGCAAGAGAACTGTCCAAGCAGGATGCACGTAAATTATATTTTGACAAGAAGAAAAGTGTGGGTTCTCTGGAGATCAAGGTCGGTGATCTTGTAAAAATAAAGACACCAGTTGGGCGCAAACCATGGTCCAAATATACCAATGTTAGAGCTGTTATCAAGGTATTCAGAAATGCTGTAAAGACTGAAGACGGAAGAATCTGGAACAAGAGTCGTGTTGTACTTGTTAATCCTAATTCAATTGTTGATTCTTCTTGTTGTGATACCAATTTGTGCAATAATTTCCTTTCTCCTTCCAATTCCCTATCAGACAGGCTACCCTCTCCTCCTACAAGAAGTCAAAGAGTTCGTAGTGCTCCGTATCACTTGAAAGACTATGTTTAGTCTACATTACTTTTTGCTTGTATTGCCTAATTTAGTTTTCTTCTTCTTTTTGTAAAGAAGGGAGATGTGTGATGTTTCCTCTTTCCCCTGTTATCCCTTCCTTCCCCTTTAAGTTGTGCCATTCTTCTCTGCATTCTAAGTTCTGAGAATGTACCTATTAACATGATTCTCTTTTGGTCAGTTACCTGTGGCTGTTTATGGATGAGGTTTTATTAAACCCACTCTGCTTTACTGAAACGACTTTTCCTTCATTATTTAATATTCAATTGAACAATATTATATATAACAATTTGGAAAGCATTTGGGATATATATCAGTCAGGTGGATTTACCACTAGACGTTAACTCTGGTACTGAGGAATGGGGCACACTGAGAAGAGTTGAGATCCTATAACTAATTCAACCTAGAGATTGAAAGACAAATTTAAATTCAGTTGTGGCACTTAGTGTTGACTGTAAGGCTTTCATTGCAGTATAAATATCTTCAGCATGTGTACTTCATTCTGTGTAGATTCAACCCCTTCGCTGCGGGGGTAATTCCCCCGCTGTGCTGGGGTGGGGGGGGGGGTGCGCACAGCGCCTGCATGTTCATGACGAGCTCAGCTCGTCATGAGGCACGGCGCTCCTGTGCTCATGACGAGCTGAGCTCGTCACAGGTGCACCGGCTTTCATGGAACGCTCAGCACAGCAGGGGAATTCTCCCCGCACCTGAGCATTCCGCGGATCATGACGAGCTGAGCTCGTCATGAGCAACGGAGCACCGTGCCTCATGACGAGCTCAGCTCATCATGAGCATGGTAAAGGTTAAGTGCTATCTTCCTGGAGCTATTAAACAGATTTGTATTTTGCTATTTATTAAGCGCATATATCACCCGAAGGTCTCACAGCGCTAAGTCATACTCAGAAAAAGAAAGCCAGAGAGACGGGTGGACTGTGCTAGAATAGCCAGGTTTTGAGGGATCTACAACATTTCTTGTGATCGGTTTCCAATCGGAGAAGTAGAGGCAGTTTGTTCCAGGTTTCAGGCGCAATTCTGGAAAAGGTGCGGGCCCTCCGATTTGGACACAGCATTGGCTTCTTTCCTGATTGCAACTTATCATGGTTGCAAACACAACCACTACTTGAGTATCGGATTGATGACTGTCAACCAACCGAATGTGTTTTTCTACAAGGGACGTATATTATGAGAGCCCGCTTTGTTTTCACCCTTGAGTCACATCTTTGAATAAGGATTGATGGTGCAGCGCTTCAAAATTTCCTTTACAAGCATATTGTTGCCACGCACTGCAGCTACAAGCGCCGCTGTTAAAACTAGATGGTGCTCCATCATTTGGTGTCTGCAGTGTGCGTTTTAACTCTATTACATCAACACGACATCCCGTCACCTTATCTATGCCTTGATGAAGTCTCAGTGTGAGACGAAATACGTGCTGGCGATTTACGTGCTGGGAGAACTTTTTATGAAACTTGAATAAAGAATATATTGAAGAGAATTGACTCGGACTTCGATTGAATGTGTCTTGAGAACTGTGGACCCCTTCTCATCCACTGTGATTCGTGTTCTAGCTAGCTTGTCTATTGCTCAATAACAGCCTTCAATTGTTTTTGGTGCTGAGGGCTAGATACCAGAGCCCGAAACTGACATATATACATTTATTTGGAGTGCTGTAATTAGAACTTCTCTCTAAAAGTTTAAGTGGCATGCACACCCTGTGTCTGCCTATAGGACCTTTGGGTAGTAGGTGCCTTGAATTTCTTTAGCACCCAAGAGATACTGATTGCTTTGAATGTTCTTTTGTTATTCTTCGTGTACCATTTGCATATAAATACATGTACCTTAAAGAATAGTGCAGACGTTTCCCTCGGGAACACTACTATCCAAATAGCCTGTGCAATTCTGGAAAAGGATCTGCCCCCATTTCTGATTGTGCGGACCTTAGGTACCGTTAGGAGGTGTTTGCTAGCGGACCGAAGGGTTCTCACAGGTCGGTGTTTTGTTAGTTTTTTGGCTAGGTATTTTGATCCTTTGTTATTGAGGGCTTTGTGTACCAGACAGCAGAGTTTGAAATGCATCCTCTTTTTAACTGGGAGCCAGTGCAGGGTCTATAGACTGGGCACGAGGGTGATCGCGTGGGCAGGTTTAAGACCAGTCTGGCCACAGTATTCTGCCGGACCTGGAGCTTAGCAAGATGCTCTTCATTAATGGAAGCAAGTAGTGAGTTTCCATAGTCCAGGAGACTGATTAGCCCCTGTTCTAGGGGCATGTGGGAGGATAGTGGAATCCACTTGAATTTTTTCCTAAGACTGTGCATTAGACCGTAGCTATTGCGGACCAGGTTGTTAATATGGTCTGACATGGAGAGTTTGCAATCTATTATCACCCTGAGATTGCGGACATCTGTCTTGGGTTGGGGGAGCGTCCCAGGGTGGAGGGCCACCAGTCGTTGGTCCATAGTTTTGATGCGTCCCCAAAGAGCAGGATTTCTGTTTTGCTGGCATTGAGAAGCAGATGGTTGTTTGTCATTCAGTTGTTTATGGCTGGCGGCAGTGTTTGAACCGTTTTTTGGTTTCGGTGAAGTCAGGTCCCAAGGTGATTAATAGCTGCGTGTCATCCGCGTATGACACTGTTTGGAAGCCAAAAGCTTTAATTAGCTTGGCTAATGGGGACACGTACAAGTTAAAAAAGTGTTGGGCTTAAGATGGGACCTTGTGGGACACCCTTGTCAATTGGCTGGCTTTTAGAGCAAAAAGTCTCCTATTTAGACCTTGGAGGAGTGGTCCGTCAGGTAGCTCTTGAGCCAGTTCAGTGCAGGGCCCTCGACACCAAATTCACATAGGCGATCCACAAGGATGCTATGTGAGATAGTGTCGAAAGCAGCCGACAGGTCAAGTAAGACCAGTATGGCAGATTGTCTGGCATCAAGGGAGAGTCTGATGTTGTCGACAATCTCTAGTAAGGCCGTTTCGGCTGCTGTGAAATGCCTGGAATCCTGACTGGGATGCATCCAGTAGGTGATTGTTTTCCAGGCGATAAGTGAGTTGATTGTTAACCAGTGATTCCAAGATTTTGCCGAACAAGGGTAGAATAGATATTGGTCAGTAGTTGGCAAGCTGTTTGGGGTCCGCTGTTGGTTTTTTCAGGATGGGTCTGACTATGGTTTCTTTCCAGAGAGTGGGTACTGTGGATTTCGACAGTGAATGGTTGAATAATGTGGTCAAGTTGGAGAAGAGGACAGGGCTGATTTTGTATAGGATCTGGGCGGAGGCAGGATCGGTAGGTGATCCTGATTTAGTCCGGTTAAGTGTAGAAAGTACTTCCTCTTCTGAGACTACACGGAACTCTATGAGGGGGACTATGTTTTGGAGTGGGGAGTCCATGTGGCTCACTATAGGTATTGTGTCGGTCGATTGGGGAAAGAGCTATGTATGTCATTAATCTTATTTACAAAAAAGGTGGAAAAGGAGTTCACCCACTCCGGGGACGCAATGTGCGGTTGTTGACAGGATGGGGGGTTGGTGAATTCCTTCCCGATTTTGTATAGTTCTTTCTGAGAGTTAGCTGCTTGGGTGATTCTGTTTCCTAAATAGTCTTTTTTGGCTGAGGCTATATGGTTCATATAGAGCCGATGAGTTGTTTTGTAGTGCTGTTTGTCGGCAGCATCCTTTGTGTGCCTCCATTTACGTTCTCCTTCATGACAGCGAGTTTATCAATTTTAAGTTTGGGGGAGAACCAGGGAGAGAGTTTATTGGGACATTTGGTTTGTTTCTTTGGAGCGATAAGGTCTAGAGTGGTGCTTATAGAGTGTTCAAGACCTCTGGCTGCTTTATTTGGGTTGGCCAGTTCCGACTGGGAAATCGGGGTGAAATTTGCAGAGAAGGACTCTATATTGATCTTGTTCCAGGGTCTTCTAAATTTCGTTTTTTTCGTAGAGTGGTACGGTTGATATACCCTGTATAGGGAACCTTATCACATAGTGATCCGACCATAAGACTGGGGTAGGTTGGTCAATCTCTATTAGGGGTGATTTAGTGGAAAGTAGGTCTAAGGTGTGTCCAGCCATATGGGTGGGACCTACCACCAGTTGGTTGAGTCCTAATGTGTCCCCGGAGATAAGCTCACTTGAGTGAGGATCGGATAGAAGCTCTACATGATAATTAAAGTCCCGTAGTAGGAAGAAGTTGTCTGCAGCCAGGACATGAGGTGCTATTACCTCTGTTAGGTTACTGGAAAAATGGGCTCTGTTACCGGGGGGTTGATAAATAAGAGCACCTCGCCAGGATTTGTTGCTGGTGCTTTCTACTGCGAAAATACATATCTCGCCCCATTCAGCCTGGAAGGCCTCTAAGGTATGGACTTTGGTGTTAGCCCTAAAAGCGATGGCTATCCCTCCCTCCCTTTTATCCTTTCGGTCCAATCTGCTCAGTTGATACTACTGGGGGATGGCTATGGCGATATCTGGTTGCGAAGTTTGGTGGAGCCATGTCTCTGAAATGAACAGGAAATTGGGTTTCTCTGAGACTAGTAGGGACCAGATTTCTAAGGCGTGCTTGGGGAGGGAACGGTTGTTGCAGTATAGTCCTGTCAGATGTTTGTGGTTCTCAGTTACATGATTTGTTTGTGTGAGTTTGGTACAGCCACTAGCTGGTGTGGGTTTCCTGCTGAAGGGAGGTTTTATGTAGGGTGTGAGGCCAATGGTCTGTAGAGAGAGGATGTTTTTTCCTTGCCATAGGCGGATGCTTTGTTGAGTAAGTGAAGCTCCTGACTTGTGTATTGTAGAAAAGCCATGAGTGCTGGAGGGGGATCAATCAGCAAACAGGCAGAGTGGCTGGTGGCTGGCAGCGGTCAGGCGCGGACGGGCGCAGATAGGCTTGCCTTTGGCACGTGGCTGGCGCACCACTGCACGCATCCGCTCAGGGCACTTCCTTTTGTGAGGCAGGAAGTGAGCGGGACCACAATAGCGAGTGTAGCACTGATAGCGCTGACCTCAGGTGTCTGCGTTGATGTGGTGGGCTAAGAATGGTGATGCTTAATTCCCTCTGCTCAAACGGCACTTGCCGTGGCGGACCAGGGAAGCACAGTTATAATTAGGTAAGCGGAGCAGATAAAACAAGGTTGGCATTGGTTAAAAGTTTTTAAAAACAAAGTTTAGGCGGAGGAGGTGGGAAAGGCACTGGCGGCACTACACACAGGCAAAGCAATGGGCCCCAATGGTTTACCGGTGAAAGCTATTTAAAAAGGTTGCAAGTAAGATCACCCCCCATCTGCTAGACATGTACACTGATTGCCTAACACAGGGGATGCTACCCAGGAACCAAAGATTGGCTACTATTATAACATTACACAAACCTGGTAAGCCTCCGGAGCAGCCCTCTTCATATCGACCGATATCCCTAATAAACCCAGAAGCAAAGATATTGGCAAATACACTAGCGCTACGACAGCAACCCCATCTTACGGGGGCTGGTCCATCCGGACCAATCAGGCTTTATGCCTGGACGTTGCACCTCCCTTAATCTACGGCGCCTCAATGGGGTTCTGGCCCGTACCCCATTGCTCCAAGAAGACGCGGCCATCCTTTCCTTAGACGCAAAAATGGCGTTCGACCTCCTGGAATGGCCATTCCTATTCGCAGTGCTTCGGAAGATGGGTTTTGGCCCCAAGTTCTGTGGGTGGATTCGGTTGCTGTACACAGCACCTTTGGCACATGTGGTGGTATACAGTCATATATCAAGGGAGATTACAATGGGTAGAGGAACGCGGCAAGGCTGCCCGCTCTCCCCACTCCTCTTTGCCTTAATATTGGAACCACTTGCGACTTGGATACGCACGACACCGTTGCTCCAAGGACTGACATGGGAGGCGGGCTGGGATGACCGTATTTCCCTTTACGCGGACGATGTACTGATATATTTGACATCCCCGACAGTGTCCCTGGTGGCCCTATTAGACATCCTCACAGTGTATGGAGTGAAGTCAGGCTATACTATAAATTGGTCAAAATCACGACTCTATTTACTACACGGCCCAGAACCAACGATTCCCCCAGACTGTCCATTACAGATTGTGACCAGGGGATTTAAGTACTTAGGAATCTATGTCACCCCCCAGGATAACGTATTTATGGAAGAAAACCTGATGAGACCCCTACAGAGACTGAAGTCGGACGTTGCGCACTGGCGGTCCCTCCCGCTGACGCTATTGGGAAGGGCAGCACTTTTTAAAATGCTTACACTCCATAGGTTCCTATATGCACTCCAAAATACCCCTTTCCCGGTCCCACTCTCGTATTTCAAGGCCATCGATGCAGAAGTCTCCTCCTTATTATTGGACGGAAAACCTGCCCGAATAGCACAATCTAAATTGATACGCAGTTGTTATGACGGGGGGAATAGCCCTACCAAGCATCAAGTTGTATTACTGGGCTGCACAGCTAGCGATAATCAATCAATGGCTTCATGCCCCACACGACGACCCAGCATACCGATTAGACAGGGAAGTGTTGCCAGTAGACCGACTGATGAAGGCCCTTTACACAAACAAGAGACGACACACCCTGACGGGCCCCACGGCCCACACGGTCAAAATCTGGCACACTGCACAGAGAACGCTGGGATGGGAGGGGGTGCTTACACTGGCCACTCCACTCTGGGAAACGCGCCAGCTGGGCACCTTGGCAAACACTAAAGGGTTCAAACAATGGGACCTAATAGGCCTCACAAGAATTGGCGATCTGTGGGTAAGAGGGAAGATCATTCAGTTTACGGCACTCCAAGAGAAGTACGGACTGGCAGACTCGGAGCTATACCGCTATATCCAAATCAGGCATGCACTCCAAAGCGCTATCCCCACGGGCACTAAACTAGCTGACACATCACCCCTCGAGGATAGACTCCTCACAGACCACATGGACAAAAAAGCCATATCACAGACATATCGTAAATTAATAAATAGTCTCACAGATCCCACGGCAGTCTTACGTAGCAAATGGGAGGTGGAACTAGGGGACATAGAGGACTTAGACTGGATGGACGTGCTGGCGTCGGCCAGGGAGGCGGCGATCCCATCTCGCTTAAAACTGGTACAGCTCAAAGTGCTACATTGTATATATTACCCCCGCACCACGATACACAAACTGGGACACGCACTTAATTCACTTTGCCTGAGGGGCTGCGGACAAATCGTAACATACTTTCATATAATATGGGGCTGCCCAAAGATACAATCCTACTGGGAGCAAGTTTTAAATGAGATCTCGGAAGTGGGTGGGGTGGAAATCCAGACAGACCCCAAGTGCTGCCTATTGAATATATGGCAACCGACGGACCTGACATGGGGCTGAAAGCATGGGCAACGTTGGGGATGGCAATGGCAAAGCGAAATATAGCAAGGAACTGGGGTTATGGGGTGGTACCCACGCAGTTACAATGGGAGAATGATATGGACACGGCTATGGTAGCTGAAAAAGCAGGTTACACCCATCGGGGATGCCCCAAAAAATGGTTGAGAATATGGGGGAAATGGAACGAATCCTGGGGGAATATTGGTGAACCGCCACACACATCAGGGACCCCTGAAAGTAGCCCTTGACTTGAGGGGAGACTTTCAATGAGATTGTGGTCAGCAATAGTGTGGGGGGGGGTGGGGGTGGTGAGGGAGGGTTGATTCAATAATGGAAATGAGGATTGGACAGTATTGGACCTTGTGATGTATGCAGTGTCCAAAGATTGTATTATGCTATCGCAAATGGACAAAACTGTTGTTGATTGATGTATGTAAATTCCTGACAATGAGATGGAAAAGAAAAGTTTAAAAAAAAAAAAAAACGTTTACAGGCGACAATTCCACAGTCTAACCTGTCTTGGTGGTTTCTATCTGGTATTGGAGTTTGCTGCGCGTCCGCTCCGCGCACTTCCTTTTGTGAGGCAGGAAATGGGCGGGACCGCGACAGTGAGTGTAGCGCTGACCTCAGGTGTCTTCGTTGATGTGGAGGGCTGAGAATGGTGGTGCTTAGTTCCCTCCGCTCAAATGGGACTTGCCGCGGTGGACCAGGGAAGCACAGTTCTAATTAGGTAAGCGGCACAGATAAAACAAGGTTGGCATTGTTTAAAAGTTTTTAAAAACAAGGCGACAATTCCACAGTCTGACCTATCTTGGTGGTTTCTATCTGGTATTGGAGTTCACCTCCTAATTCCTAAAGCCTGTATATAGCTTTTTAGTTCAGATCAGGGTGAAAATACACTGAAAATACACTGTCTAAAATATCAAAATTACTTTCTATGCTTCAATCATGTTCTCTTTAGATCAGAGAGAACAATCAAGATTTCTTAAAGAACGAAGTATGGCTTCGGTCATATCTACCATTCAATTTCGTCTTTCTGAGGGTGGGTACTTTTAATGTGATCTTAAATATCTTATGTCTGTAGTGTCACACAATAAAGTGAATGTCTGGTGTCAGCCTCTTCAAATGTAAGCCTTCTTGCTCCCTTCCTGATGGTGGCAGCCTAGAACGACAGTACAATAAAACTGTTAATAATGTAAGACTTTACAATACATTGTGCTGTATTCAGGAATGTTGGGTTCAAGGGACTAGTGACCATTTTTACGAAGTAGTTTTCTGGTTGCAACTACCTGATTTGCAGATTCGGGCAATTTGATACCAGAATAATGCTTTTTCAAATGTGCAAAATTCAAAGTGTGATTTGGTGACTTGTTACTGAATCGCAATTTGCATTTTTGATTTGGTATTTGGTAGGGGCATGTTTTGGGTGTCCTTTCCAAATACTGAACCAGTATGGTATGTTACTGTTTTGCGACCAACTGTGCAAAACAGTAATCTTTTACACCTTTTTAAAAGTGGTGGTAACCCACATGCAAATGGGAAGTAGTCCATGAGGGACACCTTCCCCTTTGAGAATGTAAAAAAAAGTATTTTTGGAGAACAGGCAGTGATCCAACGCCCACTGCCTACTCTTAAAAAAAAAAAAAAAATGAAACAAACACTTTGTTTTCTTTTTTGAAACACATCTCGTTTTCCTTTAACGATAACAGGCTGCATTTCAAAAGATAAAAATGCTTCATTGAAAAGCAATCACAGACATGATGGTCTGCTGAATCCATCCGACCACCATCCCGTTAAAGCCTGCAATTCCTAATGAGTAGGAAACAGTGATCTACCTCATTAATATTCATGAGGTAGGTCGATTTGCGACCTACTAGGAATAGGAAATAACTTGGAACTAAAAAGGTTAGGAATACGGAATATAATCGCAATTCGGAAATCGGTATTCCTAATGTTGGTACATCTGCCCATAGGACTCTTTAGTGAGGACCCATGAACATATCCCTAAACCTGGCATCTTGGTACCTGTGGTGTATGTACTCAAGATCCAGAAAGGCCTAAAGAAATAAAAATTAGAATGTTCTCATTCAGAAAATGCAAGGCCACAGAGAAAAACATTTATTTCTTTAACAAAGATGTCTTCCCTTTGTCCAGGCCTGACCCGACAGTACTATTAAATCTTCTTTATTTCTTTATTTCGGCCAATTTGGCCATAAAAGACACATATACACTTTAAAAGTAAACAATCATAGCAGCATACATAGCAACAAGTAATTAAAAAGGTAATATTAAAAATGATTTTTACAATCTCCATTTAAGATATATTTCATTTTGACAGAGTTTTGTGAACATATACACGGGTCCTGCTCAGAGTACCTGACCATGTTTCTTACGGATAATGTAAACAGAGTAGAGGAACCTACTTATGCTAAATACAATGTACTGGGTTGAATTACTTTTCATGACCCTATAGGCTATGGAACAGGATCTGGTTCCTAAAAGGTTACACATTGGTTTTAGCCATTTCTTTCTAGCGTTCATGTACGCACTACATGTAAAAAACATATGAACCTCATTCTCCATACAGGCATTGAAACACATAGGACAACACCCGCTTTTAACATTCAATTCTCCCAGTCTTTTCTGTGACCATCGATCTATATTATGGTTCAGCATAAGTATCCCATATCTGAACTTTAAGTAGAGGGACTTTGCGATAGGTGGCTCTATCTCGTCCAAGAATGATTCAAAACGAAACTCATCCTTGAATGATAGAAAATCCTGAACTGCGGACCCAACTCTACTTCCATCTACTAGTTTGTCACTCATGTGAGTCCAGAAGGCTCGCTTGACTATTAATTTGGAAGAGGTCGGCAAGTTTTCAGGCGTCTCCCACATTGAGTATAAGCCCAGGAGGGTAAACCATTTTTTGATATGCACAAGCCACTGGATAGAATTAAAAGAATCAAGATTCAACAGTTCTTGTAGACCATTTCTATATTCTACCAATTCTGGGGTAGTCCATAACCTAACCCAAAATATTAGTGGTCTTAGAATGGCAAAATAGTCTGTTCTTCTAAAATTCAGGTCAAGTTGAAGGGGTATTAGAGGTGTGCTATTTGGGACCCTTACAATGGCACGCATAAATTTATTGTCCAGGCTCTGAAAACTATCTTTTGCCCAAGGTCCCCATATCTCTGCTCCGTATAACACAGCAGATTGAATTTTGAATTTAAAAAGTTCTAAAACAGGGGTTACACTTTTACTTGTGCTGGCATTCAGTTTGCATATAATCGGTTTAACATTGTGGGCATACGATATCTTACTTTTCTCAATTTGGGCTTTCCAACTTAATTTCGAATCAAGTGCAACACCCAGATAAGAAAAGTTTTCCACAGTACCTAATTTCTGACTATTCAAGGTCAAGAACCCTCTGTCTGGATTACTGGGATTTAATGACATACATTTAGTTTTATCTGCATTAATTTCCAAACCCTTTGTCATGCAGTAACAGCTAAAGGAGTTAAGGAGTGCCTGGAGTCCCTTCTTGGTCTGAGATATGAGAATGGTGTCATCTGCGAAGAGCAACGCAGGCACCCTTTCTCCATTAAGCTGCGGGGAGTCATTAGTACAACCATTCAGATAATCAGGGACATCATTAACAAACAGAGAGAACAAGGTTGGGGCCAAAACGCACCCCTGGCGAACCCCGCGTTCAATAGGAATGTTTCGCGTCAGCTCACCATTTGGACCCCACCTAATGTTTGCAAAGTTTCCAGCGTGCAACTCAACTATTTGAGCCAGGAGGCATCCTGGTAGACCCACTTCACTTAATGTTTTCCAGAGCAAGCTGCGCGGGACCAGATCGAATGCAGCTCTCAGGTCAACGAAAGCTACATACAGGTGACCTTTCCTAATATGCACGTACTTCCAGATCAAACAACAGAATCGAAATATTTGGTATATAGTGCTGGTCTTACTCCTAAACCCAGCTTGGAATTTGGAGATTATATTGGAGTCGTCCAGCCAGTCGTTGATCCGAAATAACAGGTGTTTGGCATATAGTTTTTGCAGCGTGTCCATAAGACTAATTGGTCTGTAATTAGAAGGTGTCAGTCTATTCCCCTTTTTAAAGATTAACACAACTTCCGCTGCACGCCAACTATCTGGAAAACAACAGTTTGTAAACAAAACATTAAACAAGCGGTTCACATAAGGGGCCCAGACTCCTACATCTTGTTTATATAGGTCCCCCGGTATTTTATCTGGGCCTGGTGCTTTAGTGTTTTTTAGTTCGTTAATTGCCCTTACTGTTTCCTCCAGTGTAAAGTTAAGGGGTTCAATAGGAGGGGGAGACCATGTACTCCTGTTGTTATCACCATCGTATTGTTTGTAAAGAGATGTGAAATGGGTCACCCAAGTCATTTCATCCAGAAACTATTAAATACCATGGCACTTGAAAGAAATGTACATTTTCTGCTAGGGCCAAGGGAGATTAGAAAGACAGTACTCTATTGTATGTGACATACTATAAAGGAAAAGTGTCACAGATGCTTGCACTTGCCTTGTTTCAAACAATCACAAACCACAGCAAGTGTAATAACTGTCAGGAGTTCAGACACCATTATGATAAAACGGGTCATCAACGGAGTAAAAGTTGCTCTGCTTTTCTTTGCATAAACACCATTCTTAACAATCTATTTATATATTCGGATCTATAGCGCTTATGCATCTCCTATGTAGCTCTTTGCATTCACACGCAAATCAATTAACATAAATTGGACTTTAAATGTAATGTGAGTTAAACCTCTTACTGGAATGCACATACATTGTAGATTAAAAGATTCCAAGTAAAAGTTCTGAATAATGTCACAAATGATAGGCAGTCCCCCAAAGATGTTCAGCAATCACAGATGCAAGACTAAGCTAGTGCAACATATTAAGGGGACCTATACAATAACATGTAATACAGTAAAGGAAACCGATGATACAACTACTTCTGAGGAAATCTTACCTATTTGATTTCTCCTATGTGATAGTGACACCAGTCTCGCTAGCAAGACCCAAGGGTATCAGAGGGCTTCACATGTTTTGAGAAAGTTTACAAAAAGTGCATGACGAACATCAGGTGGAATTCAGAAATAGTCATATAGAAAAATATAGGACAACAGAGCATCAAAGTAGACCACTGTAATATTGTTCAATCAAGCAATAGGGTACTGGTGAAGGGGATAGAATTTGAGTCTACCTAGTCAAATTGTCTGGGGACTTCCCTGCAGGAATTGACAAAGAGGGTTCGGTCTTAGGGAGGCGTAATTCATCTCAGAAATAACAATGTGTTACAGAATATGTTAAAAGGGTATTTGGGGAAATGTTCCTTCCCAATTTGGTGCACATTTATTCGCAAAATATTTTAGACTTGAAAATTAAAATCAATTTTCCTTCTTTAGATGAGTGATCCCAACTTTGGGCTATATTTGGGCTGGCAGGGGAAAGAATGGTTTGACAAAAAACTCTTATTTGTAAAGAGCTGCAGTCTAGGAATTACATGAATGATTTTCATAATAGTTCCCCTTTCTTCATGCTACAAAGTTGTATAGTTCTGGGAGTCTCCCTATGCCATGGCATTTGTAGTTGTGACAAACCCACAGAAACAGACTTTGTATATAAAACAAGAAGCTTGAAGTACAGACAAGCCACTTATCTTTTTTCTGGAACTCTGTAGCACCTTCCACTTAAAGAGACCCCAACACTAAACAGCATTGCTGGGTATTTTACATTGTGAAAAAGTCCTTCTGCGAAAATTGGCTTGAAATATCCCAAATAATGGAGTAGCTCCTTAACATGATTTAGATATCTCAGGAGAAGGTAATGATTTTATTCAGATTCTATTTACAGCATTCAAGGTACACACAAACTTAAGAGTATGCTCTTTGAAGAAAATGTTTTTGAATAAATGGGGAAGAAACCCAAACAATCCAAGCTGAACAAAGCTAAAAAGGAAGCACTAATTTATGTTGACCAATCCAGGCATAACTGTTTCATACAATGGGCAATAGTATTAAACACGTAAACATTCTGTACACAATAAACATTGATATGCATGTGTATATACAAACATACGTGTGTGTGTGTGTATCCAATACAGAATGAGGGAAATGTGCACAAATTCATTGAAGTATATTTATTTATTTCACATTTGTTTGTTGGAAGACACTTGCGCAGACATCTTCTGGTTCTGATGGTCCAGCAGGGTAATAGATTTGGCAGAGTTGTCAACATTCCTAATGAGAGTCTCAAGTCTTCGTTTGATCTTCTTCTGATCCTCAAGTGCACATCCAATTATGATAGATTGAAATTTCTGGTCAATGGGCACAGTTTGCACTTCAGAGGAACAGGCTCCATAAAGAGAAATGAGACCTTTTCTTCCACTCTCAAGATCATCTACAATCTTTTTGGCGATCTCATCAATTATCGTTGTGGCGCTCTGGAGGGACTCCTGCTGCTGGGGGCTGCGGATTGTCTCCACACACACTTGAACAGTGAGTGCTCGACCCATTAATCGGTTTGCAGTAAGATTGAGCTCCTCTCTTTCCCCTGCATAAAGATGAAGAAAAAGTAAAGAGCTAAAACACTTTCTAACATAGTAACATTTTTACATATTTTTGCAATGCCCCCCTTGAGAGAAAGAAGCACCTGTGAAATACCCTGTTACAATTTGTTATAAGTCTTTACTAAATGCTTCTCCGGAATAATAGCAGATAATCATCAGATTGTTAGCCAGATTATGTATATCAGCATTTTGTCTCCTCAGTCCTCATCAATAGTCATAATTATGAGAAGAAACGTAAGGGCAATTGGGTCAGAGAACATTAGGCTCGAAGAAACATCTCTCAGTGAATAACATACCAAATAAATACTATGGCCACGGGATACAAGCCTGATACAGCCTACTAGAAATAGGTGGCTCCGGGGAGTGAAGACTTGAGATAACACATCAACAAAAGTACTGGCGAAAGAGCACATTAGCCTTCAACTCTTGTTTTTTTTGTCGGAAATTACCTATATACAAGCATGTGCTGATGAATTGCTCATCAAGGGGGGGGGGAAATCGAGGTTCAGACATTGGAGAGTTGAATTTTAAAAACATAGACCTTAAAGTTACTGCAAGTTTACTGCACGTTGAGTCTTTATATTTAAAAATCCCCCTCACAATTTCTGAGACAATGATCTTTCCCATTCCCATTAAAAACCTCAAATATTACAGGTGATTGTCTCCAACATCTCCCCTATCATAATTGCATTTGCTCACGCAGTACAGGCTCAGATTATACAGCTGAAAGGGATGTAACCTTTCCAGGTTGAAGGCTAGTGGTTCAGCTGCTCTGGAGCCATAATGCTGACTAACTGGACCTTTTGTATGACCCTATAGCAACTGTTAGCATCTGAATTTTTGGCAAATTACTGATAAGTCTAATAACTCAGCTATCTACAGATCTGAGGGCCACAGCCGGTGTAAATGGTACCAACTATAGCTGTTTGATTTACAATGACCACTATGTGACGATGTCCCTAGTCCCCCTCAGCTTTATGCAATCAACACCAAACCTTTAGCTTTAACATACAGGCCAGAGATAATGGGTAAATGTATGGCATTCTGGAATTCACATCTCACTTATCGATGACAATTTGTTCTTGAGTGTAAGAGATCTGCAAATCAACCTCCCGATTGCACTAAACATCCTGGATCAATTTGGGTAACTTTCTGTGGTATGGAAGAGCTGCAGAAAATAGGTGATTTCAGTGAGTGACTAACATGGAGGTGACTTCCCCTTACAGCGGGCTCCGCATACCGTTAAAACACTTGGGGGCATATTAGCAAGGGCGTTATCGCCACTTTAGCGGCACTTCTTGCCGATAAAGCAGCGATTTTTTTATCGCCAATTACCAAGCTGTTGCTAACAGCAGTTAGCGACAGCTTCCAGGCGATAGCGACCGGTTTAGGGCCCGTTTTGCATGTCAGCGATATTTATCGCTAATGACATGCAAAGTGGGCGTACCCAAACTGGTAGCGACTGAAAGCAGTAGCTAACACAGCTATCGCCTATTAGCAGTACCCGCGATGCGATAAAAAAACACGCGCTAACCCGGATTAGCGCCAGGATTTTACACCTGGTAAAAACCTGACTTAGCCATAATAGTCAATGGGAGGTGGATTCTATGGCTAACTCCCCACCTGCCTATTAGCAAGATTTTCCTTAGCGATAGGATTTTAACGCTGGAAATCTCGCGTTAAAAATGGGATTCGCTGCTATCGCTGGATTTTTTTATCGCCGCGGAGATAAACGTTGGTAATACTGCGTTATCTCCAGGATAAAATCCAGTGATAGGAGGCGATAAAAAAATCGCGTTAAGCGCGGTTTGTGATAATTTTCGCAAGTTGTTGCTAATATGCCCCTTGAACATTAATGTTTAGTGAAGTATGTTATAAACATTGACCACAATATCACTTGGCGATTTAGTTAATTATTTTATCAGAATGGAGAGGTGGGATTCTTGAGCAATCAAGGAGAAACAAAACTCAAAACAACTTGCAGTTTGGGCCTACAATGCAGGCAACTTAAACCAAGCAAAAATTACATTGCACAAGTAATATTTTATCCTGCACATTACACATACAGGAACTATAAGTTTCTTTAATACATACAAAGTCCTACTTAAACGTGTACACTACATTTCAATGCTAATATAACTTTGAATAAATGCATCTTAATAATTATGAAACACTGCAAGCGATAAAAATACATGTGAGTGCGTTTAAACCAGGAGTATATTGCACCCATACAATTTAGAGTGCTGTAAGCACTCTATCATGTCTGTTTGTTTAATGAGTGCATAATCATGAACAATATTTGCAGCTTTATGGCAGACACCCAAAGTCCCTTTTAGAGACTGATTGGGTATTTAATCCTTTCTAGTTTAGCTGCTCCTGATAGTGGACTGACTGCCAAAACAATCAAACAATGTAATGGAAATCCAGCAAACTCTCTGACTGTATATTACCCTTTCTCTGTGACAACCTATGGATTAATCTTATTGGTACCTTGCAAACTATTCCCGTAGCTCGAGGACAATTTGCTTTTCAATCTCTGTTGTTATTAAAATGACATGTTTTACTATGGATGCTTCTTCAGCCACGATCAGCTTGCTTAATATGGCTCTACAATGTATTTGTTTTTTAAAATCAGTCTGGCCCAGTAATATCATTGTGAAACACATATTGAAGTTTAGCTACTATATTATTATTTTGATAATTGTGATTCTAGTTTCTAAGGCCATGAAGAATTAATTGTAATTAAATGAATCCTTTTTGTGCTCGAAGACAGTGTGTTCTCATCCTACTGCAGGTGCAGGAACTCAACCACGTTATTCTTTAGATTTAAGGAGCTACCCGGAATTTCTTTAAAGAAGTCTGAAGTCTGAAAGGCGAGAAGGGAGGACGCATTCCATGCCTGGTATATTTGGGAACCTGAAAGAAGAGTCCAATTAATTAAAGCTTCTGTGGAAACTTACTGAAAGATGGTGTCAATGGAAAAGTTTACCTTGTGAAGTATTGTGAGTTGAACATTGTATTTTTGTATGATGCGCAGGGACAGATTCGAGAGACTTCTGCTTATTTCGGAGAAGGAGCATCTTAGAGCGACCTCCATAGCTTTAAGCTATAAGACCCATTTTGACGTGAGTACTTCTTAGGAAGTCAACACGTGATAACACCTTTGGGATAGGATGATGGAAAATTAGGTAGGACTCTCATCTAGAGTACAGTAGGGAAAGATACTTCTGTTTTCTTCTCTCAAATGAAAAGAGAATTGGACTCAGCTTCTCTTCTTTGTTGCGTACTGATTTTGGAGTTCATCATATTATGCCTTTTGTGCAGAAATAATTATATTCGTAGATTCGGCTCTGTATTGATTTTCATGTATCTGTATAATCTGAGATTGAGGTGTGTTTATATTCAATTGTTTTTGGCCTTATAATAAATTCACAAACCTGAAAGTCGGAGTCTCTGGTCCTTAAGAATCATGAACACATTGGAAGTAGACCACGTTCAAGCAGGACTTTTGACAGAAAATTACTGGTAAATAAAGATTATGTTGAATACATAAAAACATGGACTCAGGGCTTCTTTGACTGTAATCGATATAGCGCCTCCAGGGGCACTGTCTGGGATTGCTTCAAAGCAGCTCTAAGGGGAGAAACAATTAGCTTCGTAGCTAAGCGTAGGAAAGATGGTGACAATGAGAATAAGTGACAGATGCAAGAGCTAGCCAATATCGAGGAGGAGCATACCAATTTAATAAGGAGGGGAGAGGATGGGGGACCTACCTTGAGGAAATTGTTGATCCTAAAAACTGCGCTAAATAGCAGGCTTAATCAGAAAGCAGCTGAGATCTTTAAAGCAAATCGTAACAAAATCTACGAAGATGGGGAGAGAGTGGGGAAGCAACTAGCTCTACGTGTACGTCAGAAGCAATCTCATAATACAATTACTAGTATTGTAGTAGAGGGAAGGGAATATAAAACACCCGAAGATATATTAGATACGTTTAGGCAATACTATCAGAAACTATACCAGAATGAGGATAAAGCTGATCAAGAAGTAGTAAGAGATGCCCTCAATATATAGCTAACCGAGATTGGATCAAATAAGATCATCGATGACGATGCAAGGGAAAACTTGGAAAAAAATATTACACACACAGAGGTACTGCTGGCCCTGTCGGAGCTAGCCTCGGGAAATGCTGCGGGTACCGATAAATTACCACTAGAATTATATAAAATTCTTGGAGAATGTATAACACCATATCTACTAGATCTATTTGTAGGGATTCAAACAAGCGGCATCCCTCCTGACTCATGGAAAACAACAAACATAATTATCTTCCCTAAAAAGGGAAAGCCCCCAACCTTACCCTCATCGTATCGTACAATCTCCTTAATAAATGCAGACTCAAAGATATACTCAAACATTCTGGCGAATAGGCTCAGAAGGGTTATCGAAAACCTTGTCTTCCCATGGCAACACGGATTTATCCCCAGGAAGTCCACTACAGACCATACTCGTAGAGCTGTATCGCTATTTGATATCATGAATGCGACGGGGGGCCGAATGTCGATGATCTTACTCGATGCCGAGAAGGCGTTCGATCGTGTTTCTTGGAGTTTCCTATGGGCGGTGCTCGAGAAAAACAACTTTGGGCCCTGCCTCTCTAAATCAATTAGGGCAATGTACCACGAACCAAATGCTAGGGTTCTAGTTATGGGACAGGAATCAAAACCGTTTGAAATATTGAGAGGCACTAGACAGGGCTGTCCGTGTTCTCCGATCTTGTTCGCTATGTATATCGATCCATTGATTCTTAAATTTATGGCAAGCGATGTAATCATACCTGTCACGATAGGATCTTACGAAACTAAAGTTATGGCATATGCTGATGACGTGGCGGTAATAGCACCCTACCCCTCCGAGGCTATAGCTGAAATTGAGGCTATTACACAAGCCTACGGGCAGATCTCAGGATACTCTCTCAATCGCGATAAAACCATGGTAATTTGCACTGATAATATTCAGTTTGACGACCCTAAGAAGGTGGATAACGCAATATACCTAGGGATATGTATATCACCTAATGTAGAGATCATTAACGATTTAAATTATATACCACTACTAAAAAACATTGCGAAAGATCTAAAAAGGGTCGACAGTCTCCATCTCTCAATTATAGGGAGAGGAAATTTTTTGAAAATGAATATCCTACCAAGACTTTTGTATTTATTTCGCGCTATTCCTCTAATAGTCGAAGACAAAACTATCAAAGCAATAGAATATCAAATTAGCAAATTTATCTGGAATTACGGGAAAATAAGGCGGGCCCTTAACTATCTATCCCTTCCGGTATACAGGGGCGGACTAGCAATACCCAACATAATGCTCGATCTATGGGCCACTATGCTCCAGCAAATGACACCTTTACTTAATACATATATGGCAAATCCAACACTAGGGGACAGTGTTATACCATCGATATATGAACTAGCCTTAGGAAACAATGCAAAAGGTTTACTGCTAAAACAATTAGAACCCTCATACTATAAAAAGGTAAAGTTCAAGGTTATTAAGAGTGCTTGGAGAATCTGGAAGAAAACAATGAGACAACTTGAAATCCCAAAATTGAATAAGTATACACCATTATGGAACTCATCAGTACTACCAAGACAAGCTAATGATGATATCTCCAGGCGATGGGAAAACTTGGGGGTATTAACTCTAGGAGATTTCCTCCAAGACGCCTCAGAAACGAGGTTTCAGTACCTTCAAGATAAATTTTTAATCCCGAACTCAGATATTTTTAAGTTTATTCAAATCAACCCAATTCTCAGTACAAAAACTATGAATATTTCTCTGACAAATATCCCTTTAATGGATTGTATAGGGAAATCAGCATCCAGGATAGGAACATTTTATGATATGTTGCTAGAAAGTAAGAAGGATGACTTGGAGCACATTGAATCTACATGGGCAAATAAACTTAACAATCCTAATGTGGATATCGACAAGTCACTACAGCTTTTATCTGAATTATTTATTTCATCCAATCTAAAGGCTCAGCTGTATAAAACAATATATAATCTTTACTACACACCCGCTAAACTGTATACATGGGGGAAGAGAGAAAACTCTGAATGTCCTCGGTGTGGTACTAGTCCAGCACATCTGATACATATGTTTTATGACTGCGACAAATTAACACCTCTCAGACAAATGTTAGCTGAATTCTGGCAAGAAGTGTTTGGCCATCCCATAGCTGAATCGCCCACTTTATACCTACTTGGGTATGACAATTCTCTTATGCTTAGAAAGGAGGAGGAAACATGCCTCTTTCCGGGGACAGCGGTGTATAGAATAATCTTAGCAGCACGATGGAAGGATACAGATCCCCCTAATTTTCAAATATGGCTGACACGTTATCTAGGGATTTATAATCAAGAAAAAGCAATCTATGCATGTAGAGGGAAAAAAGTCAGGTTACGAGGGGAAAGAATCTGGGAGCCAATAGAGGCCTGGAATAATAGGACATGATAATTTTCAATTTTTTTTTTTTTTGTGTGTGTGAAATAACTGCTATGTTATGTACTTATGCCTTCACGATTATGTAATCTGTATTAACAATAAGAATTATTAATGTCGATACACGCATAATTTATGCATATGAATATCTCTTCAATATGTACAAATCTTTTTGTGTTGTGTTGCTAAATAAAAAATTAAAAAAAATTAAAAAAAGGAAGTATGACTTTAATATGTTTTATTCCCGTCGAACACTTTAACAGGCTATAAAAAGACCATCTGATTTGAATTTAGTAGATTAGGCAAGGAGTCAAATTTTGCGTAATCACACACATTAGCGTGATTCACCAGCAGGTCATTAAGGGTGTCTCAATTATGACCGTGCTAGGGTGCAGATTGGGGGACTTTCTCTGTATTCCGCTTCTCTCTTTGGTATGTATGTACAGCTGGTGGATGCTATCAAATAGTCATAAGCACTTGTTTATTTTAACAAAATTTGTGGTTTTGTAGACAATACTGAAAATTAGTGCAGATTTAGCCACCATCTAAGGGCATTAGGTGTCAAGAATGGTTTTAATGTTTTTTAAAGAGAGTAAAGAGACTCTTGCAGCTTTTATGCTGTTCTTGATTAATGTTGACATTGATTATGGAGGGGTTGATTCAGAGACTTTACTCTGTTAGACAAAAGTGGGTTGTAACCATCCTTCTTTTATTCAGATAGTCAGTCCTTGTTTAATTCTGCTACTTTGCAAATTTCAAATAAAATGGCCACAATGGCCTGCCAGTCGAATAGTGAAGGCCAAGGGTGTTCGCCTTTTCATCCTGGGCAATGCAGTCAATATGTATATAAACCTTTGGCCTTCATAGGGATGGTCGCTTTTTTATCCTTAGAATTGTTGCTTATAGATTCACCTAGATCCTCATTTTGGACATTATCACCATATTGATGTACTCTGTGATAATATTTCATCTGATTTCTTGTTTTGTATTGTGTTTTTTGTTAACTATGTTCAGGGGTATACATCTGTACAGCCTTAATACACATACACATCTTTAACCATTTTCTCAGTTACCCATATTCACGTTAAAACTGGTACATGCCCTTTATCTTGGATTTAGTTCTATATTCACTTCTAATCTCCACTCCATAGATCGGTGTTTAAATTGCAAGCCGCGTTATGTGCCTCTGACATATGCGGAGCTTTGAAGCACGTTATCAAGACTATCTGAGTGAGTACTAACCATCGGTTTGTTTATTGAGCACGGAACTAGTTGCTCTAGAGATGTTTCATTTCTTTCTGGCTTTAATCTTTTTCTCTCATGGATGGTAACCGTACGCTTCTACCGAAATATACTTTTGTTTTTTCCTGTATCGCGCTCACTTTATTTGATTCACGTACCGGATTGTTGATTTAGCGGGGTAGTCCACGTTCTTTTATGCTTGGCATCCACTGAGGCACCTTTGGGGTTATTTCTAATCTTACACACTTTACTTGTTTCACTGATTGGACTCTCTGTTAAACGTGATTTAACCTCCTGATGACGACATCATTTTATATGTTTGTGCAGGGTTTCCTTATTGTATTTCATTTTCATATTTGTAGATTCATTCCCTTGCGAAGGGCAGAATGCCCAAAATGCATTGGGAAATATAAAATGGAGAGAATTTAATCCATGTTTGTGACAAAGGATAATGCTGCAATACATTCTGGATATTGTAGTCTGGTTTGATACCATGATTTCACTTCAAAAACCAATCCAGTCTTGTGAAAAACGAACAAGCAATACATTGAAACATTGAATGAAGAATTTTGGACTGCTGTTGTCATTTTGAATGAACAAAGAATTTGAATTCCTTTTTAAGGATTTGGTTGGTGCCTAGGGGTACATACCCCTATGCAGGGGGTGCTATTGATTTGTTTCATTTACGTTCTTTTCCGGAGAGCGATGCACCGGGAGCACCACACACATTGATTATAATAACATCAATTTGCTAACTATTATAGAACTGGCAGTGCACTGACTTTTACTTCATCGCTTGTTCGTGTTGGGCACTGCAGTCAGTATGTATATAATTTTGGCCTTCAAACTGATGGTAGGGTTCACCTTGCAAAGTACTGAAATCATATTACGTAACTAGCACCATTTCGTGAGAATTACCAGATTCAGTTCTGTTCTGTGGCAGCTCCTCCGCTAAGGCGGAGGAGTGTCGCCCCACTACTCAAAAGGAAAAATAAAATGATAATAACATATTGCTATTCTCATTTTATTTTTCCTAATGCAGTCAGTGGTGGAGCAGTGCTGGCCAGAGCAGGGGGAGGAGTGGTGTAGTCTCCCTAAGTGCGCATGAACTGTTTGGCTGGCCATCTTGGGCAACCAAACAGTCCATCCACACTTTGCATGTTGCACACCAGGCTGCATTACACAGCCTGGTGAGGAACATGCACATGCTCTCTATTCCCGTCTGAGCACCGAACCACGGTGCTCAGACCAAACACAACGCTGCATCGCAGAGTTGTGATTGGCTCAAGGGAGCCTGTGTACTCGGGTGCTTCCTGCTGTAAACGCAGACAGGAAGAAGGAAGAGGACGAGGACAGAGGAGAAGTGGGGCTGGCCATTTCAGGCAAGTCCTTTATTCATTCCTCTTCCCCCCCCCACTCCACGACCCCCGTCCGCTAGTGGCCGGAACTGATTGTGGGCAGTTATTTAGTTGCCCCATGTCTCTGCTATTGTTCGCATTGGTAATCAAAGCCTTCAAAAATGAACTTCAGGTTGATGGTGGAAAAAGGGGAATCCCTTGACAAGATGGAGTCCATTCAATCTCATTATATGGAGATGATATGTTATTTATACGAGGTTCATGAATAGGTGGAACAGCATTTGCTGCACAAATTTGAGATGGTTGTTGGCCAGAAAGTGAACTGGTCCAGGTAGCATGTTGCCTGACTATATGGACGCTAAGAAGGAACTGCACTAGTTTTGTTACTTGTGTGTCAGATTTTATCATACAGACCTAAACATACTGGATGGTAGTTTCGGAGTAGAGATTTCTTTGCTCCAATCTCAGATATCTTTCTGGAAAACATTGTCACTCACTGACTGTACTTTTTCCAAACACTACCTTTTGAGAGCTAGAGGAACTACAGGGTGACTTGATTTGATGCTCGGGTACACAAAGCTCCCAGTGACATGGGGGATATGTGCCTACCAGGCTTTGTGTCATATTATCTAGCTGCAGAGCTACAATGGGGAGAGAACTAGATGAGTGACTGATACCTTTCTGACAAAGCTTGTCAGTGGTTAAAATCTGAATGGAAATGTTGCACAATTTATTCTTTAGTTTCCCTAACACATTGATAGCCTTCCCTCGATTACTGAAGTTAAAACTAAGCTACAGAGCTACCTGAAAAAGACAGCATGTAAAGTCCTAAGCGAAATCCCCCTAAAAGTGTGCCCTGGACATCAGGGGTACTATACAGCACAAGGACTCACGAGACGGGAAGCTGTGGGAATGACAATTGTAGGCGACTTGTTTGAGAGAGGTTCCTTGAAGACTTTGACAGTTTGATAGCAGACTACAGGCTCCACCAAAGACAATCCTTAACGTACAGGTGGAGGAAATACAAAAGCTATAGGAATTCAAGGCAGTGAGCTCCACACATGTGGTCTGCTGCACCTGTTGAGTATAATGGGGGATGGGAGGCAAATAACTTCCTTGCTATACCAGGCCTTACTGAATATCTCCAGGACCATCCTAGACAAATTGCAGGATGTATGATAGACAGACCTAGGCAGAGGTATCAACAACATGTAACGATCTTGTACACTGGCATATCTACACAAAGTGTTGAAGAATGCCGGGTTAAAATATATACAATTTATTATTAAAAATGGAGCCTATATGGCTCATGAGAAGATCACTAGAGTATTTCTCAATGCTACCTCAAATTGCACCCATTGTGGGTGTTTGCAGACAGGTTTCTAGCACAGGATGGCAGTAACCACTACAATGTGAACTAACTGAAAGCTTAGAGAAACTGGTGGGAGGCAGGAACTTAGGAAGGGTGGAATGTTTGTTGGGGGCCCCGTTTCAGTAGGTCTGTTTCCTGTACAGGCATATGTCCCCCCCAAACTCCTGCAGCATGTGCAGCATTGCCAATCTTTTTAAAGGAGCTTTCCACTATTTAACATTAAAGTTAACTACAGTCAGTGGTGGTTTGAGTGGTGAGGCATCTGTGCCTGTTAGATAGGACACCCAATGGGTTGCAAGTCGTGGCTACTGTCCTCAAGAGCAGATTTTGAGCAATGCTTGGACCCCTAACGTGTTGAGTTGATCCCTTGCCAACCCAATTTCTACCCCAACACGGACAAAAATAGATTTACCAGGTCTAGCACCTGCCTTGGGTGATTCTCTCTCTCTTCCCTCAATCTCCCACTCAATGGTGAATATCATCTAATTTTGTATTTTTTGTATTTATTGAGTTTTAAATTGCGCTGGCTAGACCCGGAGGTATCAGAGCGCTTTACATAAGGAACAACTGCAAGTTACAAGAGTAATAATTTAAACATTTTTCACAGAAATTTCAACGTAAATGACAAATCATAAGAGGCAGAGGAGGAAAGAGGGACAAGAATATGAGTAACAGAATAGGTGGGGGAGGGGGGAAGGGAACCTGAGGGGGGAGGGAATAAAGGCTGTCGGGCGAAAAGAGAAAACATTCGACTCAAGAGTCAAGGTATTAACATATGGTCAAGGGACAGTAATTTAATGACAGAGTTGCATGGATTTAACAGGGAGGGTGAAGAAATCAAAGGGGGGGAGAAGGTAGAGGGGGACAAGAGTAGTGTACTGAGAGAGGGTTTGGGGAGAGGAGGGAGCCGGGGCAGATGGAGTTAAGGCAGACCAGAAAGAGGGAAATAAAATGTTTGAGGAGCGTCAGGGGGTAAACTGAGGAAAGGGGGATAGGACAGAGGTAAACAAGAAGTTGGGTCCGGGTCCTGGGAATCGACGGTGGCCAGCGACAAAATGGCGGGCAGGGCAAAAGTCAAAAAGTCCATAGATACGAACCAGAGACCATGATTTAAGTGCCAAAAAGGCAAAGGGAGGGACGCAGTTCCAAAATCAAAGGCGGGTGGAAGGGAGAAGAGGCGTGCAGGCTCGGGACCACTGGGGCATCGCTGTAGGAAATCCGCCAGTCGTGGCTCCCGCACCCCCATACCTGGAAAAGGTCTATCGGGTCACAGACGTCGAGACGAGGCGGAGCATATCCAGGCAGACGGCCAGCATGGGTTGGTAGCGAGGAAGCAGCGAGGACTGGCAGACAGCCGATGGAGACAGAGCTGCACCATGGCTGGCCCCATCATTAGCCATCTGCGGCAACTCGCTCCGAGGCAGGGAGCTGAGGGAGAGAATAGCAGCAGCAGCGGGATGAGGAAAGTCTTGCCCCGATGTCCAGCTGGGTAGGTGACGGCCGCGGGAGAACCCAGGCCAGACACCTCGATAGCCGAACCAATCGGCTTCACTGGGCATCGGCCAAGTTGAAATCCCGGAAGAGAGGAATCACGCCCCAGAGCAATCCGCCGCCATCCGGAGCCATCAGGAGCCAGAACTGTGCCGAGGCTGGACAGTCTTCAGGAGAACGATACGCTCTGAGGGAGGCGGTAGAGGCGGAAAGAGAAGCATCAGCGGGATGAGGTAAGCCGTGCCCCGATGTCCGGCTGGGTAGGTAATGGCCTCGGGAGAAACCCGGCCAGATTCCTCTTTAGCCGAACTAAGCGGCTCCACCAGGCATCGGCCAAGTCTTCTCCGCGTCTGCTGTCAGGATACAGGAACATTTCGGGGGAAAAGGGGTTTTAAGGCCAGAATGGCAATCACTGACCGGGAGCTCCTGGACGGAGCTCCTCACCGGGTGGCCATCTGGATCAGATAATTGTGAACGCTAGTCATCCAACTTCTCCTCCCACATCCTTTTACCTGCTTTATGATCTCTATTTTCTCAACTTTCTCTCAACATGTGCTTCTGGCCACCGTGAAGCTCCTTAGTCACTGTACTCTTCATAGAAGTCCCCAGGGCAGTTCAACTTTTCTCTCACCTGGTCTCCTTCTTTGTGCAGTCTAACACAATCCTTAGCATTATCATTCACTGAGTGCTTTGCACAATGAGAGCTCTTGCTTTTACCTTCCATCGTGCTCCCTGTGGCTTGGAAGGTTCTTCCCAGGTAATCCGGTGGATGCTGTGCTCTGTGTATTAGTATCTCTCAGTTGTAGGAGATCTTTTGCTTCTATCAAACAGTGTATTTGTCATTGCTGGCCTTACTACTCAAAAGTCAGCCACTAGGGGTGACCACACCTGTGCGCAATGTATATTGCCTTTTGAAGTCTGCCACCTTGTAGGAAAGTAGGATCTGCATTTATGGTTATCCCAACTTTTTGTCCGGTGCTTTGCTGTTTCTGACTAGTCTGACTGGGATCCTGCTAATCCGGACCACAGTCTGTCTGCTTTCTCCCCTAAATTGTTATGGTAAGTACTTCGGTACATACCAGATTGGATACTGGGGTACCCTTATAAGTCCCCAGTACATGGTACTAAGGTCCCCAGGGCATAGGAAGGGCACTGCGTCATTACGCCGTGACCATCTCGATACTGGCTGTAACAAACCATGTCATGTTTGGTACCAAACATGTTGGAATCATACCTCCCACACCATAAACTATGTGGGAGGTATGATTCCAGGCACTGTAAAGGCCCTCCATTATGCCCTCAGTGCTTCCTGGTACCAGTCTTCTAGACCCCGACAACACAACATGGCTGCTGCCAACCAGAGATATAATTCTCCCCTCCTGCTGCTGAGCCAAGCTCGAGCAGGGGAAGGCAAAACAATAGGTATCCTGTCACAGGGAAGTGTGACCGCCTCCCAGAAAGGGTTTAGTGTATTGGGGCAGGGTGGGAGCGCTTGCCAGCGCCACTCAGTCTGCTTTTAGAAAGTAGGTATTTTCTTGCTTAGCCATCCAGTGTGCCCCTGCAAGGATGTGTATTGACTGTCTGGCTTTGGAGTGACAGGGGCTGGGGATGTGCAGTGGCTCCAGAGAGTCTGGAAGAGTCAGGGCTGGGCTGAATAGACCTGGGCTACATTTAGAGTAGGGGGAGGAGATTTCCTTTCACCTGAATCTGCCTGGTCTGCCTTCCACAATGCTGTCTCTACCTCCTGCCAGGAAGCTGCACCAAAGAGGACAGAACTAGGTTTGACTAAGCACAGGGCTTCTATGCCACCAGAAAACAAAGGAATTTGATGTATAAATATTGGGGCCCAGACCCCAAAACTTTAGATCACATTTGGACTTCAAGAAGAACCTCTGCCAAGGAGAAGAGCTGGAGAAACTGGAGGCGGAGTACTGCCCCTTTTCTGTGTGCTGTCTGGGGTAGGTCTGCAGTGACTGTTTATGCCAAGGAGAGGATCTGTGTGTGCATCCTGCTTGAGAAAGTATCTCCAAGGGCTTGAAGTGGAGCTTGCCCCCTGTTGAAGACATCTCAGGAACAGCAAAGACGTCACCATCTTTCTGGGCACTGTCCCTGGTTTCACTGGTTCCAGCCGCCACAGAAGAAAAGAGCAGCCAACTCCGTCACTGAGTCTGTCACAGACTACGTGTCCTGAAGGAACTGCAGAGAGCACCGCCTCACTTTGAAACACAACCCTGGTCTCACTGACTGCGTCAACGAGCCGCTGCTTGCACCGGGTCCTGTGGGCACTGCACTCTGCACCGCTTTGCTACACGCTGCACAGACGTCACTGACTCCGTCACTGCCCGACTCGAACATCAACCGGCTCCGTCGCCACACTGTGACCTGCCAGCACCGCATTGAGCACCGTCTCAACCGACAGACTCGCAGCGGCGCTTTGGCCGCAACAAGAAAGGTACTGTCTCAGAGTCTGTCGACGCTTTAGCTAACCTGTACCGACGCGCTTGGCTGGAATTGTTTAACTCTGTCGTGTTCAGTATCGTGGTAGCCCCAAAAGGGGCTACAGAGTCGGAGGAACTGTGTATTCACGTTATTCCTGCAATTTAAAGGTTATTTTGCACAGTAACTATTTTTACAGTATTGTATGTTGGATTTTTGTAGTTTTTTAGTCTTGTTGGTTTAGATGACATATTTCTAAACTGGTGTGGTGTCCATTTGTAGTGTTTTCACTGTGTTATTGTATGCATGCACAAATGCTTTACACACTGCCTCTGAGATAAGCCTATCTGCTCGGGCCAAGCTATCAAGGGTGTGGGCATGGGTTATTTTAGAAGTGTATCCCCTTACCCTGACTAGGAAGAAGGATCCCTATTTGGACAACGGTTCCAAACTATTGCCAAGTAGAGAACCCCATTTCTAACACTTCTCTAGATCCTCAGCGATCCATCATATGTACCAGTGATAAATGATTGCCAGATACAGGGACGGTCACAGGAAAAAAACACAGTCACGTAAATACAGGAACAAGGTGAATAGGCAATTGGTGCGCAGCAAGCATACGCTTCCCAGCATTCTAATGTCGACTGTTGCATCTATGATATCTTTAGGAGTAGCATTCTCAGTCAGGAGAAGTGTCATTAACCATTACATGAAATGGTACATTCTTGAAGGGGTAGAAATATCATGACGAGGAGAGGACCTTACCCTAAAGCGACAGCAGAGAGAACAGTTTTTTATGTCCAAACTTGCCACTCATTGGAAATGTCTAAATAACCATGAACAATGGGACAGAATACTAAGATAGTCCTTCAGGGGTTACCCGGTTTCCAGAGCATGTCTCTTGATGGGCTGATTGAGTTGTGACATTGTATTCTGAGCTCTGAGATATTATTTGTTTTTTTACGTGATTGCTTTTCTGGCCTGGGTTCTTTGCATTTTTAATTTTATAACTAGTTATCAATTTTGTTTGATGCCGACTGTTGGAACTGGGTAGCCTGGCCTAGGGCAAGACATGCATTTCAGAGGCACAGTGTTAAGGTTGCAGACCACCCAAGAATAAAACCACGCAATAGCACACAAAAGAAAACGCTACACCAAAAATGTTAGGAAAATATGAGCTGTTTTATAAAAATAGGATTCTCTTTGCTTTAACTCTTAGTATTCACACAGGAAAAATTTACACTTAGTTTAGGAAAAATTATAACACTGTTTGTCTATAGAAAGAGAATTACAACTCAATGCAGGTAACTGGTACATATGCTTAGTTTTTCACCATTACTAGATTGACCTTTTATACAGATTCCCTTTTGGAGAGAAAATACAATACCTATTAATCAGGAATTTAAGATAATCTCTACCAAGGTGCTAACTAGTCATTAACTTTACATTACTAGAGATCCTAGCATTTATTTAAGCATAGTTTCTAAGTAGGTCCTGTAATCTACAACGGGTCTCAGCACTTGCAGTAACACTTGTAATCTTCTATGAAAATTACCAATGAATTTCTGTGTTGCCTTACATTTTACAAGCATTATATCAATAATAAGCAGGTAACCTTTTATGCCTTTTTAGGCCAGTTAAATATGTGTTAGATTTGTCTGTTGCTCCCCAGGACTTCTATTCCACTAAGGAGGGAAAGCATCTGTCAAAAGTAAGAATTCACCATTACTCAGAACTCCCCAGAAAATAGAGAGCCCCACTCCTTACTGTAGCGTGGGGACGATGTTGTCCCAGTCCCCACGCGTTGCTGACGATTTCAGGCTCTCTTGAGGTTCCCACCGGCCTCTCTCCACTCCCTCCCGCCGACGTTCTTCAGAAAAAGGAGGGAGGGGGGCCGCTGGGGGTTTTAGACTCTTTAGAAATGAGGGGGTCGTCGGGGGCTCCAGGCGCTCGCTCCACAAAGCAAACGCGGGAGACAAGATCCCTACGCGAGCGCCGCCTCTCTCTTCAGATCGCCTCCCTTGCTCACTGGGCAAGCGCAGGGGATCAGCGGCTCTGAGGAAGCGCCGCCTCGCTTCCACTCGCTGGCCTACTCACGGAGCATGCGCGGGGAGCTAGCGACTCCAACACACTACCGCTGCAGGCTCCGGACCGCTTCCACAGTCGGCGCTCTCTTCCCTCTTCAATCGCTATTCCTTCTAGGCGCTCTCTTCCCTCTTCAGTCGCTGGGTCAACCAACACCTGTCTGCACTTTCAGGATGAGGACAACAAGCCCAGCTATCTCCTCAGGGCGATCGCGTCACCTTTCTCCCACGCCTCACCAGGATAGCTAGCACTCGGCAGTAAAGGCAAGTGAGGGCCAGATGGTGGGGGAAAGAGGCAATCTCAAGGCTGAGTTAATTCAAGCCTACTGGCATACATCAACCCCAGGGGGGTGCAATTAGCAGTCCTGGGCAGTTGGCAGTTCCTGGACAGGGCTGGGGTTGAAAGAAGGCGCACTCCTTAATAAGTCTCTCCAGCTGGGCAGAGTACTGCGCTCCGCAGCGCGGCAGTCTCCTTCTCCAGAAGCTGTCCCTGTATAGTTTTAGACAAGGGGGCCAGCTTGGCGCCCAGGGTCTCCAAGTAACTTCCTACAGCGGGGCCAGGACAAGTAACCAACAGGGGAGTAGTGGGTTGGACCAATAAGGCAGATTCCCAGTCCAGGGGGGTCCACCCTCAGTCTAAGCTCTTCCCACCCTCAGCTACCACCTGTCCTCCAGCTGACTTCCACAGGTAGACAAAATGGCTGCCTCGCATTCCGCCTTTTATAGGCTGCCCTTCAATGGTCCAGCATGGACCAGAAGGTTCTGGAATGCCCTATGTTAAGCTATGGCCAAGTTCTAGGTGCGACAGTTGGGGCAGTTGGTGGCCACCATTTTAGGTGGTGCCAGCTTTCCTGTCAGAACAGGCCTCAGGGCCTGAGGTAAAAGATTATGGGGGGAAAAAGAACACCTATCCCCTTGACCAACACCTAAAAAAAAATAGTAGACAGCAAAATAGTAAGGGTATGAGGGGCAAAAAGGGGACAAAATAAATAATAATGAGGAGGGACTGCGCAAAAAAAAAATCCAGACAGGTCTAACACCGACCAAATACTAACATCACCGCGGGCTGCTTCTAGTGGGGTATCTGTAGTTGCTCAGAGCGCCCTTCCCGTTCCGCTCCTTCAATGGTCTTCCTTACACGGATCCCGCTCAGCCTGTCCCGGGCACCGTATAGATAGAGCGCCTGAGTGACTTAGATCCTGCAGGCAATTACCATGGGGGCGGCCCGTGACATGTGCGAAATGCGTGCCCGCACATGTGTTATCCGCAGGCCCATTGTATTACATGGCCAGACCCGCCAGTACACCCCCCCCCCCCCCGCCTTAAACAAAGCTGTCTGCAAGCTTGGCTCTGCACCGTAATATATTGGAGTTAACTGTTCGAAGTTTATAATGCGCGAAGTTTGAAAGTTGTCATTTACTTTGTGTGTTCATTTATTCACTGTAGGATGCCAAGTCGTTCTTTTTATCGCTTTTAAGCACACTTAATATGCTTTGTCCTATTAATAGGAAGTACATTATTGTTTTTCTACTTCATTGCTATACAATATGTGCACTTTTATTTTACTTTTTTTAGTGCCTCTGTTCCCTGCTTGTGATCGTTTTTTTAGTGCCTCTGTTCCCTGGGGCGTTACTGGGCAGAGATGGGCGTGTGGCTGACCTAGACTGAGGGATGTGTGTGTGTATGTATGTGTGTGTCTGTGGCTCTGTGTTTGTGTGGCTCTGTGTGTGTGGCTCTGTTCTGTGTGTGTGTGTGGCTCTGTGTGTGTGGCTCTGAGTGTGTGTGTGGCTCTGAGTATGTGGCTTTGTGTATGTGTGGCTCTGTGTGTGTGGCTCTGTGTGTGTGTGTGTGTGTGTGTGTGTGTCTCTGTGTGTGTGTGTGTGTGTGTGGCTCTGTGTGTGTGTGGCTGTGTGTGTGTGTGTGGGTGTGTGTGTGTGTGTGTGTGTGTGACTGTGTGTGTGTGTGTGTGTGTGTGTGTGTGTGTTGGGCTCTGTGTGTGGCTGTGTGTTGGGCTCTGTGTGTGTGTGTGTGTGTGTGTTGGGCTCTGCCTGTGTGTGTGTGTGTGTTGGGCTCTGTGTGTGTGTGTGTGTTAGGCTCTGTCTGTGTGTGTGTGTGTTGAGCTCTGTGTGTGTGTGTGTGTGTGTGGCGCTGTGTGTGTGTGTGGCTCTGTGTGTGTGTGTGGCTCTGGGTGTGTGTGGCTCTGTGTGTGTGTGTGGCTCTGTGTGTGTGGCTCTGTGTGTGTGGGGGGGCTCTGTGTGTGTGTGGCTCTGTGTGTGTGTGGCTCTGTGTGTGTGTGGCTCTGTGTGTGTGTGGCTCTGCGTGTGTGTGTGGCTCTGTGTGTGTGTGGCTCTGTCTGTGTGTCTGTGTGTGTGTGTGTGTGTGTGTGGCTCTGTGTGTGTGTGGCTCTGTGTGTGTGTGGCTCTGAGTGTGTGTGTGGCTTTGTGTCTGTGTGTGTGTGTTGGGCTCTGTGTGTGTTGGGCTCTGTGTGTATGTGTTGGGCTCTGTCTGTGTGTGTGTGTGTGTTGGGCTCTGTCTGTGTGTGTGTGTGTGTGTTGGGCTCTGTCTGTGTGTGTGTGGCTCTGTGTGTGTGTGTGTGTGTGTGTGTGTGTGTGGCTGTGTGTGTGTGTGTGTGTGTGTGTGTGTGTGTGTGTGTGTGTATGGGTGGGTCTGGCTGTGTGTGTGTGTGGGTCTGGCTGTGTGTGTGTGGCTCTGGCTGTGGGTGGGTGTGGCGCTCTGGCTGTGTGTGTGTGTGTGTGTGTGGCTCTGGCTGTGTGTGTGGCTCTGGCTGTGTGTGTGGCTCTGGCTATGTATGTGTGTGTGGCTCTGGCTGTCTGTGTAGCTCTGTCTGTGTGTGTGTGTGTGTGGCTGTGTGTGTGTGTGTGTGTGTGTGTGTGTGGCTCTGTATTTGTGTGTGTGGCTCTGTCTGTGTGTGTTGGGCTCTGTGTGTGTGTCTCTGTGTGGGTAGTTTTTTTTGTAGGTGGGTCTGTGTGAGGGTGTCTCTGTGTGTGTGTAGGTGGGTCTGTGTGAGGGTGGCACTGTGTGTGTGTGTGTAGGTGAGTCTGTGTGAGGGTGGCTCTGTGTGTGTGTGTGTGTGGGTGGCTCTATGTGAATGACTGTGTGGGTGGCTCTGTGTGGGTGGCTCTGTATGTGTGTGTGTGTGTGTGTGGGTGGCTTTGTGTGTGTGGGTCTGTGTGTGGATGCAAATGCAATAGGTCTCGCATTTGCGAGAGAGTTAGCTATTGGCATTGTAAATGACAATGCCATTTATTTATGTTTTAAAAACAAAAACATAAATAAAAATAATGTCATGAGCAATGCCAATAGCTCTAACTTTAACAATGCGGAGACCATTGCATTGTAAATGCTTGTTCTTCCTGGTAACCTGCTGTACCACATATGTGAGCGTTGTCTTACAATTTCAGTAATTGACTTCACTGCATGTACTTGTTGATAAAATGATAAATAAAGATGTATTTTTTTTAATGGTTTGTCGAATGTTGACTACTACAACCAGTTTAATAAAGGTAGAACAGTGCTCACATTCAGTGCACTAATAAGTAGGATATAAGGAGCTGCCTGTCTTTAACATGGTGGTATAAGGACAGGAACAGACAGGAGCTGCCCTTGAAGGTAAGAGCAGTGGAGCGCGGTGAGGTCGGTGGGGAGAGGGGGAGCCCCACTGCTCTTACCAGCTCCTGAGAACTGGCTGCTCCTGAGAACTGGCTGCCTAAAGATGTAAGTGTATGGATTGGATCCATAAGGAACCAATGGGAAACCATTTTGCTGTATAAATCAAGAGTAGCAATAGGTTCCCATTTAAAAAAAGGAATGACAGTTTACGTTCAGACGGACCCTGGGGCATATTAGCAAGGGCCATATCGCCGATTAAGTGGTACTTTTTGCAGCTAAAGGGGTGATATTTTTATCACCATATCAGCAAGATGTCGCTAAAAGCAGTTAGCGACAGCTTTTAGGCGATAGCGACCGGTTTGGGGCCCGCTTTGCATGTCAGCGATTTATCGCTAATGACGTGCAAAGTGGGTGTACCCAAACTGTTAGCGACTGAAAGCAGTCGCTAACACAGCTATCGCCTATTAGCAAGGCAGGCAAAGTGATTAAAAAAATTGTGCTAAGCGCGATTAACACTTTAATCTAACACCTGCTACAAATATGACTAACCTGTTTATCCAATGGGAGGTGGATTGTCAGGTTAAGTCCCCATTTGCGTTAATGCGTGAATATCGCTGGATTTCCAGCGATATTCATGCATTTCGCCGCTATCACTGGATATTTTAGCACAGTGGAGAAAAACGTTGCTAATAGCATGTTTTCTCCGCTAACATATCCAGCGATAGGCAGCGATAAAAAAAATGCGCTAAGCGCATTTTGCGATAAATATCGATATTCCTTGCTAATATGCCCCCCTGATTTTAAAGAGGTGAACTCTGATTTGATATAAAGGAGACTTAAGCAGTTTGCTTTTAGCTTAGTAATAAATGAGATATGTTTTTATGTGTTTCTAGAAACATTGGCCAACGTATTGGCAGCCTGCAAGGTTTTCGTTGGTTCTGAAATCAGCAGATATACCAAGCTGTGTTTAATAGAGTCGAAGAGATATGTGAGGCCTTAAGTCACGTGCAGGGAATAAAGGGGGTAGAGTTATGAGATCTCGGAGTTAGAAAGTAAAGCAGAAGCTGTTTTCACGCAATAAAAGTTGAGTTGGAAATTGAACTTTTACGTTTGATATGCAGGTAATTGAAAACTCCGTTTTATGGAGCATTCATTCGACTGGCTGCTGAGAACCACATTATCCTAGTGCGGCCCCACTCAGGGCATGAAGGGACTAATAAACCTGCTGCACTTGGTTCACCAGTGCGATGTCGGAGCCGCGTAGTTAACAGCATCGGATTGGTAATGAGGGCACTAGGCAATACCCCAGGGGCCGGTGTCCGAGCCCCAGAAGTGAGCTGCTTTTTTGAGCAGCAAGGGGGCCGATTGGGCCGTTTCTGTATTGTTTGATGCCCCCAGCAGCCCAGTGGGTGCCTGAGTGCCCTTTCTGGAGGGAGATGGGCGTCCATTCCCTCCCTTTTATCTACGGGCAGAGGGGTGTCACTCCCTTTCTCTCACTGGCCGGCCCATTAATATATGCATATTGAGCGGGCAGGGGGCCTGAGCAAAAGTGGCCTCACTTGTTTTCAGGTGTGTTTTACCAGTCTAAACTAATGCGTGCATTTTTTTAGCGCCTCTCCCCCACCTTTTTAATAACATTTTGCAGAAGAAGTGTTTTGCGGAAAGGCAATATACAAATGTTGGCCACTTTTTTCCCCAATGCAACCCTGGTAGTTAAAAATAAAGTCTTAAACATTAGGTAAGATCCCAGGTGGCATATAAAAATGTATATATATTTATGTTATTACAAAAGAAAGTATCCTTACAATTTTTATCTCATATGGAAAGAAACAGACTGTTCATTTAACTAGTGGGGAAGGACCTTAAAAGCACAGCACCTTCAGTATACACAATGTAATGTGGGAGAACACTAGAAAGAAAGAATAACGTTACAAGAAGTTAAAATTAAAAAAAGGTATGATATCAAGGATGTTTCTCTATGTGCAATTTCACAGATGTAGACGTATGGGATGTGTGCAGTTTATTTTTAAGCAGTATAATATTATATTAACTATTAAATGAAATTGGGATAAATAATGAAATGATTGTAAGAATAAATGAACATGTCACATGAGGTACCAGTACAGGAAAGAGGATACCTTGTTTTCTCTTATCTATCCATCGTACAATCATGGTGATAGTACACTCTGAGTGCATTAAATAAATATGCAGGAAACCAGATGTGGCAAGGAATAATATAACAACTCATTTTTGCTGATGTTTTACATGCGCAATATAAGCATATCCTTGGAATGATACATATAAGAATTGGATGTAAAATGGGTTGGCTCTAAAAATTATAGAAATTGACAGAGTATTTATTTGTCTACTATGTCGATAATTATGTTTACTGTTTTAATATGTGGTATTTACAAAACAGTAATAATAAGAACAACAGTGCATGCCTAACCATATATGTTTAGGTGTTTGTTAATAATGATTCTTATGGAGATACGTTTTATGTTTTTTTGTCAGTTTTAACTACTTACTGGTCCTGAAGAAAGTGGGATAAAGGTCAATAAAGGAAATGGTTGGTCAGGCGCACTGCGTTCAGTTGAGAAAATTCAATTAAGTAAAAGTTAATGGTTGAGTTTTGAACGTAAAGGTGCTCCAACAGGTGACGCAACTGTCCAGGTGCGTCGGATTAACGAAAAAAGTTGAGTGCGCTACAGAGGTGTAAGCGCATCCCTGTGTATTGGGCACACTTGTGGGGTTCAGTGTAAGACGTCACTGACTCCAAGAAATTCAATAAAGAAAATATTTTTTTCAAATGTTTCAGTGTTTTTTAATTTCCAAAAATTTCTGTTCAGTTCTGGAATGCGTTACATCACGCAGTTCATTAAGTTCAAAATCATCCAACTTTATCAAAGGATGCTCCGATGCATTTCGGACTCGAAAAGTCCTTTCTCAAGGAGCGCTACAAAAAGAATACAAAAAATTGCATTTAGATCAATGGTTCACGGTATGATTTTAACTATACAATTGACAAAACAACAATGAGTGACACCAGCATTCAACCGCCTGTGTTTAAAATAAATAACGATGCTATAGTTGTATGTGTTATACCAGGAGTGATGTTGTGGGGGTTTAAATAGCTAAGGAAGGTGAAGAAAAGTTCAAAAAGTGTTGGCATGCAAGCTGAGGGAAGGGACCGCTCGAAACGAGCAAAAGCTTACGTGCGGGTGTTCAATGGTTGGCTCTCATAGGCACTAAGGAAACAAAGAGGTGGAAGACCGTCAAACGGGTTAAGTGGCCAAAGCGTCTAGAGTGAAAGCGACAGAGTCGATTGACGGGACTTACTGGAAATTGCTGAAGTCGCGTGGAGCGTGAAGGTGGAATCTGTGATTGTGGTCCTGGAACTACGCGGAGTAGCTGCGGAGTTCTGGGGAAGTGAAGGAGGGTGATGGAAACTAACGATGGACAAATAAAAGGAGGGGAATTCGGCGGCCATGATGTAATGGTTAACAAAAGTTACTCACAAATTACTGGAAGGGGTGACATACGTTAACAAATGAAAACAGAGCAAATGTACAATGTATCAATCATGTACCAAAAAGGCACTAAAGGTAACAACTGAATTCAGTCCGGTCATTAAGACCAAAAGGTTTAAGCGTTTGAAGTCTATAAATCCAAGATGTCTCCCGTTGTAGGAGAATTTTGTTGTTGTCTCTTCCCTCTATATTCGGCACCATTTCAAGGACCAAATATTTCAATTGTGCCATGTTGTGGTTTGCTTCAATAAAGTGGGTTGCCACACTGGATTTGACATTTTTGGTGCGAATGTTCGACTTATGTTCATTTAAGCGTGTTTTTATTTTTCTACTGGTTTTTCCAACGTAGGTTTTCCCACATGGGCATTTGAGTAAGTAGATCAAATTAGTGGAGTCGCACGTGGCGTCTACATTCAATTTAATTTCAAAACCTCTCATAGGGTGATTAATGGTGGTGCCTCTGATGACATTATTGCAGTTATTGCAGTGATGACAGGGGCATGTGCCCGTGTGTTTAGTGGGTGTAGAGCTGGTTTTAGACAAGATCTCCTTGATGTTCATGGGTCAAGTGTATGCGAAAATGGGAGGTTGCTGAAAAAGTTCACCGAAATCTGGTTCGGATGACAGTATACGCCAATGCTTCAGGATGATTCTCTTGAAGGTCTTACTGGAGGTTGAATATCTAGAAACTAGGGCCATTCTTTGGTCATCTTGTTTCGTTTTGCTTTTTAAAGCTTCTGAGCGCGAAATGGTATTTGCCCTGTTGATGGCTTCATTGATAATTTCCTCTGGGTATCCTCTGTTGAGGAATCTGGTTGCCATGGTGTTGATTTGAGCACTTCTAATGTTGGGGTCAGATACAATACGTGTAACCCTTAGCATTTGGCTGAATGGTAAGTGTCTCTTAAGGGACTCTTGATGAAAGCTGTTGTATTGTAGAGCGTTGTTCCGGTCAGTAGTCTTACGAAAGAGGTCTGTCTCAATCCCGTTGGGGGTGACTTTTATCAATACGTCCAAGAAAGCAATTTCCTGATCAGAGATGTTCCATGAAAATTCAATGCGATCGTCTTTGGTATTTAGTTCTGTGAGCGCCAGTTCTAAGTTTTCACTAGAGTCTTTCCAAATGAAAAATAAATCGTCTATGTATCGCACATAGAATTTCAAATTGTCAGTCCAGTTCCGATTTTCATGAATGTGGTTCGATTCAAAATTTCCCATGTAGATGTTCGCGTATGTTGGGGCGGCGCAATTTCCCATGGCCATTCCGGACAACTGTAAGTACCATTGTTGTTCAAAGGAAAAGTAGCTGTGGTACAAAGTAAAAATCATAAGTTCCAAAATGAAAGTTTTTAAGGAGTCTGTTATATTAGATTTTAGTAAAGCTTGTTCCACTGCTTCAATCCCTCCATTGTGGGGGATAGAGGTATATAAGCTCTTAACATCTGCTGTGCATAAGAGTACTTTTTCGTCTTTCTCGATTTCAATTAATGCCAGTCTATTAATGAAATCCGTGGTATCTTTGATGTAACTTCCCAAACTCCGAACGATTGGTTGCAAATATCGATCGATAAATTTACCAGTTGGTTCATGTATGGAACCTCTTGTAGAAACGATGGGACGGAAAGGAGGGTCAAATAAATTCTTGTGGATTTTTGGTAGCATCTTAATACTTGGGCTCCTGGGGTGTTCCACTGTTAGATACCTTTTTGTCCTTTCATCGATGATCTCATCCTCTGTCGCTTTTTCAATGATTTTGGATAAATCGTTTTTATATTCATTGGTGGGGTTCCCACCGAGTAGCATATAAGTGTTGATGTCTCTGACATGTTCCGTTATTCTCAGGTCATAAAGGTGAGTATTGAGGATGACTAACGCACCTCCCTTGTCAGCTTTCAGACATTTGATTGCAGTGTTGTTAGCAATTTTCCTTAAGGTATCTCTGTCTTTAATAGTGATGTTATTGCGTACCTTTTTCTTGAAATTGATTTTTGAAATGTCTTGGTGCACCAGGGTTTCAAAAGTATCAATGCTCTTGTGGCTACTCGTCGGCATGTAATTACTGGGAGGACGTAAACCTAACAATAAGTCAGGTTTCCTTTCCTTTGGAGGTTCCAAAACTTTTTCAAAGAAATGTTTCAACCGTAGTTTTCTGGTGAGTTTGAAAGTGCTAATTTCTAGCTCAAGTAGGTTGGTATGGTTTGTGGGGATGAATGTCATGCCCTTCTGTAGAATCTTTATTTCATTTGTGCTGAGGTTCGTGTCGGAGATGTTAATCACTAACGATTCTTCCTGGTTTTTGGTTTGTTCTTTTGTTGATTCTGGATGCTTACATTGTCTTTTTCCTGCCCTTTTGCCCCGTCTGGGTCGTCGATTCTGTCTGGGCGTGCCTCTAAAAAAGGCACCGTGGTGGTGGGGTCAGTGTTGGATGTTGACGCGGTTGACTGATCGGTAGAAGTTGAGGGTCCTGTCGGGTGTCTCCTTGGTGGACAGTTAGAATTGTCGCTCCCGGAAGATGAAGTATCAGTGTTTTGGTTATGCGGTTTATTCCTACGACGTTGGGCGTAGACATCCGCCCAAGTATATACTTCCCCTAGTTTGTAGTCTAGGGTGTCACGGCGAAATTTGCGTAGCTTACGCTCATTGATTTCTCTAGAATGTTTATCCAATTGTTTGTTGATCTCTTCAAGGGTTGTAGCTAGTTCTTCCGGAGTTATTGAATCCTCAAGTTCTTTTTCGATGGTCGTAATTTCTTGTGTCAATTCTAGCAGTATTCCTGACAGTTCCTCAATAATCAGTAGGATGAGATCCAAACTCCATTTGTTAAGAATGGCGTACCATTTTTCTAAGAATGCCTTTGAGTTCTTGCAGAGGGACGGTTTGAGGGCAATCCGGAGGCCACGGGGAATGCGAAGGACTTTGTGGTATTTGATTAAGGTGTTCGCATGTAATCTTTGATTGATGCGGCGTTTGGAGAGGTATATGAGTTGCTTGATACATTGTTCCTTAGTTCTGTCCGAAGATGTCTGGGTTAGATCCTCATTGATCAGTGCATAGATCCTTTCTATGGCTTCTGCATCAAATGCTAATGTGTCGGCGTGAGCTTCTGTTTCAAAATCAACAGAAGCTCACGCCGACACATTAGCATCAAGCAACTCATATACCTCTCCAAACGCCGCATCAATCAAAGATTACATGCGAAC
Source organism: Lissotriton helveticus (assembly GCF_964261635.1). NCBI lineage: Eukaryota > Metazoa > Chordata > Amphibia > Caudata > Salamandridae > Lissotriton > Lissotriton helveticus. Next base: position 520,589,187 of record NC_136067.1, on the reverse strand, counting down.
ACCTTAATCAAATACCACAAAGTCCTTCGCATTCCCCGTGGCCTCCGGATTGCCCTCAAACCGTCCCTCTGCAAGAACTCAAAGGCATTCTTAGAAAAATGGTACGCCATTCTTAACAAATGCAGTTTGGATCTCATCCTACTGATTATTGAGGAACTGTCAGGAATACTGCTAGAATTGACACAAGAAATTACGACCATCGAAAAAGAACTTGAGGATTCAATAACTCCGGAAGAACTAGCTACAACCCTTGAAGAGATCAACAAACAATTGGATAAACATTCTAGAGAAATCAATGAGCGTAAGCTACGCAAATTTCGCCGTGACACCCTAGACTACAAACTAGGGGAAGTATATACTTGGGCGGATGTCTACGCCCAACGTCGTAGGAATAAACCGCATAACCAAAACACTGATACTTCATCTTCCGGGAGCGACAATTCTAACCGTCCACCAAGGAGACACCCGACAGGACCCTCAACTTCTACCGATCAGTCAACCGCGTCAACATCCAACACTGACCCCACCACCACGGTGCCTTTTTTAGAGGCAAGCCCAGACAGAATCGACGACCCAGACGGGGCAAAAGGGCAGGAAAAAGACAATGTAAGCATCCAGAATCAACAAAAGAACAAACCAAAAACCAGGAAGAATCGTTAGTGATTAACATCTCCGACACGAACCTCAGCACAAATGAAATAAAGATTCTACAGAAGGGCATGACATTCATCCCCACAAACCATACCAACCTACTTGAGCTAGAAATTAGCACTTTCAAACTCACCAGAAAACTACGGTTGAAACATTTCTTTGAAAAAGTTTTGGAACCTCCAAAGGAAAGGAAACCTGACTTATTGTTAGGTTTACGTCCTCCCAGTAATTACATGCCGACGAGTAGCCACAAGAGCATTGATACTTTTGAAACCCTGGTGCGCCAAGACATTTCAAAAATCAATTTCAAGAAAAAGGTACGCAATAACATCACTATTAAAGACAGAGATACCTTAAGGAAAATTGCTAACAACACTGCAATCAAATGTCTGAAAGCTGACAAGGGAGGTGCGTTAGTCATCCTCAATACTCACCTTTATGACCTGAGAATAACGGAACATGTCAGAGACATCAACACTTATATGCTACTCGGTGGGAACCCCACCAATGAATATAAAAACGATTTATCCAAAATCATTGAAAAAGCGACAGAGGATGAGATCATCGATGAAAGGACAAAAAGGTATCTAACAGTGGAACACCCCAGGAGCCCAAGTATTAAGATGCTACCAAAAATCCACAAGAATGTATTTGACCCTCCTTTCCGTCCCATCGTTTCTACAAGAGGTTCCATACATGAACCAACTGGTAAATTTATCGATCAATATTTGCAACCAATCGTTCGGAGTTTGGGAAGTTACATCAAAGATACCACGGATTTCATTAATAGACTGGCATTAATTGAAATCGAGAAAGACGAAAAAGTACTCTTATGCACAGCAGATGTTAAGAGCTTATATACCTCTATCCCCCACAATGGAGGGATTGAAGCAGTGGAACAAGCTTTACTAAAATCTGATATAACAGACTCCTTAAAAACTTTCATTTTGGAACTTATGATTTTTACTTTGTACCACAGCTACTTTTCCTTTGAACAACAATGGTACTTACAGTTGTCCGGAATGGCCATGGGAAATTGCGCCGCCCCAACATACGCGAACATCTACATGGGAAATTTTGAATCGAACCACATTCATGAAAATCGGAACTGGACTGACAATTTGAAATTCTATGTGCGATACATAGACGATTTATTTTTCATTTGGAAAGACTCTCGTGAAAACTTAGAACTGGCGCTCACAGAACTAAATACCAAAGACGATTGCATTGAATTTTCATGGAACATCTCTGATCAGGAAATTGCTTTCTTGGACGTATTGATAAAAGTCACCCCCAACGGGATTGAGACAGACCTCTTTCGTAAGACTACTGACCGGAACAACGCTCTACAATACAACAGCTTTCATCAAGAGTCCCTTAAGAGACACTTACCATTCAGCCAAATGCTAAGGGTTACACGTATTGTATCTGACCCCAACATTAGAAGTGCTCAAATCAACACCATGGCAACCAGATTCCTCAACAGAGGATACCCAGAGGAAATTATCAATGAAGCCATCAACAGGGCAAATACCATTTCGCGCTCAGAAGCTTTAAAAAGCAAAACGAAACAAGATGACCAAAGAATGGCCCTAGTTTCTAGATATTCAACCTCCAGTAAGACCTTCAAGAGAATCATCCTGAAGCATTGGCGTATACTGTCATCCGAACCAGATTTCGGTGAACTTTTTCAGCAACCTCCCATTTTCGCATACACTCGACCCATGAACATCAAGGAGATCTGGTCTAAAACCAGCTCTACACCCACTAAACACACGGGCACACGCCCCTGTCATCACTGCAATAACTGCAATAATGTCATCAGAGGCACCACCATTAATCACCCTATGAGAGGTTTTGAAATTAAATTGAATGTAGACGCCACGTGCGACTCCACTAATTTGATCTACTTACTCAAATGCCCATCTGGGAAAACCTACGTTGGAAAAACCAGTAGAAAAATAAAAACACGCTTAAATGAACATAAGTCGAACATTCGCACCAAAAATGTCAAATCCAGTGTGGCAACCCACTTTATTGAAGCAAACCACAACGTGGCACAATTGAAATATTTGGTCCTTGAAATGGTGCCGAATATAGAGGGAAGAGACAACAACAAAATTCTCCTACAACGGGAGACATCTTGGATTTATAGACTTCAAACGCTTAAACCTTTTGGTCTTAATGACCGGACTGAATTCAGTTGTTACCTTTAGTGCCTTTTTGGTACATGATTGATACATTGTACATTTGCTCTGTTTTCATTTGTTAACGTATGTCACCCCTTCCAGTAATTTGTGAGTAACTGTTGTTAACCATTACATCATGGCCGCCGAATTCCCCTCCTTTTATTTGTCCATCGTTAGTTTCCATCACCCTCCTTCACTTCCCCAGAACTCCGCAGCTACTCCGCGTAGTTCCAGGACCACAATCACAGATTCCACCTTCACGCGACTTCAGCAATTTCCAGTAAGTCCCGTCAATCGACTCTGTCGCTTTCACTCTAGACGCTTTGGCCACTTAACCCGTTTGACGGTCTTCCACCTCTTTGTTTCCTTAGTGCCTATGAGAGCCAACCATTGAACACCCGCACGTAAGCTTTTGCTCGTTTCGAGCGGTCCCTTCCCTCAGCTTGCATGCCAACACTTTTTGAACTTTTCTTCACCTTCCTTAGCTATTTAAACCCCCACAACATCACTCCTGGTATAACACATACAACTATAGCATCGTTATTTATTTTAAACACAGGCGGTTGAATGCTGTTGTCACTCATTGTTGTTTTGTCAATTGTATAGTTAAAATCATACCGTGAACCATTGATCTAAATGCAATTTTTTGTATTCTTTTTGTAGCGCTCCTTGAGAAAGGACTTTTCGAGTCCGAAATGCATCGGAGCATCCTTTGATAAAGTTGGATGATTTTGAACTTAATGAACTGCGTGATGTAACGCATTCCAGAACTGAACAGAAATTTTTGGAAATTAAAAAACACTGAAACATTTGAAAAAAATATTTTCTTTATTGAATTTCTTGGAGTCAGTGACGTCTTACACTGAACCCCACAAGTGTGCCCAATACACAGGGATGCGCTTACACCTCTGTAGCGCACTCAACTTCTTTCGATACAGGTCAATAAGCCATAGAAACGCTGCGTTGACACAATAACCTTTTTAGTATCTTGACAATATACAGTTGTTTTATATTTTATGGATTAAATGTTTTTGACGTATTTAGCTTAATGATGAACGAACCATATGAGTAAATGTTACTAGTCTCCTATATGCATTTCATTAAATATTTGTGAGATTCTGAATGTTGTGGGTGGTGCATACTTGGTAAATGTTGTAATTGAAGATGCATTGGTTGTTCAGGTTGATAGTTAAGTATCCACATAAGGAAAGATCAAAATTGAATAATAAGTCCAGGGGAAAATATTTGTATAAATTTGCCTTAGACAGCCATTTCCAGCAATACATTTTATAGAAAAGCCACAAGCAGAATACACCCACACAATCACTAAATCATCACTAACTTGAATTATCAATGCTAACAATCTCCTAAGGGGGCTGTGGTACACATAAGATCAGCACACCATTCAGCATTTCACGATGCCAAAACCGAGGATGAACTGGAAATGCTATATTTGGCTCACTGTAAATTTAGATCTGGGGGTCACTGATGCTACATTACTGACAGCCGGTGCTCTGTCAGCATTGCCTTCTACTTCGAAGGTGACATAGAAAGGGGTGAGGGTGAAAGAAAATTGCAGGCATTCCCAAGGGTGAACTTGTATGGCTTTGAGCTTTGAGTCTAATGCTGCATATATTAGTAGGCACAAGATCTACCAATAGGTCATGGGGTCCAGTCTACGATACCTGTTGCTAGTCAGCAAACTTTCATCGTAACAGAAGCATTATTTATAAGCATTATTTGTAAAATAAACAAACATATTTCAATCGAAATACCAGTCCCTGTAACCCAATCTAGCACTATTTCGGCTAGGTGCATGATGTCACTGAGAGAGATCGTGTCCACTATTTATGGAACAAACTCAGCGCATGAGTTTTAAAAAGTATGTATTTAACAGAAAACAGATGTTTTTGTTGTTGTAAAACAAGTATCTGTCTCTAAGGGTGAACCATTCTCATTAATGATAACTCAAATGAAGAAGAGAGAACAAATGGACGTAGCTGTCATTAGTGCACACAGATAGAATTGCAAAGGGTCTACGTGTGTGACGGCCTAGTGGATCTCAATTGTTCTTACCCTACTGGAGGACAGAAAGCCCATTTTGGTTGCATGCATTGGTGCCAAGGGAACTCTTGCAATGCCACTGAGAGGCAAAGTGGTAATGCATTTTGCCGGACAAAATGTGTTTTAAACGTGATAGTAAGATCATATTAACTGAGAAACGGAGGCCACAGATTGCCAGCTACAAGATCCTCTTTAAATGGGAAAAATTATTTCTGGTTTTAAATGTCATGCAAGTTAAGAACCTAGGGATAATATGTAGAGAAAATATCAGAAGGATTTGTATACGTCAAGAGCATGTTTGTCTAGCCGACTGATGGCTTAATGCCTAAATATTTATACCGGTACACTATGTCTCAGATAACTTACACCCTCAAGGATATGACTGTGGGAAGATCAGGTGTACAACATCATAGTCAAAGCCATCTGAAGTACAGATCCTGTGACTGTTAGCGATACTGTTTGTTTTACCTCCGCAACGCACATTGAATTACCAAATCTTTTTCTGTGGGAGTGCCAACTTAATGCTTCGATAAGACTCAAGCTAAGTGGATTAGGGTCCTTCAGACTAAGGTTGGAAATGTATGGGATAGAGTGAAATTTGTTTAGGAAATGCTGAAAGACGGGTTTACCTATAATTAGATTGTATCCGTAAACTAAAAAATCGTAGATAACCTGCCAATTTGGGATCATTGTGTCACTTTATGACATGCTTTAACCAACATTTGCATATTACATAATGTAATTACATTATGTGCTTTATTGTTCAATTTCTTTATTTAGAATAATGCTACAGTAAGGCTTTTAACAAATAAAGTTGCCTACCTGGTGTCCCAGTGTCTTTACCGAGCTATTTTCTGTTAATTGGTTGTAAGGCACTACCTGTGGCAAGGATTCAAACATTTTAAAAAATTGTCTCCAAAAAGAATTCCCTTCTGGACGCTGGTGGGGCCTACTTTGTAATACTTTACATTCTGCATCTTCAAGACATTCATCCAAGGATCATTGCTGCTCAGAAGTGTCAAAGAGCACCAGCCCCTGCAGAAACTGAATTTATGTCAGATTAAGACATGTGTGCCAAGCTGCTCAACAAATGGCAAATCTCTTGAGCCCGAAGTATACTGCTTCCTGCCACCTGTGCTCAGACACTATGGACTTTTCTGCCACTTCTAGGCTAATAATTTAGCCTCTCTCCATCAATTTATCTGGGCAAGCAGGAAGTTAAGAGCACTTGATTTTGTGAAAACATCTAACTAAATATGCTAAAAACTCAGGGGCATATTATCAAGACCGGCGATAAAATTATTGCCGCTCCTGCCGCTAAAGCGGCGATAATGGGCTTGATAATATGCCCTTGAGAATTCCCATAGAAGCCCAGGTTAACACCAGAACCTGGGCTGCTATGGGAATTCACAAGGACATATTATCAAGCCCATTATCGCCGTTTTAGCTGCAGTTTCCTGCCGCTAAAGCGGCGATAATTTTATTGCCGTTCTTGATAATATGCCCCTCAGTTCCCAAATACATCTCAGGCACCGGTTACCGTAGAGACGATGATGGGGGTGGGAGGCTGGTTGGGGGGAGGAGTGGTGGTGGTAGTGGTGGAGGGGGGGGTTACCACATGATATTTAGACTCTATAAAGTCATGACAAACTGTTCAAAGTGGGAGGCGGATCTGGAGGAGCCATTTTTAGATAAGGAATGTACTGCCGCCTGTTCATTAGTTTAATTGCTCACTAGCAATCCGAGGTTCAAAATATCACACTTTAATATACTTAGTCGAACATACCTGACCACGACGACGCTACATAAAATATTTCAACAAAGGCCTCAAGCCTCAGCCTTGCAAAAATGCGGGAAGATAGCGCCTTCTTTTTGCACATGTTTTTGGAGTGCAGTGGTGCAGGACTACTGGGACGAGATTGTTGCGACCCTTGGCTGATTGACGCCTGTGAACCTTGTTCCTACAGTGAAACAGTGTCTCTTAGGAATCCTGCCGAAGCCAAAGAAGCAAAAGACGCTATTAAAGTTTTCAGCCTTGAGGCTGGTATTGGGGAAAAGATGAATAGTGATTCATTGGATCTCGGCGAGGGTACTCTAGATTGGCTGAAAGACAAACATTTTATTAGTTTCTTTCATCTTAATAAACTGTTACTTTGCATGAAGCATGTGGGATGAAACTTATTTGAACAAAAGTACATTAGATACTGCTAATAAATACAGGGGTAGACGGATGACTTCGCTTCAAACAATATACACTCGTTTTCAGTGTCCTACACCTCCTATAGTAGTTATCACATCAGTGATTATAAGCCTTACATCTTCCGGACCATATCTAATTCCACATCCCTTCACGCTTCGGATTGCTACAAAACTAGGAATCAAACCCCCAACACAAACCCTCCACCCCCCTCCCTACAGTCCATTTGTTTACATTTAGATCTATTTAGATCACATATTATCCATAATTTTAGCTTACAGCATCACTGTACAAGTAACTTTTGCATTCAACTTATAAATATATCTCAAACCTGTTTGTGGTACATAATTACATTCTTGCGTGTACATTGTTCGGGTGTTACTATAATTTGCTCTTCAATCTTCCTTTACTGCGTACCCTGGGGGTGGTATTAGAGTCCAAATCTTGTGCCTTTAGGGCTTCTAACATAACATCCCAATCTAATGCTATCAGATTTCTACGCAGGCCCCTGGCCTCCTCCCTCCGTATTTCCGCACTTTCTGCACTGCTCCAATGGACCAGATCATTGTACCGTGCACGTGCTGAAGGAGGTTCTTGGACTTCCATTGCATAGTAATTGCCAGGAGCAAAGACAGGTTCACAAATTTGTATTGTACTTTGTGTTTAGGTATAAAATTTATGGAGACCCTGAATACACTCTTCCATAGTATTAGATATGTTCCTTTGCGTGGCCTCCTGTGTGTAACGTCTAACCGCATCCCAAAATTCTTCTAGGCGCGGGGAAGACCACACCACATGGGCCAGGTCAGCTCCCTCGTAGTGGCATCTCGGGCAGTGATGTTGGGTCTGCGGGAACATCCTATCCAATCTGAATGGGTTAAGAAATGCCCATGTAAAATCATTGTTTGAATAAACTTAAATATGGCATTACGCGAGGTTTTCCGGGGGTGTTCGATAAATTCTCTCCCATTCCTTGTCCTCTATAGCCCTCCCTATGTCATCTGACCATGCATTATGCAATGGAAGAAGGGCGATCTCTGTATGAGCCCGAATCCCTACAGATAATCATTTTATCAGGTGTCTCCCACGGCCCATATAATATAGTGCTTTAATCAGTTTGTGGTCAGTGGGTTCCTGCAGTTGTGGAGCCCAATGTGTTTTGACATAGTGGGTCAATGTTGCATGTACCATTTACAAGTGTCCCGGTGCCCCCCGTCTCCCCAACAAAGTTGTCATGATCCAGTAGCTGCCCATCATTAAATAAGTCCGATACCGTGCTGATTCCTTCTTCTAACCAAGGCGTTATAGTACGTTTTGTGAGTCTCCCGGCTGCTAGTGGTATACCCAATAAGGGGATGTTGCCTGCGTAGGCAGGGTGTGTGCTTGTGTAAAGTAGCACCAACCTTGCAGAGCTGTATGTAATAAGGGTGGAAGATGGTGAGGGTGCTTGCACCTCTGTAATAGCAGTGTGTGTAGGGCCCCACTACTTATATCCCGCTCTGTAAACCCTATTTCTTGCAGATTGCGCCCTGCCGTCCAATAATATAGCCATTGCAACTGACAGGCATAATAATACGCTCTAAGATCCGGCACTCCCATAGCTTGGCTGAAAGTCATGACTGAGTGGGCGTTGGCAGAGGAGAGGTCCCTGGGAGAGGTTAGGAATTCTGACATGCATTGGTAAATGCATTAGGTTTCGCCTATGTGATTAATAATAACTAGTTGTGGCTTGGTGAGCAGTTATGCAATATAAGTTAAAAACTCCTTAAAAAGTGTTGTGCCTTGTTTACTGAGAAAAGCAATATATTGTAAATACTTCGTAAGACCCTGAAATGTAATAACATAATTAAAGTAAATAACAGTGTGACACAATAACACAAACAAGGCAAAACAACACAACAATTACAAGATAAAAGGTCATCACCAAACAGCACAATGAAGCCAAAATGCAAAAACACAATCACAACACCACATCGCAGTAATGCAACACAAACCAACAGCAGCACCAAAATTAAAACAAAAGAGCACAATGAAACGCAACAACAAATAAGCACAAAAATTATTGACACATATTACTGTTGGACTTGGCCTTTTTGCAGGGTCACCCCAGAACTTTTTGCCTTCCTCCTGTATTTGTTCTAACCTGTTGTTGATAGTTTCATGCCTCTGGGCACTTTATCACTGCTGATCAGTGCTAAAGTGCATGTGCTCTCTATTGTAAACTTGGTAAGATTGGTCTACACCTGTTTGGCATATTCAATTTATCTATCAGTCCCATGTACTGTGGTATCCCATATATCCAGGGCCAGTAAATTAAATACTATTGGTGGGCTTGCAGAGCTGCTTGCGCCACCCACCTAAGTAGTCTTTCAAACATGTCTCCGGCCTCTGCAGGGCGTGCACGCGCAGTGTACTGCCGCTGTGACGTGGCACATAAAGTAGTTGCCATGTCTGCAATTCCCCTTTTACTACAAATCAGTCACCCCCTACGGTAGGCTCTAACTAGCCCTATGGGCAGGGTGCGGTGTAGGTAAAAGGTAGGACATATGCCCTAACCGTGTGGCATGACCTGGTCGTGACAAACAGCCTTTTTGGTTTCTCACTGCTGTGAAGCTGCCCTCTCATAGGGTTGCCCTGGGGATTCCCTGATATGTGCTTCAGTGGTAATTCCTGATATGAGAGGGGTAGCGTGATCAAGTTTGGTATGTTTGGAATAGTAGTGATAAATCCTGCTTATTGGTGAAAGCAGATTTATTATTACTATTTTTAAAATGCCACTTTTAGAAGTGGGTTTACCTAAGCCTCTAGTGTGAGTTCAAACAATTAATTATTAAACAAGGATAAACATAATTTATTAGTAAATCCCGACATCTGATTTGTCATTTTTCTTTTCAATTAATTATCAAATTTGTCTTTTTCTTTAGACAGAACAAGACCGTCATCAACTTCACATATTGCCATACAGTTTACAACATACTATACAACAAATCAATAACATTTACAGTGTAAAACATGAAAAATTAACATGTGATTATAAAATACAAATATTGTGTTCGCAATTTCAAAGAATGGATGTGTAAAGAACTATCAAAACAATAAACAAAAAAACTCAATCGTTCATGCAATTTCTATGGGGCAAACAAAGGGAACTTTGTAGGTGCTGCCCCAAACCCTGTGCTGTGGGAGTCACTCTTGCGCTATGTAGTTGCATGAACTCGTGGCAGTGAAACTGACAAACGCTGAGAATCGTGCACCTTCACGGATCTAATCGCCTGGAAGTCACAGCGGCATCTAATTCCGCCCCCTTGACGTGCTCTTCAAAAAGATGTAAACTAATCTGGCAACTGAAGTACATCAAGACGACTACATTTACGCCGTCAGAACTACATAGCGCAAGAGTGACTCCCACAGCACAGCACAGACGACATTGTAAAGACCAGCGCATCCCTGCTTAAAAAAAAGTTCCGAAGGATTCGATTCATCATGCCCTGATGAGAGCCCTGCGAATCAGACAGTGGGACTCGAAACGCGTAGGCGTTTATTCATCCAAGACATTCAATGTCAATGGTAACTGACAGTTACATGTCAGTTTCTCCCTGATTAAAAGAAGACATAGTGACATGATAACAGGGTTTGGGGCAGCACCTACAAAGTTCCCTTTGTTTGCCCCATAGAAATTGCATGAACGATTGAGTTTTTTTGTTTATTGTTTTGGTAGTTCTTTACACATCCATTCTTTGAAATTGCTAACACAATTTTTGTATTTTATAATCACATTTTCATTTTTCATGTTTTACACTGTAAATGTTATTGATTTGTTGTATAGTATGTTGTAAACTGTATGGCAATATGTGAAGTTGATGACGGTCTTGTTCTGTCTAAATTATGTTTATCCTTGTTTAATAATTAATTGTTTGAACTCACACTAGAGGCTTAGGTAAACCCCCTTGTTTGATAATATTCAGTGGCTCAACCTACCCTCTTTCCCATTGGGCCAAACCCCCCCTTTTTTCTTTACTTTTAGAAGTGGGCATTTCTGTGTGCTATGTGTCTTTGTGCATGCCTGATATGTATTGACTGTCTGGTTCTGACTGACAGGGGAGAGGATATGTGCATTTACTCCAGCCAGTCCCTGCCTGCATGGTTGACCGAGCGCTAGGCTGAATAGGCCTGGTCTGCATTTGAAGTGGTGGGAGGAGTAGCACCTGCACCTGAATTGGGCTGCGCCTGCCTGCTACAATGATGTCTCCTCCCCCCTGTGGTGTGTCCAGAGACAGGCTTACAATAAGAATGGAGGTGGTGGTGCACTTGTAAAGATATTCTAAATTGCCCCCAGAACTGGTTTGAACTGGGCTCAGTGCCCTGTGCCACGGGGAAGAACAAATACATTGCTACTATAAGTACTGGGACTGTGACCCTATGTCTAGTGAACTGGAAAAACTGGGGGAAGAAAAGGCACTGCGTGGGACATGCGACCGGTATGCTGCTGGACTGCCAGGAGGAACCGCCTTGGGACGGACCTATTATTGGGGGGGCTGAGATAAGGATTTCCCCTGTGCCCTGGAACCCTTGTGCTGGCCTGCCTGGCTGCACCCTGCTACCACGTCCCCAGTGCTCTCACAGGGGTGCAGATGTGTGTGCTTTTAATTATCAGGGCTCATAGCCCTGAACCAAAGTTTGGGGGACGCGTTGTGACCAGCTCTCCTGAGCCCCAGGTGTGGGTTTGTGCCTCCATAAACAGCGTGAAGAGCATCCTTTTGAGACCTAAAGAAGCACATGCTGGGCACTTTCAACTTGCCTTCTGAGCCAGAGAAGCTGCCGGAAATCAGGCAGAGGCTGAGCCTGGTTGTGGGTGGGGCTGACTCAGAGAGGAGCGCTTTTGGCCCTTCAGCGTGGGCAGCGCCACCCTCTCTTCTGTGGCCTTGAGCAGCGGAGGGGAGAGCCAAGTCGTGGGAAGTGCTCTCCTGCTCCCGGCTGTGCTTCCAGTTATTGGCAGCTGGGGCTCTGCTATGTGGCCCGGGCTGCGAGGAAGCACCAAAACCACATGGAATCCCTGGCCGGGATTTCCTGGTGACGTCAGGAGGAGGGGTGGAGCCCCCCACACCTGGAAGGGACTGGAACCTCATAGGTTCTCGACTACAGTACCACAGGGTGGCATTGTGGCCCCTGCAACCATGTTTGGCTCCCCTCGAGGCCGTACGGCATTAGAAGCTGCTGAGGGAGCCAGACTGCCAGGGAAAAAAGAGAGCTGCCGGAGAAGATGGCAGTGACGCTGCAGACCCGGTGCTGCAGCAGGAAGGAAGGCCACAGTTGCGTGTGTGGCTGCCCTGTCACAGCCACCTGTGGATCCACTGTGAGTAGCAAGGGCCCAGGGCTGCCTTTCTTATCAGCAACCACCCGGTACATTTGTGGGTGGCGGCCTTACACTGGTGTAAAAGTGGGGTGGCCGAGGGAGGCCGCCCTGCCACATGGGACCGTGTGTTTGTCCCCCATACCTCTGCATACTTGGGGGCATCAGACATTGGTATTAGGACGGGGCAAGACCTCGACAGAGGTCCCCCCGAGTCCTGGAGGAGAAAGGATCCTCTGTAGCATTACCACATTCCCTGTAGTAGGTGGGCAGGTGGCCCAAGAGCCTACGCAGGGAAAAACAGTTGCCTCAGTCCAGGTAGCAGGAGGGCAGGTTTCACTCTTAGTTGGGATAACCCCTTTGCCTGGGTTACACCTTATATGTACCATAATGGTGATGTGCAGAATTTTAAAAAAAAAATCTTTTTATTGAACAATTAAAGAAACAAATAAGGCAATAAACATGATACAGTAGGATATCTGTCCGAATGAGGAAGGAAAAAAGCAATACAGGAAGGTATACAGTCGACACTAGGGGGGAAGCAGGGGAGAGACAGGCTCCAGATGAGTATGCACAATACAATACAATACAAGGAATGGCAGGTCAGGGGGAAAGTGGAACTTCAGGAATATCTACAAGAGGAGGAGTGCAAATGTCTCCACGATAAACATTCCAACGCCCCAGATCTTACCCCATTTCCTGGGTCGCCCTCGTGCCACATAGACCGTCTTCTCCCTAAACATGCACCAATCCATGTTTTCCATCCATGCCTCGACCGTGGGTGGCCTCTGAGAACCCCACAACTGCGCTATATCTCTCTTAGCTACCATATTTCCCAGGGTCGCCCACTGCATCTGTATTATATCATAGTCATTTGGTTCCCAGACATTCAGGAGACAACGTCTGGCCTCGGGCAGAAGGGCAACACCGGTAGCTTCCTCCATCTTGTTATGTATCCCAGTCCAGAAAGCAGCCACCGCAGGACACTCCCAAATTATATGCAGAAACGTCCCAAGCAGCCCACAACCACGCTTGCACAGACTATCCTCCGAGTAACCCATTCTAACCAAATGAGGGCCAGTAACATAAATTCTATGCAGGATTTTGAGCTGAACCAAAGACGGGCAGAAATCGCGACCTCCTTAGGAGAAGAGACCGCAGACTGCCAGTCCTCATCATCCAATTCAAGGCCATCTCGGGTCCATACGTCCCAGAGCTGCACCAACAAATCAGTCCTATTGTTAATCAGTTTTTTTTAAATCAGAGAGATAGTACTATCCGGCACATGACCATCCAGTATTCTATCCTCAAGCGGAGAGGACTCCGGAATCTCCACACCTTTGGGGAAAACAGACTGCAATGCATGGTGGACCTGAGCATACCGAAAATATTCTCCATCACTCAGTTGGAACTCAGTCTTCAACTCCTCAAAGGTTTTAATCTCACCCTTAGCCCAGAGGTCACTCACTTTATGTTGGAACCGGCCTCATGGCGTGGCCCTAACCCTCCCGCCTGGCGGGCCCAGGACGACATCGGCCCTCCGCCGAGCCTCGGGCAACCCCTGTTGCCCGACCCTGCACACCCCAACACCAACCCTGCCGGTCCGGTCACCATCCCGGACCCTCACTACCGGCCTGACTCCATCTTGGGGCCCATCACGTCACGAACACGTGGCCTCGGCCCCGGCCCAGGCCCCAGCAAGAGCCCCGACATCGAGGCACCAAGATCAACCCAGGTGGTCGAGTGGCCACTCAACAAGACCCAAGAGGAGGGAAGTTTCGATGGGCCTCCAGCCGTCCCCGGACGCCTGGTATCGATCGCCCTCCGGCCTCCCTGGGCGCTGTCTCCCCCCTCCTGCTGGGTGTCTGGACACCATCATCCCGGCCCCTCTGGCCCCCAGGCGCGAGGGCCCGGACATCAAAGGGCTCCAGTCCTATATCTAGGCCAGCCCCGGAGGGGGACGCCAGTTGTATCCTGGACTGGAAGCCCTGCTGACGCTGTCGCGGCCGACACCAGAAGAACTCATTTGCCTGTAACCGGAAGCTACCCTGAGAGCCTGCTGGCGCTGCCGCGGCCCACCTTCGCTGAACCATCTTGAGAGCCTGCTGGCGCTGCCGCGGCCCACCTTCGCTGAACCATCTTGAGAGCCTGCTGGCGCTGCCGCGGCCCACCTTCTCTGAACCATCTGGAGAGCCTGCTGGCGCTGCCGCAGCCCATCTTCGCCGAAATCACCTCGAGGCCTGCTGGCGCTGCCGCGGCCTTCCCTCCGTAAAACCCACCTGTCGAGTCCTGCTGGCGCTGCCGCGGCTCGACCTCTCGGAACCCCCGGCTCGAGGATTGAGAGCTGTGCGCAGGGTATCCCTTCCCGCACCCGTACTAAGACTGTCCCGCTACCCTATCCCTTCTTTCTGAGACTTTATAGATCCCTCGATCTACCTGTACATATCGCCAAGAACAAGCAACCTTTATTCCTGATAAAGCCTAAGAACTTATCCTCCTGTGTGGTGTCCGTTTGTAGTGTGGTGGTTACTCTGCTGTATGATCCTAGGAGATGGCCCTCACCCAGGAGGCCTCTCGGTAACGCTCGGCTACTTCTCGACGGAGAGGTGGACCTAGGGGTGGCCAGTCAGACCTCTTCTGCCTCCCCCGGGATCGCCTTTCTAACATTGGTGGCAGGCGACGGGATCCGAGCCGACGCAGATCGTACAGAGAGTGATTCACCCACTACCGAGAAGAACACACTACGACCATGACTACGCCAGAAATGGGACCGACCACAGAATTCCAGAAAGAGAAAATGGAAGATTACAGTCACAAAGAATTAAAGCAATTCTGCAAAGACCTAGGCATCGCTACCACGGGCCTAAGCACCAAGGAAGACTTTAAATCGGCCCAACAAGCCTGGGTGGAAGCCGGTGACACGCCACCCCAGAACGAAGATAACCTGGGCCCGAACGGACGTCCGGAGACCGACGCACCCCCAGCGGGAGAAAGACCCGCTGGGGGCGCGTCGGTCTCCAGACGTCCGTTCGGGCCCAGACGCGGGCCTCTCCCATGAAGACGCCCGAGAACGAGAGAGGAACCGGCTCCACGAATTAGAGCTCGTCCGACTCCGGCTAGATGGAGAACTACAGCTGACAACGAAAAAGATAGCCCTCGAGCAACTACGGCTAGAAGGAGACCTAGAGGAGAAACGGAGACAAAGGGACCTCGAGGAAAAGAGACTCATGCTCGAGCATGAGCACGGCTTAAAGGAGCTAGAAATCAAGGCCAAAACGAATGATGCCAACGCATCCGGGGGCAAGACCTCACCCCCTCCTCTGGACACGAAAGTGCACATACCCAAGGACGTCGTCAAAGAGTACTACAAGAACGACGACATCCAACAGTGGTTCAAAGCCTACGAAGTAGCCATGACCGCCCATCGAGTACCCCTCAAGGACTGGGGCGCTGGTCTGTTGGGGAAGTTAGTCAACGAGGGGAAAGACGCCCTGCTAGAGCTCCCCGATGCCGAGATGACCTCGTACGAGCACATGAAAGCTGCTCTCCTCACTCGCTACGGACTCACCCGCGAAATGTACCGGCAGCGGTTCCGAGACTGTAAAAAAATCCCCGGTACCACATGGGTGGAGTACGTGAACTTTTTCAGCAGAGCTTTCGAGGGGTGGATCAAAGGCAGCCAGGTTACCAGCAGTTGGTCGACCTCATTATATGGGAACATCTTTCCAACAACTGCTTCATCGAACTCCGGCAACATCTCCTCGACAGCAAATTGACAGAGCCACGAAAACTCGCTGTCGAGGCAGATAGATGGGTGAGCACTCGACTCCCCCGGAGCCCGATGGGAGACTACGGCCGGGGTTCCCCCGGAAACCACCGACCACGAGGCGGAGGAGGAGGCCAGAGCAGGGGCCGAGATCCCCCCACGGGGTACTCCCCTACCTCCACTTCGCCATCCCTGGGCCGAAGGGGGGTCCCTCCAGCGAGACCAGGGCCCCGCCCAAATGTTACGTGCCACAGATGCCAACGACAGGGTCATTATGCGAATTACCTCCTTTGCCCGATGAACCAGCGAACCAGCACCACCGGTCCTCCGAACCGCCAGATCGCGGCCGCCGCCCTGGGTACAGAAGGAGGCGCGGAAGAAGACAACGACCCCAAGCAGGCCGAGTGGGAGCCCGCCGCTATGATCTTGGCATGCCTGGGTAATCGAGACATGATCCCCCGAGACCCAATCCCAGGCAACACCCAGAAATACCGCCAGTGGGTCACCATCAATGGTCACCGGGCCGAAGCCCTCCGTGACACTGGAGCCAGCGTGACGGCGGTCCGCTGCCACTTGGTGACCCCAGAACAGATTCTACCCAATATCCTGTGCCCGGTACGGTCGGCGGACAACTCCGAGAGTTTGTGCCAGATGGCCCGCATCCCCTTCGAATGGGGAGGGGTGTCGGGTATGCTGAAGGTGACCGTCCGAGACGATGCCCCCGTGGACTGCCTCCTCAGGAACGATCTGGAAAGTTCCGCCTGGGCCCACGTCGAGCGGAGAGAGCATCTGGGGATGCTAGGCCTTCCCGAGTGGGTCTGTGCGACCACTCGATCCATGGCCGACCGGGCCACCGCCCCGATCGAAGTGGCTCTGCCGGAAGGACCGGAGTGGCCCGCACCTCCACCGCCCGCCATCCCCGAGGACGCCGACCCTGAACCCGGCCCCCAGGGGCCCAGCCATGAAGACCGTACCGAGCTCGGCCACCTTCCCGAACTAGCTCAGTGGCGCCAAGAAGGTGGCCCGCAGGAACAGAAAACCTGTCCCTCCCTCGAGGGAATCCGACAACAAGCAGCCACTCAAGCCGCTGGAGACCCCTCAGGGTCCCACTGGGTCTATTGGGACCACAACCTTCTCTACAGCGAGCAGAAGATTGCCGAAATGGGGGCCAGCCGGGTGCTGGTCGTTCCCCTCCGATTCAGAGACTTCCTTTTGAACTTGGCACATGACGTGCCCCTCGCCGGGCACCTGGGGCAGGACAAAACTTACAGCCGCCTGGTGACCCATTTCTACTGGCCGAAGATGCGCAACGATGTACACAACCACTGCCGAACCTGTCCGACCTGTCAAGCCAGCGGGAAGAGCAGGGGGAAAGTCAAAGCTCCACTCCAGCCTTTTCCCGTGGTCACCACCCCCTTCGAGCGAGTGGGGATCGACATAGTGGGGCCCTTGGACCCTCGCACCTCCCAGGGGCACCGCTTCATCCTCGTTCTGGTGGACCATGCCACCCGCTATCCTGAAGCCATCCCCCTCCGAACCATCACGGCCCCAGTAGTAGGCCGAGCCCTAATGGGGATCTTCTCCCGAGTCGGCTTCCCCCGAGAAGTCGTGAGTGATAGGGGCACGAACTTTATATCTAAATATATGCGGTCCCTGTGGCAACAGTGCGGGGTCACGTATAAGTTCACCACCCCGTATCATCCCCAAGGAAATGGACTTGTGGAGCGGTTTAACCGAACACTGAAAGGAATGATCAAGGGCCTCGAGGAGCCGCTACGACGCAAATGGGATGTCCTGCTGCCCTGCCTCCTGTTTGCATATCGCGAGGTACCCCAGAAGTCCCTGGGGTTCAGCCCCTTTGAACTATTGTATGGGCACCCGGTCCGAGGCCCCCTCAGCCTGGTCAAAGAAGGCTGGGAGACGACTGTCCGAGGTGCTCCCCCAGATGTCTACCAGTACCTCCTGACACTCCGCAACCAGACTCGAAAGTTCCGGGAACTTGCCGAGGCCAACCTGGAGGCCAGTCAGGAGGAGATGAAACGCTGGTATGACCAGAACACCTCGTCCATCGAGTTCGAGCCGGGCCAACAGGTCTGGGTCATGTCCCCGGTCGAACCCTGTGCTCTACAGGACAAATGGACGGGGCCCTTCAAGGTGGTGGAGCGCAAGAGCCCCGTCACTTACTTGGTGGACATGGAGTCCCCCCGAAACCCCCTCCGGGTTCTGCACGCTAACCGGCTCAAGCCGCACTTTGCCCGCACTGAACTAAGTCTGCTGCTAGCGACCGATGACGGAGCTGAAGACGACTCCGAACCTCTACCAGATCTCCTGAGTACCCGCGAGAGAGACGGCTCCGTCGGAGGGGTCACGCTCTCCGCTACCCTGACCCCCGGACAGCACCAAGACTGCCGGAACCTGCTGGGGCAATTTGCGGATCTATTTTCCCTCACTCCTGGGGTCACCCGGTGGTGTGTCCACGATGTAGACACCGGGGACAGCCCGCCTGTAAGACACCGAGCTTTCCGGGTGCCCGACCGAGTTCGGGCCTGCATTCAAGCCGAGGTGGCCAAGATTCTAGCTCTGGGGGTAGTCGAACCCTCCAACAGTCCCTGGGCCAGTCCCGTTGTCCTGGTCCCTAAAGCCGACGCACCCCCGGAGCTCCGGTTCTGTGTCGACTACCGGGGACTGAATGCCGTCACCAGGACCGACGCCCATCCCATCCCCCGGGCGGATGAACTGATCGACCGCCTGGGGGCCGCAAAGTATCTCAGCACCTTCGACCTCACGGCCGGATATTGGCAGATCGGCCTCACCCCTGGAGCGCGAGAGAGATCGGCCTCCTCGACCCCTGATGGCCACTACCATTTCAAGGTGATGCCCTTCGGCATGAAGAACGCCCCGGCCACCTTCCAGAGACTCGTGAACAGGGTGCTGGCCGGGCTAGAGGAGTTCAGTGCCGCCTATCTAGACGACATTGCAGTGTACAGCCTCCACTGGGATGAGCACCTGACCCACCTCTGGGAGGTTTTGACGGCCCTCCGACGGGCCGGACTGACAATAAAAGCCAGCAAGTGCCAGATAGGCCAAGGGTCCGTGACCTATCTGGGGCACCAAGTAGGGA
Source organism: Lissotriton helveticus (assembly GCF_964261635.1). NCBI lineage: Eukaryota > Metazoa > Chordata > Amphibia > Caudata > Salamandridae > Lissotriton > Lissotriton helveticus. Next base: position 520,569,849 of record NC_136067.1, on the reverse strand, counting down.
GCGGCCAGGTGGCTCCCCTCCAGCCAAAGATTGACGCCATCCGGGCCTGGGAGCCCCCGGTCACCCAAACAGCAGTCCGAGCCTTCCTGGGGCTCACCGGATATTATCGGCGCTTCATAAAAGACTATGGAAGCATTGTGGGGCCCCTCACAGAACTGACCTCCAAAAGGTTACCCCAAAAGGTGCGCTGGACCCCCGAATGCCAGGTCGCCTTCGACACACTGAAGACCGCCATGTGCACCGCCCCTGTGCTCCAAGCCCCCGACTACAGCCGAGAGTTTGTGGTCCAAACCGACGCCTCGGAGCACAGCATTAGGGCGGTCCTCTCACAAGTAAACCCTGAGGGGGTCGACCTTCCCGTTGCCTTCATCAGCCGGCGGCTGCTGGCCAGAGAGCAGTGAAGGAGCACCATCGAGAGAGAAGCCTTCGCCGTCGTATGGGCCCTAAAGAAGCTCTGGCCCTACCTCTTCGGCACCCACTTCCGGGTCCAGACCGACCACCGGCCCCTGCATGGTTGATGCAGATGCGGGGAGAAAACCCGAAACTGTTGCGATGGTCCATCTCCCTCCAAGGGATGGACTTCACTGTGGAGCATCGCCCCGGCAACGACCACGCCAATGCTGACGGCCTGTCCAGATTCTTCCACCTCGGCGAGGAGAACCCCCAAGAAGATGGGTGACTCTCCCCTGCCTTCAGCTGGGGGGGGAACGCGTGTTGGAACCGGCCTCATGGCGTGGCCCTAACCCTCCCGCCTGGCGGGCCCAGGACGACATCGGCCCTCCGCCGAGCCTCGGGCGACCCCTGTTGCCCGACCCTGCACACCCCAACACCAACCCTGCCGGTCCGGTCACCATCTCGGACCCTCACTACCGGCCTGACTCCATCTTGGGCCCATCACGTCACGAACACGTGGCCTCGGCCCCGGCCCCAGCAAGAGCCCCGACATCGAGGCACCAAGATCCACCCAGGTGGTCGAGTGGCCACTCAACAAGACCCAAGAGGAGGGAAGTTTTGATGGGCCTCCAGCCGTCCCCGGACGCCTGGTATCGATCGCCCTCCGGCCTCCCTGGGCGCTATCTCCCCCCTCCTGCTGGGTGTCTAGACACCATCATCCCGGCCCCTCTGGCCCCCAGGCGCGAGGGCCCGGACATCAAAGGGCTCCAGTCCTATATCTAGGCCAGCCCCGGAGGGGGACGCCAGTTGTATCCTGGACTGGAAGCCCTGCTGACGCTGTCGCGGCCGACACCAGAAGAACTCATTTGCCTGTAACCGGAAGCTACCCTGAGAGCCTGCTGGCGCTGCTGCGGCCCACCTTCGCTGAACCATCTTGAGAGCCTGCTGGCGCTGCCGCGGCCCACCTTCGCTGAACCATCTTGAGAGCCTGCTGGCGCTGCCGCGGCCCACCTTCTCTGAACCATCTGGAGAGCCTGCTGGCGCTGCCGCAGCCCATCTTCGCCGAAATCACCTCGAGGCCTGCTGGCGCTGCCGCGGCCTTCCCTCCGTAAAACCCACCTGTCGAGTCCTGCTGGCGCTGCCGCGGCTCGACCTCTCGGAACCCCCGGCTCGAGGATTGAGAGCTGTGCGCAGGGTATCCCTTCCCGCACCCGTACTAAGACTGTCCCGCTACCCTATCCCTTCTTTCTGAGACTTTATAGATCCCTCGATCTACCTGTACATATCGCCAAGAACAAGCAACCTTTATTCCTGATAAAGCCTAAGAACTTATCCTCCTGTGTGGTGTCCGTTTGTAGGATGGTGGTTACTCTGCTGTACGATGCTAGGAGAGGGCCCTCACCCAGGAGGCTTCTCGGTAACGCTCGGCTACTTCTCGACGGAGAGGTGGACCTAGGGGTGGCCAGTCAGACCTCTTCTGCCTCCCCCGGGATCGCCTTTCTAACACTTTACTAATGCCAATCATATCCCATTTCTCAAATCCTTTCGTCGTCCACAAGTTACCCAGCTTCTCAGAAGCAAAAAGCGGGGTCGCTCGGGTCAGTCGATCCTTCCAACCCATCGCATTATTTGTACAGTTCCATAACCGTACCGCAATCTTTGTAGGCCCCGAGTGGTGTCCTTCAGCCAATTTCGAATAGAGCGCCCTATAGTAATTGCCCCCCCCGGCAACAGCCACCTGTCCATTGCAAACGCGGGGTTCAGTTTGGGACCATACATACCATGATTAATGGCCCCCAGTTGAGACGCCCAATAATATCGTTTGATGTCAGGGAGAGCGATACCACCATCATACCATGGAAGCGTCAGCTTGGCGAGGGCGATACGCGATCGCCCATCCCAGATCAACCTCCTCTGGAGACCCTCCACCACCCGAAAATAGCTCGCGGGAACTATCTCAAAGATATTCTGAAGAGTGTATAGAAAGCGTAGCAACAACATCATCTTAAAAAGTGCCGCACGGTCGAGTGGTGAAAGCGGCAGCCTGCGCCAACCCACCACGTCCAGTTTCAACCGATTTAGTGGAGGGAGCAAATTCTGCTGGTATCGGAAAAACGGGTTCAACGATACATAAACCCCAAGATACTTGAAACCCGTCTGTGTAATCTGGATGGGACAACCACGCGGCAAATGGGGGACACCTCCCGAGAGAACGTATATGTAAGATTTAGTCCAGTTGATGACTAGGCCAGAATTCCTACCAAAAGAGGTAAGGACATCAAACAAAACGATTAACGATTTCCGGGGCGACGTCAGGTACAACAGTATATCGTCTGCATAAAGCGAAATACGATCTTCAATGTCTGGGGCCCACTGAATACCTCTCATCGACGGCTCCCATCTAATCCAGGCAGCAAGGGGCTCTAGGGCAAACAGGAGCAGCGACAATGGACAACCCTGTCGTGTACCTCTCCCAAGAACGAAAGGCTCAGAGACCCGACCGTTGACCACAATCTGTGCCAATGGGTCCTCATAGAGGAGTCTTACCCAGCCAATGAAGCCAGGACCGAAACCAAACTTGGCAAGTACGGCCCACAAATACGGCCACTCCACAGTATCAAAAGTCATCGTGGCATCCAAGGAAGTCAAAATGGCCGGCTCACGCAATGACGCAGTCCTCGCGAGGACACCATGCAAACGTCGGAGATTCAGGGCCGTATTTCGATGTGGGATGAAACCGGATTTATCCGGATGAATCAAGTCACTAATCACCTTTATTATACGATTGGCCAATAATTTAGCAAGAATCTTAGGTTCCGCGTTAAGAAGTGATATCGGCCTATAAGAGGCACAACGGTCCCTCGGTTTCCCTTCCTTGTGAATCACCACAATGGTCGCAAGCCGCTGATCACGGGGAAGGGAGCCCCTATCTCGTGATTCTAGGAACATGTCACGAAGATACGGTGCCATTTTGTCGGGGCTTAATTTATAAAGTTCAATGGGGAGACCATTAGGACCCATCGCCTTCCCCTAACGAATGGAACGGATAGCGAGCGCCACCTCGTCAGCGGTTATTACTGCATCCATCAACTCTCTATCAGAATCAGACAAACTGGGCAATGCAATGTCGCACAATAATAGGTGTGAATCTTCCTCCGGCCTATCAGATACGGGGGAGTATACTTCCTGGAAATGCTCCGCAAAACTCTGGACTATCTCCTTGGGTTCAGTCACACGCATACCATTCACTCTCTCAATCACAGGAACCACACGACTCGCCCTCTCTTTTTTTATCCAACCATGCTATCAGTTTAACCGCTTTATCCCCGACATCATACAATCGGCCCTGCTGTTCCCTGCTCATGACTTTCACAGCATCCGTCACCAAAGCCTTGTATTCAAGTTGTTTAAGACGCAAAACATGCATCTTCCCACGGGTGACGCCCAGTTCCAGATCATGCTCCAGTTCGGCAATCTCTGTCTCAAGGCGAACCACCTCCTCATTCTTACTCTTCTTAGCGCCAGTAATCAACGACAACGCCTGACCTCGGATAACCGTCTTAAAGGCTTCCCAGAGCGACACCGCCGAAGACACCGATCCCTCATTCTCAACAAAATACTGGTCAAGAGATTTGACCAAGGCAGCGCGGGTCTTAGGGTTACGAAGGTACCATGGATTAATCGGGGCTACTTGCCCCTCAGCACCCAGACGCGACTCCATCCGAAGCCACAGCGGAGAGTGATCGGATATTCCCCGAGCCAGATGTCGAACCTCAGCAACGGAGGGGGCCTGCGCGGCTGGCACTAAGATGTAATCAATCGTGGAAAGGCTACCATGTGCACCCGAGTGGAAAGTGTATTGGTTCTGGGCCGGATGTAGCAATCTCCAACAGTCCACCAACCCCAGTGTATCTATAAAAACACTAAGCCAATTCTGTGACCCCGTGAGGTCCCTAGGCGGGTGGCGATCTTCCCTACCAGAGACAACCGAGTTAAAGTCTCCGCCCATGACCAGAGTCCCCTCAGGAAGTCCCAATACAACTCGCCACAAGTCCGCAAAAGTTGTTGACTGTAATCCCGGGGGGACGTAAACCGAGAGCAGGGATACAGTTCTACCCTCCCACCGTCCAGTGAGAGCTACGTAGCGTCCCCTATCATCCAGGACTGTTGCATCTATTTCCAAGGGGAGAGAACTCCTAACTAGAATACCCAACCCTCTAGATCCAGAGGAGAATCCCGCATGTGCAACCAGACAATACCCTTTACGGTTCATAGCATGACAGGTGTTACCGATCAAATGTGTTTCCTGCAACAATACCACATCAGGGGAAAGTCGTCTCAACAGTTGTAACACAACCCCTCGCTTTATCCTGTCCCCCAACCCATTCACATCCCAACTCTTTAGTCTCAATCCCCTACCCCCCAATCCCGAAAGTGAAAGTACATCCAACCCCCCTCGGAGCTCAGCATCCAGATCAAGTGATAGAACAATACGTTGCCTTGTACAAAAACAAAACACACCCAAATGAACGCACCCCCCACCCCAAGCCAAAAACCCGTTACAGACCCCCCCACCCTGCACCCCTGCCTAAGACTAAGTAGCCACCCCAACTTGCAGTGTGCCTGTCGCCTTAACATCGAACTAGTCTACAAAAAGAAACCCCAGAGGAGGAAAGAGTCCCACCAAGCGCCCCTCAACTCCCAGGAATGACACAGCAGTTCACACAATAAAAGTCATCAAACCACAGTCAGAGCTATCAGCAAAGTTCAGAGACTGGAAACCGTGCTCCTATTCCTGCTCAATCGGGCCGCCCTCCGCTCCTCCAGAATGTTCCTCCTGGCCATGCTGGTGATGCAAAGTATCAAGCCAGTCTCCCACCACCTCTGGACGATCAAAGAAATATGTCTGTTCCTCGAATTCAATGCGCACTTGGATGGAAAAAGCATTGCGTATTCAGCCCCATCTCCCTCAGTCGTTGTTTAACACCCAAAAATCGGTCTGTGTAAAGTCCGGGTAGAAACTTACAGTGGTGTTTTCGTATTTCATGGATCCACCTGCCCGCGAGGCCTGCAGGATAGTGTCTCTAACCCTGAAGTTAAAGATTCTGGCAATTATGGGCCTCGGCGGGGCACCCGACTTCGGTTTACCACCCGGTACTCTGTGGGCGTGTTCAACTGCAAAGAACTTGCTCAGTCCTTTCGGTGCGAGGTGCTTAATTAGGAGATCTTCAACAAAAAGATCGGCCGCCGGATCCTCCGACTTTTCCGGGACCCCAATAACGCGTACATTGTTACGCCGGGCCCTACCTTCAAAGTCCTCCAACCGGCGGGCAAAAAGATCATTGGAGGTTCGCAGGTTGCGGACCTCTGTCTGCAAATCGGATACTTCACCCGTTAGGCTGGAAGTCTTCAGATCCAGTGATTTGACCTTCTCATTAGTTTTTGATAAATCCGTGCGGATCAAATTAACATCAATCAAAACAGTATCCAGCTTGTGGGCGAGAGTCTCAAATTGTTGGCCGATGGAGGCCTTCATCCTGTCAAGGGCGCCTATGACGTTCTGCAAAGTCAATTCTGCAGATGAGACAGGGTCCTCCCTAGTGCCTTCCAGGGATCTACCCGGACCACTGGGGGATCCCTTAGATTGGCCATAGCGGTCCATGTTGTTCGCTTGGGTATAACCACCTCGCCGAGTAATCTTGGACTTTTGCTTGTCTCCATCAGGCTTGGTCGCCATCATGAACAAAGAGTCACCCAGAAGCAGTGGGCAACAAGGGAAGATGGCCGCTCAAAGAATCGCAATCAAACCATCAGCGGCAACCAGAGGGCACAGATCGTCCGGGCCCAGCATACACACTCAGGACAGCACCCATGAGCGCCACGCAGTCCAATGGCTTTCTGCTCGCAGAGGCAGTCCTCCGGACGAGATCAGACTGGAGCTTCAAAAACGAAAGTGAAAGTCCAAATCAATACGATAGTCTGTGTCCCCTCAAGCCGTGTTTATAGTGTGTGCACTCTACAAGTGTATTACTATGGTGCAATGCTGATGATGTCTACACCTAGTGATTTGTGCTAAAGGGAATCATACCAGTAGCTACAGGGTTGTGGTAACTAACCTTTATGACAGTGGCCCAATTGGCCTAGTGATTTATGTAATCCCTGTGAAGTCATGACAAGTGACTGGTGGCACAGTGTTCTAATGTGTTTTATGGATAATACAAAGGCTATTTTTATATAACCTTGTGTGATGTGCCGAGTGCGTCGCTGCTGTGTTAGCGTGTTGCGCAAACGCTTTACACATTGCCTCTGGGATAAGCCAGACTGCTCTGCCAAGCTACCAAGGGGGTGAGCAGAGGTTATCTTTGGTGTGTAACTCCCTTGCCCTGACTAGAGTTGTGGGTTCTGCTGGCTTAGGTGCATACCTTATCTAACCAGAAACCCCATTTCTAACAATTACCACCTCCATAATTCTGCTTTCATAAAAATATGGTGAAAGCTTTTTGCAACAAGCACTTCTTAAAGTTACTAAGGATATTAACTAGCGCCAGACAAATGAGTTTGGCAATAAGGGCCACTATTTTCCTCCTTGAAATCACACATTAGCCCAAGACTGGAATAGTCTCTGATCAGGTCAGGGGTGAAAATAAAATCCAAGTGACGAGAGAGATTTAAAGTCAGAAAATCCCATGAAGCCACCTCTGATAAGCTTGTGGATGCTTAGAACATAGTAAAAAGGATAGAATGTTTAATGTGCACCCTGGAAAAAGAAAACGTTACTGAAGAGCATGGGATAGCATGCTTTGTAGCAATATCTGGTGTGCAATCACCTCAAAAGAAAAGACAACAGTCGTCTGCTTACAAAAAGGGTGGAGAAGGAGTGCTTTGGAAGAGGAGCCACAAGACCTGACCCATTTTGGTAAAAGTAAAGTGGTGCTAAGAAAGAAAAAATAAACATAGGGTAATACAGTGTGGTATTTTAACAGCATGTTAAATCCACCTCAAGTGGTGAGCATAACAGTATTAGGTACAAGGAAACGTTTTCAGCAGTCAAGTTCATCTGGGATCTACAAGCTGAGCGTACATATTATATTAAACAAGTGTAGGAAGACATCCCTATGCGCAACTAACTTTTTTGGATAGCCTTTGTTGCGCCTCTGAACTATAACAAGCTAAATCCTAATCTCCACCAACTTCATGAGTACCTCTAAAATGTTTTTAGTCGTTTTTGTATAGCGCGACCTCATCCCGTAGGTACTGGAATGCTTTACATGAGCACCAGTTATATTAAACAAGGATACATTCATTTAAATGTTTCCGCATGTAGCATTCTAGTTCTTACCCCTCTCAACCGCTGCCAACTGGCCACTTACCAACTAACTGCTGGGCAAATCATGGTTTGCCTCAGCTGCGGTGGTCTCTAAGGTGCAACAGTGGTGGACTCATTGCGGACAACTGTGCGACACCAGTGCTCTTTTTCCTGGCCAGCGAGAGTCAGACTCACTGTACGGGCATCACTCCCAATGGTAGCAGGTTCGGTGCTCTAACCCAGGCTCTTCAGGGGGCGGCACAGGAACTCTACTGCTGCTGCAGTTGTGGTGATATAATTGAAAAGAATGATGCCAGTAACAAATTATACAACTAGGCTGTGAAATACTTCCTTCTGAAATTTAAACTGCATGTTTGTTGTATTCTTGTTGCTGAAGTTTATTTTGTGAGGTCTCAACAGCGATATAATTCAAGCAACAGCTAGGAGTGCACATCGGAGGAGGGTGTAGCATCACTGCTGCTGACTTAGAAACTGGGGAACCAGGCTTGCGTTTTGGTGTTGGCTCAAAATCCTGTGATTCTGGGTAAATCACTTAAACTCCTAGTACCTACCAACAATGAATGTGTACTTGTTAGGTCGAGCTATTACATCCCGCAGGGATTAATAGCTCGAACATATAGTAGTTGAAACAAACTCTTGATCAAGAGATGATTGTCCCCAATGCATGTGAGGTAATCAAGCGTGAGGCTTCGCCAGCGCGCGCTTGGCTTCACTTCTCACTCACACCTCCTCCTTCCCTCCCACCTCCTCCTTCCCTCCCACTCTTTTTAAAGTTACAGTGTGCACTCGCAGTTAAGGATTTAATAAACACCAACGTGGTGAGAGCATATATCGTGCATGAGGTGTGACTCATTAAAACAAGGTAATGTTCTGAGATGCGGCCATATTAAAGTCAGGCTGTTTGAGTACGACAAAGACGAGGATAATAATAATAAAAGAGGTGGCATAAAATTGACTAGGTACATGCAGTTCGTATGAGAGAGGGGCCGAGTTGATATCTGTCGGATATGCAGGCAGGCTAGGTGCAGGCAAACATTAAAACAAGTTCAGCTTCAAAAACAGATTGAAACAGTATTTGGGCCTTGAAAAACTGATAAGAGCAAACATGAGGAAGAACAGGAAACAGCATGCTATAGCCAATAAAAATGGAGGAAAAGTAAGTAAAAAGCACAGGAACCAATGAAGAGCAAGGGGTGGGCTGTAAGACCTTTTTAAGATATGTATTAACAATAGATTTCACCACAGCACAAGCGCTATGCAGGCAAAACTTAAAAAGGCACTTGATGACATTGGATGGTGGGTGGAAATTATTAACCTGATCACCGCAGATCTGGAAACAATGTACAGCGAGAGGGAGGTGGAATCGGATTGGTCTAGTTAAACACTGAAGGGCACACAGAAGGCTCAGTGTGTTGCAGCTGTGGCTGGTCTGGATGTGCGGGGAAAGCAGTGATGGTCAATGAGAGGCACCTTATCCTAGAATGGGTCTGCTTCAGAGTGGCTACTACATGCAAGTGTTATTATTGCCTTTTTCCAGGTCGCTGACCCCCTGAAAACTGTGGAAATGTTTTGTGTGGCCACTCATTTCTATGCCACTGATGTCAAATGAAATGCAATAATAATGTCAATTACTCGTTTGTTCTCATCTCTAAATATTTTTAATAAAATACTAGAAAATCTAGGGTACTTCAGTCCAAGTATGACATCAAGCAAAAAAAAAAAAATGTAAAAATACAAATCTCACTATATTTCAATCAAACTCATGTTTCATGTCTGGATGGATTGCAAAAGATCTTAATATGGATAAGCACCAAAGTAAGCAACAATTTATCACATGTTTTTCACTAATATCACTAGGAACCACTTACCATCGCTAATTTTACGCATGTCTTGGCAGTTTTGCACGCTGTTGATCATCTCTACCAGCATTTCTTTTTCTTGTTCCATCGCTGACGCGGCTTCTCGCAAAGCTTCAACCCTGAAAATGTTATGTAATTCAAGCATGTATTAAGAAATATATCTCATGTAGCATACATTTATAACTAAAACTAGGTCAAGTTACCAATTAAAAAAAAAAGCAACAAAAAAGAGTTAGATTCAATGTCTATGAGACTGATTCTAGAAGGTAATGGTGCAAAGACAGGTATTTATAGGGGCAAAATTCCAATTGTGTTTGAGTGAAACAGAAATAGCTGAAGTTAGCCTTAGTATATGGGATTAACTTGCATTCCTGGAGATAATTCCCTCAAGAACATTTTGCAATGCAGACACCTGGCCGCCCTCAAACATTTATGTCACATTACACTTTGCGGATGGGTAGCAAACTACTGATTTTGATTCTCTTGTGCTGGTCTCACTCGGCAATTGATGTTTTGGTTTTATATTTAAGTGTTATGAGGTATTGCAATATTTCAACCAGGTATTCCTTTTTTGTGTTTTTTTCTCAACCTGCCTGTTGTTAAAGTTCTGTGCTTAGGACATCCTCATCATATATTAACTGGAAAGAGAAGGTAATGCCCTGATTACACGAGGCAAAATTCATTACTCTGAGGCAATTTTGTCTGCTGTTGATAGTGCTTCATCCTTTAGAGTGGAGGAGGACATTACTTCTGCTACCATGGCAAACTACTGTCTGCCTAATTTACAGATAAATGCTGGTCGGCTGGTCGTCTCTGCATGGTGCCACTGTGAAACCTCGAGGGATGACTAGCACTTTGCGCCACAACAGCTACTGTCCGCGACTGGCTCCTCACGCCGTAAATGACCTCCTTGTGGCCCACACCAAAGCAAACCTCTTCCTACAGCTCCTCACATGGACTTGGACTCGAGAAGGTAAACTCCTCAGCGGGATGAACCTGGCCCCTGTATTCCACCAGCATTCCATTGCAGTTGGCCTGAACATGCAACTTTACTCCAGTCCAGTACAAACTGAAAACTGCAAGAGGCGTTTTGAACTTTTTGGAGCTATTTTCACCTAAAAAAAATTTTTTTTTAATTAACTCGTTTTACTTATTGTTTTTCTGTCATTTTGTTTTCATTTTATTTATTTTTCAAAAGTAACAAGTTTTCTAAGTTGGTTTGGGATTATTCTTGAACAATGTTTTCACTTTTTTACTGTTTGTGTGCTGCAAAGATATTTTACACGCTAAATTGAGCCTGACTACTTTGTGCCTAGCTACAACAGGGTTAGGCACAGGTTTATTTAGTGACTTTGGTGACTCTTCCCGACAGAGATTGTGTTTATTTCTTGAGATGGGCTCTCATCCCTCTCAACTAATAACCCAATTTCTTACACCCTCCCTGGAACAGGTTGCTAAAAACTCTTCATTCGCCCTGCTCCCACTCTGTGAATGCAGCGGGAGGTGCCGCAGGTGTAAAGTTGGAGTTTCTCGCAATCAATGTTTTGACAGAGAGAAATGCTGTACGGCCTCTTCTAAGTGCCACTTGATTCCAGATGTCAAGCTCCATTTTAGTGTATGTAGCAATACATGCAGGTTTTGGATGGTCCCGGAGTGCTGAGTTATGCTAAATCCTAAAGTGGTCAGCATGCTACTGTGTGATCCATTTAGAACCAGGACATTTCACTTTCCTGAGTCACCCATTCTGATATGTAGCATAAGTGCTCTGCCCAGTATTATTCTAGAAGGTTAGGGCAGGCCTGTCTGTCCTTGTCTTTCAGCAACATGAGAATATTGTTTGAAATACATGTTTTTTCTCACAAAGCCCCCCCCTGCCCCTCACACCCCCCAAATGGATGCTCAGAGCTTTTTAGGTCTCGGCTAGTGTATGCTGCGAACATGCGCAGTCTCGCTGGCGAGATTTTATGTCTCTGAGTAGCGAGGTTAATTCCCGCGCCTCTTCTCCATTGGCTGGCCTCCTAAACGGCGGCCAGCCATTGAAGAAGAGGTCTCAGTGATGTAATTCTTCCTATCTAAGCCCCGTCTTTTTCGGATTGAGGGGTGTATTTTTTTCGTTTCTTTCTCTCCTCTTTCCATTGGCTGGAATGTAAATAACAAGTCAAAAACACGCCTGTTCTTTACATTCCAGCCAATGGAGAAGAGGTGAGAAAGAGAAACACGCCCCCCAAATCGCAAAAGGACGGGGCTTACAGACATGGCGAGCGCTTGTTATCCAGTGACTTAAGTGATAGTTGTATTTCAAAGGCGGTCAAACTTCTCTGCAATAGAATGTGGCTGTAAGTTGAGCAAGCGAGGTATCAGTGTTTGCTCTTCTGTTCCATCAACCTGTTGGCCATTTCGAATTGGCGTATTTTCCTGTAGAATGTGAGTTGTAATCAGACAACTACATTAAACGATTATAGATTCATAGAAGTATATAAGCACGAAAGTGGAAGGGGGCGCCGCTACAAGCATATCAAAGCTGACACTATTCTACAAATACAGCTTTACTAGCTAGCTTGCTATTATGAACTACGATATAGATATATGTAATATTTATATACAGGGATCTAAACGTTTCTAATATTGGACTAACATTTGTTTTCATAAGAAATCAAAGGATTCTGGGACTCTTAAAGATGGCCGCTATGTCACACGGCACTTCCCTACCGTACCACCTCTTTGCATTTCACCGTGCGCTTGGGTGTACTGGTTGCATGCGCCCCCTAATGCACCGACCCACAGCCCCCGTGTAACTCTCCACCCCTTCCCGAGCAGCCCGTGAGTACGTCTGCCCCCTTCCCTCAAGGTCCCGGAGGAGGGTGGCCTCCCGGACGCACATCGACTCGGCTCCCCTGCTCGTCCCCCTCGGCGGACCCCCTCTTCTCCCTCCTGCGCCTGACCCTGGAGCCAATATTCCGGAGAAGAAGCGCCCCACCCCCCGCGGAGCGCGGCCCAGGATATGAAGGCGGGAGGATGGCCCGGTGAGTCCGGGGAGAAGAGGGACTTCCGGCCAGTGAGTGACCCAGAGAACGTTGGAAGGGGGCCACCAGAGGCCAAGGGGAGCTGACTCAAGGAATTGGGGCCTCGGAGGTCGTGGGGGACCAAAAGACATGGCTATTGCGTGTGTAATTCTGATTGTAGTGGGTGGGGGACTAGCGTGTTGATTTAAGTATACCTAGGAAGGGAATCCGGGGATCTAGACTAATGCTTCTCGATGGGGTCGGGCCCCCGGATGAATTGTACGTATTTAGGGATGATTGAGATAGTCATGCAAGTCAGCTAATGCAGCGAGGTTTCTGGACCGGGATTGGTGATGGGAGACCTAAGGACAACACTGAAGGGGTACGGATTTGTGAATGGGAGGGCATATGTCGTGTCAGGAGTTGTGCACAGAACCGTTCACTTCGTTGTCGCGTCTTAGTGGTCTCTACCTTCCTTTGGCATCATTCCTGGTGGTGTCTGTACGTCCACTTTGTTGGTCGTGGTGGCATGTGCCTCCCCTCGGCCTCCTGATGAAGTGCATGTCTCACTTAAGTTGGGTCATGTAAGTATGCACTCCTGTCCTTGAGTTGTGGTGCTGTGCATGCCTCTCCCGGTGTGGATCACAGTATTGTGCATGCCTCCCCTTGGTTTGGGTGTCATGGTCTCGTCTCCTGCAAGCCTCTCCTTGGCTTGTGTCTCAGCTTGTGATCGAGCCTGCTGACATGCATTCCCTTTATTGATTCAACTTTATCATATCCCTACGCCTGTGCAAAAAGTGGAGGGATCTCCCCCTCACTTCACTACCTCAGCCCCTCAGATCAGCAGCTAATGCTACATTAAAGATAGCGGTGATAAGCATTTTGAAGTTGAAATCTCTTGTTCATGTTGGAAACTTAGAAATGTTACTCCCCATAAAATCGTGTACATCTGTTGCCCTCCCACCTTTGACTTTCGTTTTTAGCCTTATTTACAAAGGTATGGTCTCTGGCAGGCTTGCACTAACTCTGAGAATTGATTCTCAAATGACTCCTGCGCTTCCTTTCAGTAGCTGGTGCTGGAGATCAAATCCAGTACCTATTCTTCAACCTGAATTAGTTTTTTTTCACCCTATGTGCAAATGCTTGGAATGCAATGCATGCAGTAGTAGTTAATGTCTACTTTTTTTTATTTGTTTTTTCTTCACCAGTATAATTTAAAGAAATTACTCCTTTATGAACAATCATTTGCAATGCAATTGGTCTCGCTTTTGGGACCTTATTAGTATTTAGCCATGCAGCACATTATACTGGGTACTGCCGATCTACTGCTCTTTAACATGAAAATCTTCCCAAAGTTGAGGGTTGCATAAAGCAACATATTTAAGGGGAGAATGAAGAATGAAAAAGGTATTATTTTTGTTCACCTGTTTAAAATGTTGAGGGTCACGGGTGATGGAACGTATCAGATAGGACAAGCTGAGTGTGCGTGAGAGCTTTAGCAAGAGTGTCTGTGAGGGTGAAGCTATGTGTGAGAAGGGAGGGGTGTGTGAAAGCATGTGCAAGAGAAATGTGAGTATAAATTGGGTGTGTGCTTTTGAGAGGAAAGTGTGCATGAGAATGTGTTTGATAACTTTAGAAGCAGTTCATATATAGGTATGTTTGGGAATGTGGTTTCTGAGAAAGTGTGAGTGTGAGAGAGGGCATGAGGTGAGATTGATATTAGTGCAGCAACAATACTTTGAGCTATTGGCATTGTAAATGAAAATGCCTTTTATGTGTTTTGAAAATCTGCAAATGGGGCATAAACACACACTTTGTACTTATTGTCCTTGTTTACAAGAAGCAAGGCTGGTCACCTATTGAAGTACCCAACAGCAGGTGGCATGTTGAGCCATTGAGCAGTGAAGCAGTAGCAGCAAAATATCTTGCATGATGTGCATGTTGCCATTGTGGTCTGCTTTACAGTGTAATTTTCCACCCACTGTTTTGGTATACTCTGTGAGTGTTTTGCTAGACGCTTTTGTTGCTGGAAAAAAGCCAGGTGCATTATTTTGGATCAGAGTAGAAGGTGGAATGTTCTGCACACCACGTATTGCCCATAGCTCAGAAGGGAAGAGAGTGGAATGGAGTAAATCAGTTCAGTGTTCCGGACTGCTCATTTGAAGAAACAGAGCACGCGGAAAACGCAGAGCTTTTGTATTCACTCCTTCGGTGGATAAAATACCCCTACCCTCAGGAATGCCTTACACATTTACCTCTCTGAATAAACCAAAATCACTGTTTAAGACAGACCTAACAAGCATTTGCAATGCAATAGGTCTCGCATTTACGTGAGTTTGAGCTATTGACATTGCAAATAACAATGCTTTTTATTTTTGTTTTCGTTTTTACAACATAAATAAAAGGCATTGTCATTTACAATGCTAATAGCTTAAACTCGCGTAAATACGCGACCTATTGCATTGCAAATCCAATAGGTCTCGCATTTGTGAGAGATTAAACTATTGCCATTGTAAATGACAATGCCATTTATTTATCTGTTTTCAAAACCAACACATAAATACAAATGTTGTCATTTACAATGCCAATAGCTCTAACTTTTGCAAAGGCGAGACCGTTGCATTGTAAATGCTTGTTTGGAAGGAGTTTAATATCCGTTGAAGGGATGGGAGTAGGGTTACACTGAGATAGGTTGTTTTGGTCAGTACATTAATTTTAAGTACATTGATCCACACTAACTATGAGTCGGGTCTGGTGGCTCAGTGGACTAATGTGTCTACTGCAGGGACCTGTGTTCGACCTCATGGTCACAGGTTCAAATCCCGGCGGGTCCACTCAGCCCTTCATCCATCTGAGGTTGATAAAATGAGTACCATTGAGATGGGTAAAAACAAACATCTGTTATTCAGCGCCAAGATGCCCGTAGTGGTGAACATGCGCTTTACAAATACACATGTTAAATTATATAGAGAGGGCGTCATCTTCGGATGTCTTCAAAACATTTTTTGCAATAGTCAGGCCACTTGTCTTTGGGCCATCCTTCAAGGTAGCTGGATACATTGAGGCCCAGTTATCCAATGGTATGCGAGGCCCATTATAAGAGGACTAGTATGAAATGTTTTTTATTCTTTTGAAACAAGGGTAGTAAACAGTACACAGTACAAAGCATAGTATGTCTACGACAGTGACAACAGACAGTAAAAGTATGGAGCGTCAACATGTCATTTGCCGATCATGTTGTAGTATGCCCAAAACTTCCCCCAAATTTTATTGTGTTTGCGGGGACAACCACGGGCTTTGTAGATGGGCTCCTCCACTTTAGAACAACAGTCCATCATAGAGCACAATTCCATAATAGTGAGGAGGCTCACCATTGGTGAGAAATATCACGCTTAGCTACCACAGTACCAATGCGACCAGTGTGGGCTCCACCAAAGTACCTTCACATCCTCCAGAAAGCCCAGCAGTTCGACAAGGGGGAACAATCAACAGGCCTCTCTAGAATGTCAGATAGTGTAGAAAAGATGGAGGACCAATACTTTGCAATAATCGGACAGCCCACAACATGTGAAGAAAATCACAATCAGAATGTGTGCACCTAGGACATAAGGTGGTGGAAGTGTGACCTTTCCCCATTGGCAATGTGAGGTAAAGTAGGAAGCGTACAGGTATTTCAATTGAATATGGCATCGACGAGAGGAGATAGCCAACTCCCGTAGAGCCATTGTGGCATCTCTTCAATCGTTATCATCCAGTGTACGGTACCAACCCTACAAATTAGCCCAAGGGGCTCCAAAGGATTCCAGAGAATTAATGACCAGAGATCGGTATACCAGTGATATGCCACCCAGGCCTAATGGCGCTGACAGGATGCAGGCCTCAAGAGGGCTAAACTCTGACAGGTCCTGCAACTGTGGGTGATACACTGCCAATGCATGACAAAGCTGCAGATATCTGTAGAACTGGATCTTATGAAGGTGAAATGCTTCCTGGAGAGCTTGGAAGGTCTTCAGCTGCAAGCCTTCCCAGGCATCCCGAGGTGGGAAATGCTGATAAGATCCCATTGGTCAAACATTCAATCAATCAGGGTTTTGTAGAGTGTGACTACTCACTCATAAGGGTATCAAGGCACTGTGGGGGGAGGGGGTCTTTAGTTCAGTGGTCTTGAGGTCCATCCTGAATTGAGGCAGAGATGGTGATTGTCTGAGATGCAGAGGAAGGGAGTTCCAGGTCCTTGCAGCAAAGTAGGTGAAGGATCGGCCTCCATGGGTGATCCTGCGGATCCTTGAGATGGTGGCCAGGGCCTGATGGGCGGAGTGGAGATGTCTGGTGGGGGTGTGAAAGGAGAGGCAGTGGTTAAGGTATTTCATTAAGGCTGACGTTGTGGAGGACTTTGTAGGCATGCATGAGGAGCTTGTCGGTGATCCTTTTGTTGACCGGTATCCTGTAGAGGTCTCTCAGGTGGTTGGTGATGTGGCTGCGGCAAGGGATGCTCAGGATTAGTATGACAGACGCGTTTTGCAGCTTCTTTTGGAGTTTTTCATGGTACCGACAGAGAGTGCCCCTGACAAGTGCATGGGTGACTGTTTTCCTTGTTTCTGTGGGGTTCTGCTTCAAGATCTTCTGGAGCAGGCAGAGTGTGTGGAAGCAGGAGGAAGATGTGCCATTATCTGGCAGTTCACTGAGAGCGAGGAGTCCATCCTGATGCCGAAATTTTGTGCGTGGCCCGTGGGTGTGGCGGGGTTTCGAGCACTGTGTGCCACCAGGATTCATCCCAGGCAGATAGGTTGGGGCCCAGGATGAGGACTTCGGTCTTGTCTGAGGTGAGCTTGAGGCAGCTGTCCTTCATCCCGGTGACTACTGCCTTCATTCAGCTGTGGAAGTTGATCTTGGCAGTTGTGGAATCATCGGAGCAGGAGAGGATCCGCTGGGTGTTGTTGTCATAGGAGAGGATGTTAAGTCTGTGATTTCTGACAATGCTTGCAAGCCGGGCCATGTAGATGTTGACAAGGGTAGGGCTCAGGGAGGAGCCTTGTGGCACTCTGCAGCTGATTTCTGTGGGTTCTGAGAAAAAAGGTGAAAGTCTGATTCTCTATGTTTGGCCGGTGAAGAAGGAGCAGATCCAGTTGACAGCTTTGTCGCAGAGGCCAGTGTTGTGAAGTTTAGCGCAGAAGGTGTCATTGGCGATTGTGTTGAAGGCAGCCCAGCCAAGAGGTCCAGGAGGATGAGGCCCGCCGTTTCATCTCTGTTGAGGAGGATGCGAAGTCGTCTGCGGCGCAGAGGAGAGAGGGCTTGGTGCTGTGGCTGCTTCTGAATCGAGATTGGGATAGGTCCAGGATGTTGTTTGATTCAATGAACTCAGAGTGTTGGGTGTTGATGGCCTTCTCAATGACTTTGGCTGGGAAGTCGGCAGATAGTTTCTTCAGTAGGGGGTTGATCTTGGCGTGTTTCCAGTCATCAGGAAAGGTAGCGGATTCGACAGAGCAGTTGATTGTGTGGCAGAGTTTGGGTGCGATGGAGGCACTGGCTCTGTTGAATATGTGGTGGGGACAGGGATCCAAGGGAGCTCCACTGTGGGTCCGTTAGGTGCAGGGGTTTTGCTTTGGTTCGGTGGGTTTTGGTTAATGAACCGGTCGTAGATCGCCTTGATCTTGCGGTGGAAGAAAGTGGTGAGGTTGTCACAGAGGTCTTGGGAGGGGGATGTCTGTCATCTCCGTGTTGGGTTTGGTGAACTCTTTGACCATTGTGAATAGTAGTTTGCTGTTGTGTGCATTGGCATTGATGCGTTCTTGTATGGCCGTTTCTTAGTTGATTTGATGAGGTAGTGGTGTTCGGTGACTGCAGTTTTGAAGGCTACGTGGTCTGCCGAGGCGTTGCTACTTCTCCATCTTTTTTTGAGCTGCCTGCAGGTGTGCCTGGACTCCTGGATGGTGGGAGAGAACCAGCTGGCTTTCTTGAAAGTTGCTTGCCTGAGGGTTTTCTGAGGTGGGCCAGTGTTGGAAGAGTTGGAGATCCATGAGTGGAGATTGGAGCAGAGACGTTGACATCCGTGGATGTCGGTGATGGGGTTGCAGTGAGAGGGGTGGTGAGGTGGTCTTCAGTGACCTTGTTCCAGCTTTTGCGTGGGTGGCAGTAGGCGTGCTGGTGTACGGTGGGTTTGGTGATGGAGAAATGAACGCAGTGGTGGTCATCCACTGTAGTTCGGAGGTGTGGCTGATGGAGATGTTGCTGCTTGTGGGGAAGATGGGGTCGAGTCTGGTTCCTGCTGAGTGAGTGGGAGAGGTGACCAGTTGCTTGAGTCCGATGGGGACGAGGTTCTCCAGTAAGGGTGATGTGTTGTGGTCATCGAGGTTGTCCAGGTGGAAATTGAGGTCTCCAAAAAGGATGCAGTCAGTGGAGGCGAGAGCATAGTGTGCGATGAAGTCGACTAGGGATTCGCTGAACGGGGGTGGGTCCGAAAGGTCTGTAGATGAGGGTGCTTCGGAGCGTGGTGTTCGGGTTGGTTTGGATCTGGAAGTGGAGGTGCTCCATGGTGGTCGAGTTGTCGTTCAAGCTGGTTGTGATGCCTAGGGTGTTTTTGTGTACGATGGAGATGCCTCGTCCTGGTCGGGTGGAACAGTCCTTGTGGACAATTTTGTAGCCGTCTGGAATGGCGATGGCCGGGGTTATCCAGCGTCAAACCCATTCAGATTGGATACATGAGATATTCAGCTACTTTGCCACAAGGGAGACAACTGCGTGTGCCTTCGGTCTGCGTGTTATGACTTGTTTATGTACAAAAAGGCAACATATTGTGCTGTTAGTAGTGGTATGTGCAGGTAATAGCAACATTCTGTCCAGTGGCACTGCACCTGCTGCACAATTCAAATCATGCCCCTAGTGCCTGCAAGATAACTGCACATGTGACTGCCTATTTAGTAGTAAAACATAGCACAATTTTGTGTTTAGAGGAGTTATGACAACTTTTGGCCCCAGTGCCACTGCACCTGCTGCACCATTCAAATCGTGGCACTCTTGCCTGTAAGGTAACTGCACTTGTGACTGCCTGTTTAGTAGTAAAATATTGCAATATTTGGAGTTTAGAGGGGTTCCTAGAGCTTTGGGCCCCAGTGTCACTGCATCCGCTGCACCAGTGGAATCATTACCCTAATCCCTGCAAGGTAACTGCATTTGTGACTGTTTATTTAGTAGTTAAATATATCAATATTTGGTGTTCAGAGGAGTTATTACAATTTTTGGCCCGGGTGCCACTGCACCATTCAAATCATGGTCCTCTTGCCGGTAAGGTAACTGCACTTGTGACTGCCTGTTTAGTAGTAAAATATTGCAATATTTGGAGATTAGAGGAGTTCCTAGAGCTTTGAGCCCCGGTGTCACTGCACCTTCTGCACCATTGAAATCATGACCCAAGTGGTTGCAAGGTAACTGCACTTGTGACTCTTTATTTAGTAATTAAATGTTTGGTGTTTAGAGGAGTTAAGACAACTTTTGGCCCCAGTGCCGCAACACCTGCAGCACCATTGAAATCAGGGCTCTAGTGCCTGCTTGATAACTGCACTTTTGACTGCCTGTTTAGTAGTAACATTTTGCAATATTCTGCATTTAGTGAGGTCTCTAGAGCTTCTGGTCCGGTACAGCTGCACCATTCAAGTCCCTTTTAACTGCAAGGTAGCTGCAATTGTGACTGCCTATTTAGTAGTCAAATATAGCAATATTATGTGTTTAGAGGAGTTCTGACAACGTTTGGGCCCAGTGTTAGTGCACCTGCTGCACCATTCAAATCATGACACTGTTGTCTGCAAGGTAACTGCACTTGTGGCTGGCTGTTTCGTAGTCAAATATAGCTAAAGTATCAGCTTTACACAACTAAGTGATAAAAAGAAAGCATTCCAGCATACTGTTAGAAGCTGTCTGCCTTTTCTGTGACAGTGAATTGAGCTTAAACAGTGTGAACTGCTTAAGTAGAAGTAGCATTAACGTGTGCAGCCAGGGGAGGTTAACAAAAATAAAATTTCACACAATAGCGAATGGACACAGTAATTCGGGTAAGGGAACTGTTAAGAGCCCCCCTTTTAGGATAGATTAAATACAAGAGATTTCACAAGCACAGTGCAAGGGCTGTTCAGGCAAAACCTAAAAAGGAGAGGCAGCAATCAAAAGTTTTAATTAAAGGTCAGTTTTTCATGCCAGATTTAAGGAATGCAGAGAATATTTTTGAGACAGTATGCAGTTTGAGGATGCCAGAATGTAGACAGAAAACTACATGAATTACTTCAGTAGATTATGCTTTTATTAGGTATTTTTGAAAGGCACTAGAATGGGGTAAGCCACCTATCCGCTGCTAGGCTACTGCTGGACCACCGATCCCAACAGATAAGTTGATGAGCTCAAGGTTTGCAAGTGAAAAATAATGGCTTGACGCATATGTTGAGATATATCAAGAGCTTTAGGCTGCACTCAGAAGAATCAGTAATTTCAACATATTAGCAGTGTGACAAAATACATGGAAAATAATGTACACGTTGAAAAGCAGATTCTGCAAATGCAGTGGACGTCTTTTGGTGCTCATTCGGAGGCCTGGCTCACAGTAATAATCACAAATCAGAATGTGATCCATTCGAATACCTCTGTTTTGCATTCACACATTATAGAAGGTGAGGACAGCTTCCTAGACAGTAGGGGTCTACATTACAGCGGCTGGAAGGTGAGAGATGCAAACATTTTTGTGAGTGTGGGGATGGTAAATGGCTCCCTTTACAAATTCAAAGAAGACATTTTAGCAAATGGATGCCGAGTAGACTTCCCAAAGCACTTCCCTTTTGTAGCTGTTATGGGTAGGGAGCGGTGGAGCTACAGATCCAAAGGGTCCATTTAGGTGAGGCCAAGCCTTTTGTCTACCTTCACCACCCTTCAGTGCAGAGCCCTCATGCCTCTTTGTGCCTCTGTTGTAGGCGTTCCGTGCTGGAGACTGCCCTGCTGTGAGGAGCATCACTACACAAAGGCTATGTCTGCAGGGAAGCCTGAAAAGACATTTGAAAGGAGAACCACCCCAAACCGGTTCTGAAGCGTTAGGAAGTGGTTGCATTTTTAGTTTGGTTCAAGTAAAAATAAAAATGTTAAACTGAATTATTTAATTTTTGCAGAAATACAAGAAAACTGACAATGTTTGTGTCATGTAATCAGAATGATTGATTGTTCATGGCTTGTGCAGGCTTTTTGTGAAACGAATTACAAAATTCAAACTGCACTGCCTAGGAAAGTATAAAACTTCTGCTCCTTGCTGGTGGTGGAGGCCTAAGTATTTGCTCTAACCAGATGGAGAAAGAAAAACAAATGCTCACAGTGTCAGTATAGAGCAATATTAATGTGTTAAAGTGTTTATGTTCCACCCATTTCAACTAGAGACAAGAAGCTCTACTGTGTGGATTTGCATCTCCCCTATACCCCAAGGTGCAGTTTGGAAACTCTCTCAGCTTCTGATGTGGAGTGTGGTGGCCAGCACTGATGCGTGCCCAGTGTAAATCCTAGGTAGCAGCACTTATTGTATTGTATTGCAATTGTATTTTTATAGCGATTACTACCCCTGATGAGGTGTCGAACCGCTTTTCACAAGTAGCACGCTACTTCGGAACTCAAAAAGGATTAGTGGTGAATTAGTATAGTGAAAATTGAGTTAATTTGAGCGGTGGACATATGAGTCTGTTAGACTGAAAAGGAGAATGGGGGATAGAAGAGGGAAGAGTCTAGAAAGTGTTTATTGGGCGATTATAGTAGTAAGATGAAGTTTGGGATGAGAATAAGGAGAGATGGCATATGGAATAATCTCTAGAAATGGATTAGGGGGATCATAGTAATAAAATTAGTTTTGGGATGAGTCTGAGGATGGATAGGTGAGTGAATTGTTTTGAAGGGGTGTTTGGTAGATCATAGTATTAAAATGAGGTTTATCGTGATCCAAAGAGGGTTAGACGAGGGTGGAGTCTAGAAAGGGTTAATTTGTAAATCATTGTGGTAGAATAAGGTTTGGGATGAGTCAGAGAGTGGAGGTAGAGGATATATTGAGAGAGGTATAGGGTGAAATATAGGTTAGTGCATTGGAGAGTCAATGTCTTTTTTTAACAGTAGGAGTAACGTATTAAATATATAGATGCATAAGTATATATTATTATACATATGTTTAGCAAGAAATACACGTATCTAGTTACATACAATCAAATTAAATGTTTCTATACACATGGATATGCTGTACATTTGTGTTTGAGTATGGTGGTTACGTAGGACAGAACGATCTCTTGAGTAGTCTTCTGAAGATAAGATAGTTATCTGTGGCTCTTATGTTTAGGGGTGATGAATTCAATAGTTTGGCTGCTTCAACAGAGAAGGATGTGTCATCTACAGTGTTTTTCTTGTATGGTGAGATTTTGAGTTGAGGTGCCAAACTGGAGTGAAAGTTCCTTTGTTGCATGTATTTGGTGATTTTATTCCTGATGAAAAGCAGTCATGTTCCATGTATTGCTTTGTGGGTAATGCAAAGCAACTTGAATGTGGATCTTCTGGTACCCAGTCGCCAGTTTAGGGCCCTCAAGGCAAGGGAGATGCAGGCATGTGGCTTTGCATGTAGCAGTAGTCTAGCAGCAGAGTTCTGAATCCGTTGTAGTCCTTTCATAGTTGATAATGATGATCTGTGGTAGAGGCCATTGGCGTAATCAATTTTAGACAGTACAAGAGAGATAGTGGCTTGGATTTTGTGTGGAAATCCCAGGTGGGGGAAGATGAGTCTCAGAGTTTTCATAGTAATGATGCTTGACCTTACTAATTTGTTCACTTGGGCATTCATTGACAACTTGGCATCCATGGCAATTCCATGGTTTCTTACTTCCTTAGATTTTTTAGAAGGGGGTCCCAGATCATCAGACCAGGAATGTTTTTCTGTGTGTATGTCTAAGTAGCAGATTAAGAGAGGGACAAAAGCATCCTTTGAAGATTGATTAGACATGGCTTTCATGTAATTATACTACCACCAAGAAGAGTGGAGACTATATAAATAATATATTCATCTGATAAAATTACCTTTCTATTGTTGCAAAAAAGGTTTCAAACTCTACAGAACATGGTAGGTTGCCAAAATTGTAATCAAACGACACTGGATCATTGGACATAGGTCTGCCCTATTTTATCTCCTGTCGAGTAGTTCCTGGGAGTTCCCCAGGGCCTGCGCGTTTTGGATGACCTAAACTGAGGGCTTTCTGTCCCAACCGCTTCTGGACACCCCCACAGGATATGTCAGCCATCAGACCAGCTAGCCCTACAGTGCCACTACCACCCCCCTGTATCTTAAAGTGGTGAAGGTAGTTTCTGGCAACCACTGAACATGACAACTCTGATTCCTCAGGGATCGTGGAAAACAGTACGTTTCGGTCAGATACTCGTGCTTGCTTACTCTCAGAAAATACACAGGTTGGCGATTAGGACGTTTCAATAAGTATTTATTGGTCCAGCGACAGCCTGGTGTAGAACATATGTGCTGTAACAATCAGGACACAGCAGCATTCAAAAGAGATGCTAGTACCAATAGAGTAAATACTAGATACATTTCTACCATAGTGCTATTAAGATGAACATAAGCAGTTCAGATAATAACAGTAGCACTTGCATATTCCTAAAATGCACACACTAAGAAATTTGCCTAAATGTACCTAGCCTATATGTGTATTTGTAGCCAAGAAACCCCTAGAGATGAACCAGACCTCTCACCTGATGGCTGGGAATGAAGGACCCCATCTCTGCTTCGAGGATGACAGCTTGCAAGGGATGTCAGACTGCTGCTTGTTTCCAGATTCGGCATGCAGGACCCCCGTCTCAGCTTGGAAGGAATTATCCTCTAACTTTTAGGGGTGAATGAGGGTCTTTTATACTACAGTGGTCACTCCAAAGTTTTTTCTAGAATAAATATGTTTTTAAAACAACCATGGATGTTTTGAAAACAATCCTAAATGTTTTGAAAGCAATTACCAATGCTTTTCTAAACAAATGTAATCATGCTCAGCTGACTGTTGGACAAGGATGAAAAAAGAGTTGACCCTTATACAGAATAAATCTGCCGTGCCTGGGGACATGTTTATGTATGTCAAATACAGGGATTATGATAGAATTCTTAGAGCCTGGTGTTGAGGAGACAGGAGCAAGCTACGAGGTAAAAAGTCACCTGTTTAGAATCGTTACTGTCGTATGGATGGGACAATGCATGTAAAAATGGGGTATACATTGATGGGACTATCCCAAAAGACATGACACTCCAATGAGCAGACCGATGTTGCTTTGAGTCCAACTTGTACAGGGCTAGGGTATAACGACTGAATACATCTGTGCTTGTAGTAACCCGGTGCCAGATGACGGTGCGACCGGTGAGATGACTTGCTCCTGGTTGGTACAGAAGAGGTGCAAGTGATGCAGGCTGCACCTCGCGCACAGCATGTCCTGAGACTCGGGCAGATGAGTAGATGAGACCCAATAGCAGAGCAGAGGAGCACCATAGACTGCACTTGCTGCCAGTATGGGTGAGAAGCACAGTATCAGTACCGAGTGGTGGCCGTCACTTTCTCAAGCAGTGTAAGTGGCGTCCATTTCAGAACAGGTTCTTGAATTTTAATACAGTTAACACAATGCTTAATCCCTCTAAGAGGTACCAGAAATAAGGGGACAAAGTCACTTTTCTTTTCTCCCAGGAGACTGCATGGCACACAAAATGACGACTGTGGGAACAGGCATCTGTCTACATTCAAAGCATTTGGACCAATACCACTGGCATGATGAAGGTTCTCCATAGAATAAATAAGAACACACCAGACTTGTACTCCAAGTCTGACACAAAAGATGGGATTGTAATAGCATTAGAGGGAAGGGTATCAAAACTGGGAAAACAATTCCAGCAATTCCAGACAAAAAATTCAAAATGATATCAATGATCTTCAGGGTGGCCTACGGATAGTGCATGAAATGCGGACTGCATAAACACTCAAGTGTCATGGACCATTGACTGGAACTCTTGGAAAAATGCAGCAAGGGACAGGAACCTGCACATCTTGGGAGTCCCAGAAGAAGATGGTTTCATTTGTATGCGTATATGAAACCTTAGATGGTGGAGACGTTTTAGAGAAATATGACTGGTTGTGTGAAGAGGTGTTTTAGGCTTAAATGGCAAACTCTGCTGACGAGGAGTAGAATACGTTTTTGAAAGATGAGGACACCAAATATTGTGTCCTGGAGGCGGTCTCTTAGAGGAACAAAATAAAGCTGGAAAGCAACCCCATTTACTTTTTTCCAGACACCTCTCTCTCTTTTTTAAACAAAAAAAGGAGAACGCAGTTACTGATCCAGCAAGAGTTTTAAGCAAGAAAAGCATTGGCAAAATTACTATACGTGTTAAAGTTTCATGCTGCAAGAGGTACTTGTTCTAGAATACATGTGTTTACAGAATCCTTGCCTCACTTTGGGGTGGTGTATGAGGGGGCTAGGAAGGGATACCTCCTTCAAAGTCAGACACCCATTAGGCAATTCTAACCACTCACAGTGTCCCAAGGGAAATATATATACATTTTGGTGATGCAGAACTCATTGTGTCCATCTCTTATTAGAACTGTAAATACAAATTTGATGCTCATGCTGAGCGGTGACTATTGCAAAACTGCAATAATCAAAGCAAGGCACAAGACACCGGCCACACCCATGACCACCCCAGAAGCCAGAGTTGTGATTTTCTCCACTGCACCCATTCCCTACATTCATCAGTCCACTCTTTACGTGGCACAACTCCATTTCCAACCTTCTGACCATCTGAACTAGCTCCTTCCTTCCATCTCCCCTTTAACCAGGTGCCTCCAGTCCTGGTTTACCACTTTCTGACCGTAAATGATTACGGCACTTGGCAATTTCCCCGCCGATAAGAGTCATGCAATACTCCTCTGCCTAACTGTACGCCTGGCGATACCCTGCTCCTACTCTGAGCACTGAACCCCATGTGGCCTACTATAGTTAAGGAACTCCAAAATGTTCTGTTCTTAAGACTCATTTAACCATCTCTATTTTGAGCTCAGAATTTATTCCTGTGTGTTTCCCTCACAACTGCCTTCTCCGGACCTCACAACGCTGTACTGTCATTACTATACTCCTTAAAGTTCTATCCCATTAGGGCCCTTTGAACTACTTCTTTGAATACTGCTTTGGCCAAACGTGGGGCTACTTCACGCTAAACATTCACAAGACATAAGGTATCCCCATCACTCACCTAAACAGAGACCCACCCTGGACAACATGTCTACAAGTCTCCGCTGTGCCACTTTCACCACCACCAGCAAATTCTGCAATTTGTAAGCAATGTAACGAAAACTTGTTATTGTCCAATTTATTGTCAGTGAATTACTGACAAAATCATGAAATTTAGAGCAGCTCTCCAGCAATGTTTGGCCAAAGACAAAGTGACACCACATCAGCTACAACAGACTGTGGGCCAGTTGAATTTCGCACTGAGAGTGATACCCATGGCACGCCCATTCTCCCGCTCAATCTCGCAGACCATGACGGGTCTGCGGGAGAAACACCATCGCACGCGACTGCCGGCCGAGGTCCGCCAGGACATGCGGATTTGGATTGCAATTCTGGAGGGCTTCAATGGCAGGATAGTGTGGTCCGGAACCCCCACTACGTCTGCAGAGTTAGGTTTATGGACTGACGCTGCGGGCAGTGTGGGATTTGGTGCCATACATGGAAACATGTGGGTGGCACAACAGTGGCCGGTTTGGTGGGAGGAGAGAGGCCCGACATCTAATATAGGCTTCCTAGAGCTATTTCCAATCTGGGTTGCATTGACAGTTTGGCCTGATCAGTTGTGTAATCAATCTGTAATTTTCTGGTCGGATAACATGATGGTAGTTGAATGCATCAACCAGCAGGCGGCATGGTGTAAAATTATACTTCGCCTACTGAATGAAATTGTGCTGGTGTGCATGAAACTCAACATACAGTTTAGGGCCAAACATGTTCCTGGGGTGTTAAATAATGCAGCTCTCGCTTTAAGATGCAGGTATTCAGGGATCATCTAACATGCGCAGAGGCGACGCCTACACACTTCCCAGCAACACTCTGGCAAATTGGTACCCCCAGCTACAGAACCTCGTGGCAGCTAGCCTAGCGCCCAGGACCAGAACCGCTTACGAAGGGGCGTTTTTGTCTTATTGCACCTTTTTGGGACAGGATTGGGCAGAGAGATGGGATCAGGCAGGGAATTTCACTCAGTACCTAGATGCATTAAATAAGGAAGGGCGCTCCGCAGCGAAAGCTAGCCGGCACGTGGCAGCTGTTTCATTCTTTGCACAGATTAGGGGTACCGAAGATCCCACAAATAGTTTCATCCTGAGGAAGGCACTAAAGGGGTGGCGGCACCTACAAGCAACCGCCACGGACACGAGACAACCGATATGTTTAGAACGGCTGGCATCATTATTGAATGCCTTGTCTGGCATCTGCAGTTCATCAAGGGAGGTACTACTGTTCAGAGCCGCCTTTACACTAGCCTTTTATGGGGCATTCTGGGTAGGGGAACTGGTGGCTAGCAATAAGCAGGACCTGCTAGGTGGACTCTGGCTTGAACAAACAAGGATATTAGGTGATACACTGTTAATTACCATCAGAAAATCAAAAACTGATCAGGAAGCCCGTGGGGAGGGGCTGGTACTCCATCGGGCACTGACTAATCCTTGCTGACCAGTGATGCACATGGAGGCCTTCCTCAAACAGAGAGCAGGCGCAGTGGGGGGAGCATTATTAATGCATGCAGATGGTACCCCACTTACCAGGTTTTAATTCCAAAAGGAATTGGCTATGACAATTGACAGGGCTGGTTTAAATCCGAAAGATTTTGGGACACATTCGTTCAGAATAGGGACTGTCACTGAAGCAACTGCTAGAGGGTTACACAATAGCAGTGTGAAAAGAATTGGGAGATGGTCCTCCAACTGTTACAAGCGTTATGTGCGGCTGCATATGTTGTAAGGGTGGCAGGATAATTACACTGATGCCTGTTTTGTTTGTTTGCTTGTATTTCAGTTTCTCGAGCCTGTCACGCAGGGCGGGAATTGCTGTCGGAACATCACCAGCAAGTATCTTCATCACGGTGGACCCAGGCACAGATAAAGGAGACACAAGTTGTATGGGTTGTTGGTCACTCTTTTGTGAAACGTGTTAAATCTGTTTTTCTTACAAATAACTATAGACAGAGGGCAGAACGGGGAGGTTTCAGGGTTTCCTTTCATGGTAGGGGGAGTCTCTGGCTCAGTCAGTTTAGGGGGTTCTTTACGTAGTTGCTCGACAGACACACCCCGCCGGCCACAGTTATTACATTGGGCGGAAACGACCTGGTAACATTGGGCAGGAGGGTCTAGATGGAAGAGATAATCTCGGAGGTAAGCTGGTTAGCTAAAACATGCCAAGGCTGCACCATAGTTTGGTCTCAGATGATTCCTGGACTCAGATGGAAGAGGGGGGGACTCCGTTAAAGCGTTGAATCACTCGGTAAAGAGGATCAACAACATAGAGGAATTGTTTCGGTCCCCACAGTTGCACAACATACCACATGGGTGTGTCAGGGGGGAACAGTACTTTTTACAAGATGGGGTCCACCTGACTAGGGCGGGCAACAAACTATTTTTGGAGAACATCTTGGCATGGCTAGGGGGGTTTTAGGTTTAGACATGACCTTGCAGAGTAGGAGGATGGGGGGGGGGGCAGATAGCCGGGCAACTATGCTGGCCTGTGGGGGTAAGTTTATGATCTGTGAGCAGTCAATTTAAGGTCCTTAGGGGGCAGCGCCATTCTTGAATGGGGTCACCCAGAGAAAGTGGTCTCTCCTTGAACTCCAGGGGCGGTACATCCGCTTGGTTAGATGGGTGCGGGGGAGGGGGGAATCACGCTTTCTTTAGGCTGGTTAGCCACCCCGCATGTGCACTATGATGTCATTAAACGGCGCAGAGTGCAAGGGCCCCCCTTTGGTTAATGGAGTCCAGGGAGCGTACGGGGGTAACCGGGAGGGGGGGAAGTACCCTCTCGGTAAACGGGCCCTCTGCGCATGTGCCCTCATACGTGAGGGCGTGGCTGGTTTATAAGGATCTGACACCAGTTAGCGACCTTGCCGTAGGCCCAAAAATAGGAGATGCAGAAAAATTGATAATGTGTGATTATGATCCAAAATATTAGATTCGGTTAGGAAATATTTAGTATTAGAGATTTGTTAAGGTTAGCCTCCTGATACCTGTCTACATGGATTGTAATCTAATGTCAATAGTTTTTCTGCATAAATGTTTGCGTAAATATTGTTTATTTAAATTTTTTTAAATTTGTGTTCATGTTTTAATAAATACGGCCGGGGGGTCGGGAGACCCCCCACCTTACAAAGAAATTCCTCTCATGTCCAATTTCTAATTATTGTAGGGGTGCACAAGACAGGGGAGGGGGATGGTCGGCAGTCCCTGACCATAAGGAGAGGGGGGGCCACATCGGCCCCCCCCCACGCGTGTGGCAGGGCGCCGGCCCCCTCCTTCCCCTTGACCGCAATCGTGGTGAGGCGTACCCCCGCCGCATCATAAGGACGCGGCGGGCGTGACCCGCCACTGATTGGTGCCGGCTCCTCAGTTGACCCTGAAGCAATAGAATTGCTTCCGGGTCAAAGGGGGGGAGACAAGAGGCGGACCAGGTGCGACTGGTCTGCCACAAGGGGTTAAAAGGCCGGGGGAGCGCGGGAGGCATCCTCTTGTTCCCACGCTTCCCAAGCCTGCCCTTTGCCCCCCAGCCTCTCGAGGCGGCAAAACTTTCTTCCCCACCCACCATCCCCTAAAGCAGATTCTGATGCTAGTATGATAATGTTGTTGTATCGTTTGATGCTCTTGTTCACAGTGTCTGTGTTGTGGTGTGAATTTTTTCCTTAGGCCTTTTTTCCCGTTTACAGGTCAACAATTGTCGTATGTATTGATATTCCTTGGTCAGGCGGTAAGGTCATGGTCGGTGAGCAGTCAATTTAAGGTCCTTAGGGGGCGGCGCCATTCTTGAATGGGGTCGCCCAGGGGGAGGGACAAGTGGTCTCTCCTAGAACTCCAGGGGCGGTACATCCGCTTGGTTGGATGGGTGCGGGGGAGGGGGGGGGGGGTCACGCTTTCTTTAGGCTGGTAAGCCACCCCGCACCTGCACTATGACGTCATTAAACGGCATAGAGTGCAAGGGCCCCCCATTGGTTAATGGAGTTCAGGGAGTGTACGGAGGTAACCGGGAGGGGGGGGAAGTATCCTCTAGTAAACGGGCCCTCTGGGCATGCGCACTCATACATGAGGGCGTGACTGGTTGATAAGGATCTGACACCAGTTAGCGACCTTGCCGTAGGCCCAAAAATAGGAGATGCAGAAAAATTGATAATGTGTGATTATGATCCAAAATATTAGTTTCGGTTAGGAAATATTTTGTATTAGAGATTTGTTAAGGTTAGCCTCATGATACCTGTCTTCATGGATTGTAATCTAATGTCAATAGTTTTTCTGCATAAATGTTTGTGTAAATATTGTTTATTTCAAAAACTTTTAATTTGTTTTCATGTTTTAATAAATACGGCCGAGGGGTCGTGAGACCCCCCGCCTTCCAAAGAAATTCCTCTCATGTCCGATTTCTAATAATTGTGGGGGGGCACAAGACAGGGGAGGGGGATGGTCAGCAGTCCCTGACCATATATTGCACAGCATAAGGCGCTTGGGACACAGAGGGTAAAGACAATGCGAGGCAGGACTTTAAGTGGTCTGGGTCCCCCCTGGTCTCAGACCGATTAGTAATTAAAAATGGACCTTGAAATGGCTCCCTATTGGGTTGTTTATTCATGTCCCCAACATTACTGGCTAGCAAATAATACTGATCGATTTCTAAACAACTTATGCAAAATAGCATTATGCACCAGTGTGGCTCTAGTCTTTAAAAATCAAATAAATAACAAATATAGCACATGGGCAAGTTTACTTAGGACAGATTAATACCGGCTCACTTTCTCTCAGGCACTTACTTCTTGAGCCAAGCCAGCACTGTGGCAACAGGCGGGCCCCCTGCATGGCGGCCAGCCAGCAACGACTCCTCATTGACTCCCAGGACTGTCAGGAACAGCTCCTGACTCCGTTTTGAGTTATGCGCCTGCCTAAGACTACAACTCTCAGAAGGCAGCGGGAGTTATTCAGGGGTTAAAACGGCGACGGTCGCGCACACTCGTGTGCATAATTCTTGTTCCTGGTCCTGTTCTATCCTGTCCGGAGGTTCCAGCATGGAGGTCTCCCGTGAGGAAAGTCCCGCTTTGCACCAAGGTCTTGGTGAGTACTGAGAACTCTAGTTACGGTTGGTGCTAACCGTAACTTATGTTTGATCTATTTCTCGCTTCGTTGGAGCGACTTCAGCGCGGATGCGCTTGGTGATTCGTAAGATACTCTATTCTAAATTGCGGATTTTCCGAAGAGCCGGAGGTGGAGTTCACTTGCATCAAACCCTGGGCTCAGGGTTTTAATCTACCTCCCCTTTGTATCTTCGAACTGGGCATCCTATAATATGTACAATTACTGGCTCATAAGTATCTGTTTCATATATAAAGGTATTCCTGAAGTATAAGGAAGCTTATAGGTTTCACGAAGGAACTTCATAGAGAAGGCGGCGGTTATGCTAATACCGTGGAAGCCAAGTTCTCTGGGATAGTGTGTTGGTATAAGGATATTCAGCGGTGACGTAACCGCTGGGTTCATATCATTTGGTGGCAGGATTTTCAATTGGGTAGGGCGGCGGTTATGCTAATACCGTGGAAGCCCATCCAATTAATACTTTGAAGGAATAAGAATCAACATTGTTCTTTAATAGCGGAAATACTGTGAAGCTCATAAACTATGTGGTGAATCATATTCTGCTATGATCTTCAATTACTGCCTTTTTTTCCCCTTCCCTTAGAACCGGTGAGTTGTTTGCATGTTATGACTGATAACTTGTAAGGAAGTATTGCCTATAGGCCTTGCTTACTTTCTAC
Organism: Lissotriton helveticus; assembly: GCF_964261635.1. Taxonomy (NCBI): domain Eukaryota; kingdom Metazoa; phylum Chordata; class Amphibia; order Caudata; family Salamandridae; genus Lissotriton; species Lissotriton helveticus. The sequence goes on along the minus strand of NC_136067.1, from coordinate 520,537,185 downwards.
TCCTTTGTGCATTAGATGGTATCGTTTGGAAGTACTCTATCGAATTGGATGGTCCACATAGAGTATGCAGTTCCAGGGGATATCCAAGGTATGCAAGGGTTATCTAGCGAGACATACGGAGAGTAGATTGTCGAATGTTCTGTTGTCTGATCTTTTGCTTTTCTTCTTTCAGGTTCTCCTTCTCGCTGTACAGGTTCCTTTTTGTTATTTTTTCCCTCACCTGATAACCTTTCTTCTCTGTTATAATTTAGATTCAGAGTTCGGGGATAACTGGAGGTGGACCCCTTATTGCATCATCCGGAACCTGAGGAGTGCTGGTTTTGACAGAATTACACACCCACGAATCGATACTCCTCCCGGTCCGGGTGATACAAGTATCCATGGCTAACATGGATGATGTGGTGCAGGCTTTGACCTTAGTACAGCAGGAATTGGCGGCTTCCCGATTAGAGACCGCAGCTTTAAGAGACAGGGTGGATAAACTTTCCAGAAACCCCTTCGATGTTAACGTCACTAGTAATCCACAAATACAAGTGTCGGTACCGCCACCTATACCTCTAGCTAGTCCAGAGAGGTATGCAGGGGATCCCATAAGATACAGGTGTTCTTGACTCAGGTCGTACTCCATTTCTCGTGTAAACCCTCGTCTTTTCCTATTCATCATTCTAGAGTGGCTTTCGCCATGTCTTATCTTACTGGTGATGCAGCGAATTGGGTGGTTCTGTTAGTTAGGAATAATGACCCGGTTTTGTCCGATTGGGACGCTTTCAGAACAGCTTTTGAAGGTGTTTTTGATAGACGAACCACTACCTTCCGGGCGGATAAGGAATTGTTAAGTCTGCGGCAGGGGAGGAATGATCTGGTGACTTATCTCACTCTTTTAATCGATTGGTGGCTGTAAGGGGGTGGGCGGTGGAGCCGGGTCAGACACAGGTGCAACTAGAGGGCCCAAGAGGGTATCTAGGGAAGCAGAGTCGGCATAGGCAGGAATCCGTTTCAAAGAGGGTTTTATTTTAATTGGCACAGTATATGTTTTCCGTTGGCGGCTGGTTAGCCTTTCCCTCGCGAAGGCGGCAGGGTCGTAGGTGGTCCGGGCAGGATCCAGGGTGTCAGGGCCGGTGGTCCGGTCGTCCCCAGAAGGCAGCTCCGGCCGCAGCGTGGAAGGAAAGGAAACCGGAGGTTAGTGACTGCTTCCTTTAGGCAATGCAAGGACCAGGGGTGAGGGACACCAGTGCACTCGTGTTTTATTTACAAAAGGCAGACCAGTGCTCAGTCGGTGCTCGTGAGGTCGGGGTTAGGGGATGCGGGAACAGGGACACGCGTGCAGGAGGCTTTACTTGCTAGGGGGTAGCGGACTCTGTCCCAACCAACCCGCCATACGCCCCCGTACCTGTTTAAGCCACACTCCTCCCGTGGGCGTGTGGCAGGGCGGAACGTATTTCCTCGGCTCTCCTGGCCGCTGGCTTGCTTCTCCTGGGCTCCTCGAGGCCTCGTCTTGTGGGCTCGTCAGGGAAGGTACAGCTGGGCTCGTCCGTGGTTCTCCTCCGCCGGGCTTACTCCTGGGAAACGCCTCGCGTCCTCTCGACTCGGGGCTCGCGTTCTCCGCCTCTTCCTCCGTCCAGGGCTCTTTTGAAGTTGCCTCTTCCTGTGCAGGGGGCGGGGCTACCGCGCCGGTCTCCCAGGCCTTAAAGGAGACGTGTTCAGCCTCCGGGTTCATAGGCCACCAGTATTCCGGGTCACCCGTCCTCCAGTCTTCGGGGTCCTGCTCGTCCTGGGGCTGCATGGGGGCAAGGGAAGAACGTAAACCAGGTGCGGTGGTCCACCAAGGGGTCATCGGCTCAGCGTCCACGGGGTCAGTAGCCCCCGCCCCGTGACACACCTCCCCCCCTGGACACTCCCGATCGGGGAGAGGCTGAACCCTTGACAAGAAGTCCGCATTCCCATTGTCCGTCCCCTTGCGGTGTACCACTGTAAAAGCATAGGGCTGGAGCGAGAGGAACCATCTGAGGACCCTGGGGTTGTGACTACCTTGTTGGTGCATCCAACGGAGAGGGGCATGGTCAGTATGCAGGATGAATGGCCGTCCCTCAAGGTAATATCTTAGCTTCTCTATCGCCCACTTGATGGCGAGACATTCCCTTTCAATGGTGGAATATTTTGTCTCCCTGGGGAATAGCTTGCGGCTGATGTACACTACCGGATGTTCCCTCCCGTCGGCTCCTGTCTGTGACAATACTGCTCCCACTCCGGTGTTAGAGGCATCTGTGGCCAATGAAAAAGGTTTGTCGAACTTAGGGGATATCAAGAGGGGGGCAGTGGTCATGGCTCTTTTGAGCCTGTGGAAGGCCTGTTGTGCCTCAGGGGAGGGAGAGGCTATGTCCCTGGGCCTGACGTCCTTCCTTAGCAAATCGGTAAGCGGAGCGGCCACTTCCGCGAAGTTGGGTATGAACCGCCTGTAATACCCTATGAGCCCTAAAAAGGCTCTCAACTCCCTTTTTGTGGTTGGGTAGGTCACCGCTGTTATGGCTTGTACCTTGGCATCTTGGGGGGCTATCTGGCCGTCACCCAGAACGTATCCCAGATAGTTCACCTTTGTGAATGCCACTCTGGATTTCCGGGAGTTGACATGTAGTCCTGCTTTCTGTAGAGCCGCTAATACTGCTCCTAGATGTTCAAGGTGCTCTTCCCAACTACCACTGAAGATCACTATATCATCCAGATAGGCGGAACAGTAACGAAGGTGGGGCCTCAGGACTTGGTTCATCAGGCGCTGGAAGGTTGCGGGGGCCCTGTGGAGGCCGAAGGGTAGTACGGTGAACTCATACAACCCCTGATCCGTTACGAACGCCGTCTTCTTCCGGTCTTCCTCACGGAGGGGCACCTGCCAATACCCTTTCGTGAGGTCCAGGGTGGTTATATAGACGGCGTCCCCGATCTTCTCGATCAGCTCGTCCACCCTTGGTATGGGGTATGTGTCGAAGGTGGATATGGTGTTCAAGGCCCGAAAGTCCATCCAGAACCTCTTCGTCCCGTCCGGTTTGGGTATCATCACGATGGGCGAGGACCACTCGCTGGTCGAAGGCCGAATCACCCCCAAGTCTAGCATGGCTTGGACTTCCTTGTTCACCGCTGTTCTTCTGGCCTCGGGGATCCTGTAGGGTCTCTGTTTTACCGTCTTCCCGGGTTCAGTATTGATCTGATGCTCTACCAGTGAGGTTTTACCGGGGAGGTCCGAAAATACGCCCGAATAAGAATGTAGGGCTTGCCTCAGCGAGACTTCCTCTTCTTTGGTCAATGCGGGGTTCACCACTAGTTGGGGAATGGTCGACGTCTCCGCATGGAGGACTCCCCGGGGAGCCGGTCCTAACCACTCCTTCAGCATGTTGATGTGGTAGCTCTGGGTCTTCCTGGGGGTCAGTTGTAGGCGATACGTGGTGTCGCCGAGGGCTTCCACCACTTTGTAGGGACCCTGCCACTCCCCCTTGGATTTCCCGCTCAGGGATGGCATCAGGACCAGGGCCCATTTCCCCACCGCTATGCTTCTCAGTCTTTTTCCCCGATCGTAGTACCTTTTTTGCTCGTGTTGTTTCTGTTCGAGGTTCGAGGAGGCAAGGCCGCGTAGTTTCCCCAGTCTGCTCTTTAGGTGCCTGGTGTATTCGAGGACGGATTGCTGTTCCTGTATTTCCTCGGCTTCCCAAAGGTCCTTTGTGATCTCCAATAAGGTTCTGGGGTGCCTTCCATACAACAGTTCAAACGAAGAACACCCCAAACTGCTCTGTTTTTGGGACAGTAAGACATACAGGGCCAAGGGTAGCAGGCGATCCCAATCCGGTCCTTCTGCTGTCATCATCTTCTTTAAGACGTTCTTTAGGGACTGGTTATATCGCTCCACCAGTCCGTCGGTCTGGGGGTGATAAACCGACGTTTTCAGATGTTTAATGTTTAAGGCCTTGCAGACTTCCCTCATAAGCTTGGAGGTGAAGGGTGTCCCTTGGTCGGTCAGCACCTCTTTCGGGAAACCCACTCTAGCAAACAACTCCACAAACCGATCCGAGATGGCTGCGGTGGTGGGTGCCCTCAGGGGAAACGCCTCCACGAACCTAGTGGCATAATCCACGATGACCAAGGCGTAGACGTGTCCTTTTGCTGTTTTGGGCAGGGGCCCTATGAGGTCCATGCCGACTCTCTCAAAGGGAGTGCCCACAATGGGCAAGGGTCTAAGGGGCGCTGCACTCGGGCGGTTGGTGTTCCTTCTCTGGCACACTTCGCAGTGGGAGCAGTATTCCTGGACCTCTTTGTATATGCCGGGCCAGAAGAAATACCTCAGGATGGTCTCTGTGGTTTTCTCCTTGCCCGTGTGTCCTGCCGTGAGGTGGGTGTGCGCATAAAAAAGTACTTGTTCCCGGAAGGAGCGGGGTACGACCAACTGTGGTTGGCAGTCATCCCGGGGAAGTCGGTACAGGAGCCCGTTCCGTATGCTGAAAGTCGGGTACTCGGGGCGGTCTGGGCTTCGGGGAGCGTGAGCGCTTTCCCAGGCGTTGAACAGGGTCCTGTCTTCGGCTTGCGCGAAACGGAAACTGTGGTCCGTGGTCCAGGGCTCAGGAGCTATGTAATGCGAAAGGGGGTTAGTCCCTGACCCAGGGGACCGGTTTAGAGAGTCCCTGAACATTGAGAGGAAGTCGGGGTTATCCACTCCCACAATCACGTCTTCGGGTAGGGTGTCCACTACTCCCACCCTTACAGTGCAGGGGGCTTTCCCCTTGGGGGTGAGGGTGATGGTGGCCAGGGGGTAGGGCTTGACGTCGCCGTGAACACACCTGATGTGGACTACTGCGTCGGGGATGTATTGCCGTGGAGTGACCAGGTGTTTCTGCACTACGGACTGTCTGCACCCGGAGTCTAACAGGGCCCTTATGCGCAAGCCATTCATCCACATACTCACATAAAATGAGGAGCCCATCTCCGAGGAATAGAGCACCGCTCTGGGCAAGTATCCGACCTCCATCGGTTCTTCCGGGGGCGGACGTTTGCGGGGACACAGCCTAGCGATATGGCCCCACTCGCCGCAGTCGTAACACTGAGGTCCTCTCAACAGGGGGGCTATCGGTCCCGGTGGTTTCATCCGACCATACTCCCCACCGGTTTTCGGTTTCTTCTCCATCTTCCCCGCCAAGGGTGTTTTCAGGGCCTTCTCGTGTTCCCACGGGAGAGCCTTGGGTTGGGCTCTAGCGAAGTTGGCGGCCATGTTGATGGCCTGTTCTATCCCCAGTCCGGAATGTTGCCTCAGCCACCTTTGTGAGGCATATGGGAGAGCTTCCATGAACTGCTCCAAGTACACTTTGTGTAGGATCTCCCCTTTGGTGCAAGTGTCGGGGGTGAGCCACTTGTCTGCAGCCATCTTGAGGCGGTAGAACAGGGTCTTTGGGTTTTCTCCCGGGATGCCACGCTCTTTCCTGAATTTGACTCGGTAGGCCTCCTGGTCCAGCCCCAAATGGTCCAAGATCACCCCCTTAATAGCCGCATAGGGAGTGTTCCCCAAGGGATTCGCGGCCTGGTAGGCGGACTGTGCCTCCCCAGTTAGCAAAGGGGCCAGAAAAAACGGCCATTTGTCTTCGGGCCATCCCAACGCCCTCGCGGCCCTTTCAAAATTCATTAGGAAGGCATCAGGGTCTTCCCCCTGCAGGTATTTCTGTAGGGCGATACCCGAGGGGTGGGGACTATGGATCCTTGGTTCGCTCGTAGGGGTCAAAGAAGGGGGGGGCCCGCTCTTCATGCTCTCCAGCTGGGCTGAGAAGGTGGACTTAAACAGGTCTCTGTCTGCCTGTGCGGAGGTCAGCTGCCTCTCCACTGCCCATTCCAATTTTTCTTGTCCCTTGATGAGATGTTGGATGAGGGCGTCCATCTCGGTGTCACAGATGGACTGGTCTACCGATCCCACTTCTGACACCACTTGTAAGGGGGTGGGCGGTGGAGCCGGGTCAGACACAGGTGCAACTAGAGGGCCCAAGAGGGTATCTAGGGAAGCAGAGTCGGCATAGGCAGGAATCCGTTTCAAAGAGGGTTTTATTTTAATTGGCACAGTATATGTTTTCCGTTGGCGGCTGGTTAGCCTTTCCCTCGCGAAGGCGGCAGGGTCGTAGGTGGTCCGGGCAGGATCCAGGGTGTCAGGGCCGGTGGTCCGGTCGTCCCCAGAAGGCAGCTCCGGCCGCAGCGTGGAAGGAAAGGAAACCGGAGGTTAGTGACTGCTTCCTTTAGGCAATGCAAGGACCAGGGGTGAGGGACACCAGTGCACTCGTGTTTTATTTACAAAAGGCAGACCAGTGCTCAGTCGGTGCTCGTGAGGTCGGGGTTAGGGGATGCGGGAACAGGGACACGCGTGCAGGAGGCTTTACTTGCTAGGGGGTAGCGGACTCTGTCCCAACCAACCCGCCATACGCCCCCGTACCTGTTTAAGCCACACTCCTCCCGTGGGCGTGTGGCAGGGCGGAACGTATTTCCTCGGCTCTCCTGGCCGCTGGCTTGCTTCTCCTGGGCTCCTCGAGGCCTCGTCTTGTGGGCTCGTCAGGGAAGGTACAGCTGGGCTCGTCCGTGGTTCTCCTCCGCCGGGCTTACTCCTGGGAAACGCCTCGCGTCCTCTCGACTCGGGGCTCGCGTTCTCCGCCTCTTCCTCCGTCCAGGGCTCTTTTGAAGTTGCCTCTTCCTGTGCAGGGGGCGGGGCTACCGCGCCGGTCTCCCAGGCCTTAAAGGAGACGTGTTCAGCCTCCGGGTTCATAGGCCACCAGTATTCCGGGTCACCCGTCCTCCAGTCTTCGGGGTCCTGCTCGTCCTGGGGCTGCATGGGGGCAAGGGAAGAACGTAAACCAGGTGCGGTGGTCCACCAAGGGGTCATCGGCTCAGCGTCCACGGGGTCAGTAGCCCCCGCCCCGTGACAGTGGCCGAAGCGGATTGGCCAGAGGAGAAGAGGATGTCTCTTTTCTATCAGGGGTTACGAGACGGACTAAAGGATGTGATAGCCCAAATCGATCCTCAGCCTACTACTTGCTCTGATCTTATCAGTCTTTCCCTTCGCCTTGATGGTAGAATGGCAGAACGTAGTGGAGATAGACCAAGGGGTGAGAAGATGTTCTATAACACAGACAAACACCTTAGGAAGGAGTTCGCCTCCAGTGATTCCTCTAGCGAACCCATGGAAATAGGGGCCATCAGGGCGCCTCTCTCGCGTACTGAGAGAGAAAGCCGCCGCACACAAGGATTGTGCATGTATTGTGGCAAAAAGGGGCACTTCGTCCGTGACTGCCCTTCCAAACCTAAGTCGCAAGGGTTTGCATATCGCAAAAAGGCATCTGTTTCTGTTGCTAACACTGAGGCTGGGACTTCCTCGACTCTCTCTACTGATAGTCGCCAAGAGAAGGTGTGGAAAATACCGTCTTTAGCTGGTAACACCATTAAGGACACTGAATCACATATCGTTTTAAAGGCCGGTCTGGAATGTCGACAACAGATACATCAGGTGTTGGCTATCTTGGACTCAGGCGCCACGGGAAACTTTATTGATAGTGGTTTGGTGACAAAACTAGCTATAGGACGCATACCTAGAGAGACCCCTGAAGAGATCTTGGCGGTTGATGGCAAGCCATTAAAGTCTGGTTTAGTTACTGATCAAACCGAGTCTTTGCAGTTATCCATATGTGAGGGTACTCGTCAACATGTAGAAACCATTACCTTGAATATCATAGATGCCCCGCAATATGAGGTCATTCTAGGTTTGGATATCACAATCCTACTATAGACTGGAAAACGAAGTCTGTCAGGTTTTTGTCCCAAGAGTGCAATGAAGGTTGTTTGCATGACACCGAATCCCAAGCCCTAGCGTTGAGTTGTCTTTTTCACATAGCCACCGCAGCAGAAAAAGATATGACCCTACCCCCAGAGTATTCTCAGTTCGCTGATGTATTCATTAAGAAACAGGCAGAACAACTTCCACCCCACAGGATCTATGATTGTCAGATCGATCTAGTAGAAGGGGCAACCATTCCGGCTTGCAGGGTATACGCATTGTCGGAACCAGAAACCATGCATCTCAGAGAGTATTTAGATAGTTTTTTGGCCCTGGGGTTTATTAGGCCTTCTCGCTCACCGGCTGCATCGCCTCTTTTTTTTGTAGCAAAGGCCAGTGGTGAATTGAGGGCTTGTTGTGATTATAGAACGCTAAATAAGAACACGGTCAGGAACCGATACCTTTTACCCCTGATTTCTGTCTTGCTTGACCAGGTACGAGAGGCTAGAGTGTACACTCGTTTAGATCTCAGAGGGGCATATCATCTGGTAAGGGTCAGAGAGGGGGATGAATGGAAGATGGCTTTTAAAACTAGGTATGGACTTTTTGAATATACCGTTATGCCTTTCGGGCTATGTAACGCCCCAGCCGCCTTTCAATTCTTCCTGAATGATGTTCTGAAAGAGTATGTTGATCGCTCGGTGGTTGTCTATATTGATGACATCTTGGTGTATTCTAAGTCTACCGAGGAGCATACACGTCATGTTGTTGAAGTATTGACGAAACTGAGAGAATTCCCCCTTTATTGCAAACTAAGTAAATGTGAATTCGGAGTGAATGAAGTAGAATTCCTGGGCGTGATTCTATGTCCTGATGGTTTGAGTATGTCCATCCGGAAATTACAGGCAGTTAAAGAATGGCCCCTTCCTACATGTGTCAGGGATGTTCAATGCTTTACCACCGCACCTGTGCTCAGACATCCACAGTTAGAACATCCTTTCATCGTGGAGGCAGATGCTTCAGACGAAGCCATCGGAGCTATCCTATCCCAAACAGACAAAGAGACAGGCCAGCTACACCCGGTGGCGTATCTTTCCAGAAAACTCAACGAAGCAGAAAGAAATTACACCATAGCCGAGAAAGAATTACTGGCTATTAAAAGAGCTTTTCAGGAGTGGCGTCATTTCTTGTGTGGAGCTAGACATCCTATTACAGTGTATTCCGACCATCGCAACCTGCAGTACATGAAGTCGGCCCGTCATCTCACCCAAAGACAGATGAGATGGTCGTTGTTTTTTGACGAATTTAACTTTGTGATCACCTACAGGCCAGGGTCGGATAACCGCAAAGCAGATTCATTGTCACGCCAAGATACCGTATTGGAAAGGCAAGCCCCTGTTCCTAAGGCTATCATCGATCCGGCCAAAGTTGTATGTGTGATCCACATCGACCAATTCCTTAAGGAGGTGACCAAACCCAAATCCACAGAAGGATGGATACAGTGGGCTCTAAATGAGAACGATCGCAGTATAAAAAAAGGATTACCTTTCCAAAATAACAGGCTGTTCCTGTCAAACAAGACCCTACAAAAGAACGCGTATGAGTGGTGTCATGATGTGCCATTGGCCGGACTTCCGGGTTTTCGCAAGACCTTGGAACTGGTGCAACGCCATTTCTGGTGGAAGACCCTGTCCAAGGATGTGCGTGTTTGGACGAGTCTGTGCGAGGAATGTGCTAGGGGAAAAGGAGTGAACACCGAAACAAAAGGGAAACTTATGTTTCATTAGGTGGCTAAACACGTGTGACCCTAACCTAAGGTTCACACACAGTGTTGACAAAGACAAAATGGTCTTTCTGGATATTGAGATCGAAAGAGACACAGACAAGCTTAAGACTAAAACCCACTTCAAGCCCACGGCGAAAAACAACTTGCTCAGATTTGACAGTTTTCATCCCCGCCCCCTAAGGGAGAATTTACCCTACGGCCAGTATCTCAGGCTTAGGAGGAACTGTAGCGAACTAAAGGACTACAAAACCCAGGCAGCAGATCTGACGGAGAAACTAACTAACCGGGGTTACCCCGAAAAGATCACAAGGAGATGCCAGAAAAGGGCAAGAAACCAGCCACGACAAGCTTTGTTAGAGGACACACCTAGACAAGAGGAGGAGCTCCCGCTCACATGCGTGACCACATACAATGCGTTGTCCAACCAGGTCAGCAAAAGTATTAGAAAACATTGGTCAATACTACACACGGGGAATCACAAGTGGGACAGGCCACTGTTTTCTTACAAAAAGGCACGGAGCCTAAAAGACACTTTGGTGAACACCAGACCTATAAAGAATATGACAACAACCAACCAAACTATCACCAACGCTTGGGGCTTACCCCCAGTGATCGGACATTCCAGATGTGGTGACTGCAGCGTTTGCCACCTCACCAACAACACAAAAACTTTGAACCTTGAGGAAGGCAAAATTTGGCAACAAAGAGCACACACAAACTGCAACAGTACATTTGTCATCTATTTGATCCGATGCAGTTGTGACAAGCCATATGTGGGGATGACGACAAGAAGAGTCAAACAACGAATAGCGGAACATCGTAGCACAATCCGATGTAAAAAAACGAATACCAGGCTCACTGACCATTTTCTTACAGCGCATCACACCCCCAACGATATGAGATGGACGGTAATTGAGCAAATCCAACCAGGCCCTAATGCACAAGCACGACTGTTTGAAAAAGAGCAGCGATGGATTTATCGTCTTTCTTCTCACAAAATTGGACTCAACGATAATATTCCATGGAACTCGGTGCTGAAGTGAAACTCGTTTCCCATTGGTCGCCCCGACCACTGACCAAGAAATGTGCACAGCTACCATATGATACTCTCAGCGCATATCGAGCCTTTGCCCTGCTGAGCCTCTAACTGAGTGTTTCTCACACTACATGGCCTTCATATGATCCACCCTAGGCTTTTTTGCGCCATTTTGGCGCCCGCATACATGTCTAGCCCCCACGTGACCCGACGATCCCAATATATCCCTGGTAGGCTGATCTCATTAACTATGGTGTCATGCCGCCCTTTGACCTTATACCGGTCACACAATTAATGTCTGCTCCACTGCCAGGCTAGCATTGTATTCCTTCCTTATCTTTTCTAATTCACTAGGCTGTGTAATTAATTTCGTGACCCAACAACGTCAACTAATCCATGGTAGGCTGATTTCATTAATTGTGGTGTCATGCCGCCCTTTGACCTTATACCGGTCACACAACTAATGTCTGCTCCACTGCCAGACCAGCATTTTATTCCTTCCTTATCTCCTTTAATTCCCTAGGCTGTGTAATTAATTTCTACATCACATGCCTCGACGTGTATTTCACGCCACATTTACATCAATGCCAGCATTACGGAGCAGCCCCGCGAGCCTACCTAACCTGTCCTGAGGTTTGCAACAACCCAACCTGCTGTCTGTTTCCCTACGGTAGCCTAGCTACCGACAGCACGCCATGACGTACTGTAAGCCCCGCCCCCATACCCGCCCAGGCCGCGCCCGAATGCGGAAGCGGCAAACTCCTCTTTACCGCGTCCAGCTGCCCTCGCAATTACTAGCCGAGCAGAGGACGCGAGGAGTAGGTCGAACCTGATTTCCCTTGCCAGTAACTGTAAGTAGAATCTCAATACTAGCACCCGGGTACACTATCTAGTACCGGGTCCACGAGGGCACCGCTCACCATTCTCAGAGCGCCTTGAGCGGCACAGAAATTGACAACGCCCGCGCTTTCTTTAACCTTACAGAAATATGTTACGATATAGGCATTGACCCTACGCCCTGCCCGTTGAAGCGCTGAGAGCTCTTATCCGAGTAAGCCCAGTTTTGTGCCATTTGGGCTGATGTTTGTCCCTCAGTGTTACATGTATGTTCGTCATGTATGTTAATTAAATGTTATTCACTCGCATGCACGAGTCAGATGCTGTCAAAATACATATAGCACCACCGAGTTACCGCTATGCCTTTGATCACCCCACCCAGTATACACCCACAATGGCAGAGGAACCGTTATGTCACTTATCACCCTGCAATTACCAAAGGCACCACGTGATAAATACGATCCATGTAATGCCACCCTTTGCATTTCCTCGATATCGGCACTTTACATACTCGATATAATTATCCAGCAGTGTCGTGTTTACACTGCATGCAACTCGCGTGCACCTACTCCTTGGCATAGATGTTGACTAATATCTCACTCCATCACGACGGTATTATGTTTATCTGGAGACCACAACCCCCCCCTTCTTTTGGCACTATATTTCCATTTCACTGAGAAACTGCACGACGTTACAGGAGAGTAAGTTAATCACTCAATACCTGATTGCTTTTTATCCGTTCTTCTCTCCCTACAGGTCTCTTTTTTGCTTATTCGCTTGCCCATTTATTGTATTGTGCAGCATTTACCACTGGCCATTTTTGCCAGTAGGCACACAGGGGATCAAGGAACGGGTGTGCTTTTTAGGGAGCACGCACCTCCTGTCCTCCTGTTATTCTGGTCCTGACGAATACCGGGCAACAGCCCTTAAGGTAGAAACATGTTGACCACTCAACACATATAGAGATCCCTTTGGTCGTAACCCCCCTACCAGGATCTCGCCCTTATATTTTTAAACATTGTTCAGTTGCTCTATAATTAAAATTAATTTTTTGAGTACAACCAGGACAATTTTTAACATTTATTTTTTTGCACCCACAGTCACAACCCGCTCCACTGTAGTCCAGGTGTCGCAGCACACCTTGGTGTCGCTAGGACGCCAAGGTGGACCCCGATGATGAAGCATGTCACCACTAGGTGGTGAGTGAGGGGTTTTAAACAAAAGGATGAATTTCCTCCTTGTTGCCAAAAACCAGTCCTCCAGATACGTCTGTTCTTCAACCTCATAGGGGATACTCCTCACATTGTTTTTGATAAACTTATGCCGCTACCAACCCCACTTCGTCCTTGGCAGAACGTGAGCCTTGATTTCATCACTGGTCTTCCTTTGGACCAGGGATATTCTGCTATCCTGGTGGTCGTCGATAGCCTCTCGAAAATGGGCCATTTCCTCCCCTGCAAGAACTTGCCCACAGCAGGTCAAACGGCCCAAATGCTATTGGATGGTGTTTTCAGGTTGCATGGGTTGCCTGAAGTGATCGTCTCAGACCGTGGCCCTCAATTCATCGCCAGCTTCTGGAAAACGTGGTGTAAGACACTTCAGATTGAGTCGGCGGTCTCCACGAGTTTCCATCCTCAGACCGATGGCCAGACCGAACGTTTGAACCAGACATTAAAGAAGTATCTTCGTTGTTATGCCATGGAAGCACAGGCCTCCTGGGTGTCCTTGCTGTGGATGGCAGAGTTGGCCTATAACAACGCCTGGCATTGTTCCACTGGTTTGTCTCCGTTCAAAACGAACTATGGCTACGATGCTAAAACATTGCCTATCACCATACCGGGGTGTCTGTCTGATCAACCTTCGGTCTTGGTGCATGTCAAAAGGTTGCATGCTGTTCATAAAGCTGCCCGCAGACATTTGCTGGTCGCCAAAAGGGAATACAAGAAGTGGGAGGACAAGCATCGGATAGAGGGTCCAACGTACCGAGTGGGTGACAGTGTGTGGTTATCCACGAAGAATATCAAGTTCAAGATACGTAGCATCTTTCATCCCCGGTTTATTGGCCCGTACAAAGTTGTGCGTCAGGTCAACCCTGTGGCCTACAAGCTGAAGTTGCCTGGCAGTCTTCGCATACATCCTGTATTTCACTGCAACCTTTTGAAGCCTACGTTGGTGATTCTACGTCGTCGACCCCCGCCGGTGATTTGTGCTGGAGGGGCGGAATATTAAGTAAGGAAGATCATGGACTCATGCTATCGGCGCGGAAAGCTCTGGTATCTGGTCTCCTGGAAAGGTTACACGTCAGAGGACGACTCCTGGGAGCCTTGCGTCAACGTGCATGCACCGGCGGCTGTCCGTGCTTTCTTCCTCAGGTATCCCTCCAAGCCTGGATCTAGGAGGCGCTGAGGGGGAGGACCTACTGTCAGGAACAGCTCCTGACTCCGTTCTGAGTTATACACCTGCCTAAGACTACAACTCCCAGAAGGCAGCGGGAGTTATTCAGGGGTTAAAACGGCGACGGTCGCGCACACTCGTGTGCGTAATTCTTGTTCCGGGTCCTGTTCGATCCTGTCCGGAAGTTCCAGCATGGAGGTCTCCCGTGAGGAAAGTCCTGCTTTGCACCAAGGTCTTGGTGAGTACTGAGAACTCTAGTTACGGTTGGTGCTAACCGTAACTTATGTTTGATCTATTTCTCGCTTCATTGGAGCGACTTCAGCGCGGATGTGCTTGGTGATTCGTAAGATACTCTGTTCTAAATTGCAGATTTTCCGAAGAGCCGGAGGTGGAGTTCACTTGCATCAAACCCTGGGCTCAGGGTTTTAATCTACCTCCCCTTTGTATCTTCGAACTGGGCATCCTATAATATGTACAATTACTGGCTCATAAGTATCTGTTTCATATATAAAGGTATTCCTGAAGTATAAGGAAGCTTATAGGTCTCACGAAGGAACTTCATAGAGAAGGCGGCGGTTATGCTAATACCGTGGAAGCCAGGTTCTCTGGGATAGTCTGTTGGTATAAGGATATTCAGCGGTGACGTAACCGCTGGGTTCATATCATTTGGTGGCAAGATTTTCAATTGGGTAGGGCGGCGGTTATGCTAATACCGTGGAAGCCCATCCAATTAATACTTTGAAGGAATAAGAATCAACATTGTTCTTTAATAGCGGAAATACTGTGAAGCTCATAAACTATGTGGTGAATCATATTCTGCTATGATCTTCAATTACTGCCTTTTTCCCCTTCCCTTAGAACCAGTGAGTTGTTTGCATGTTATGACTGATAACTTGTAAGGAAGTATTGCCTATAGGTCTTGCTTACTTTCTACTCCTTTGTGCATTAGATGGTATCCTTTGGAAGTGCTCTATCGAATTGGATGGTCCACATAGAGTATGCAGTTCCAGGGGATATCCAAGGTATGCAAGGGTTATCTAGCGAGACATACGGAGAGTAGATTGTCGAATGTTCTGTTGTCTGATCTTTTGCTTTTCTTCTTTCAGGTTCTCCTTCTCGCTGTACAGCTTCCTTTATGTTATTTTAGTTTGTTATTTTTCCCTCACCTGATAACATTTCGACTCTGTTATAATTTATATTCAGAGTTCGGGGATATCTGGAGGTGGACCCCTTATTGCATCATCCTGATCCTGAGGAGTGCTGTTTTTGACAAGGACGGTGCAATAACCAACACCACCCACATGATTCTATGGTCATGATGTGACACTGGTTGCGTGGATCAATACTCATTCCTAGCGATGTGATACGAGTGGCGAGAAGGAGGTGCGCTGCCATTCAATTGCCCACACTGACAACGGTAGTCAAATTATTTTTTAAATGCCACCTGCTCACACCGTGGGCAGCAGTAGCACTGACCCCGTGGCTCACCCCTGCCTATTAAAGTGTCTCTCAGAATTAAGTGTCTTAGCTGGGAGCCAAGACATTGGCCAATACTTCCTGTGAGGTCAGTAATGCTGCGTGATGGTGGGTCCAGCCGAGGGTGTGTCCTGTGTTAGCTACAATACATCGTAGCAGAAAGAGCTGTAAGCAGATGAAGCTTGCCGAGAGAAGCGTGCACCGCTCGCTGCCACTGCAGCTCAGCCATGGTGCATTATAGCAGCGTTTCGGCTTGACAGCTGAAGATGCGTAATAATGCGTGATTTTGCATTTTGGTGCGGTGATGTGGACCACCACACTAAAATGTGTTCATTTAACACCTGATGCGTGGTACTTGGAAGGGCTGTAAAAAGGGGAAATACAGAGGATGGGAAAGAAAGGAAGAAGGGACAACTGAACAAAAAGGAAAACAGAACTAAAGAGAAAAAGCAGGGATGAAAAGAATCCCCCAACACCGAGCCAAATTGGCTGGGAGCGCCTGGCGCTGTAACAAAGAGACATGAGGCGGAACCAAGACCACACAACCCCGTCCTTCTACAGAGCCAGCAGCTGGCCTCCAACTAAAGCCCCGGGCCCTAACACCCATCCCTTCACAAATCAAGCTCTGCTTTATTTTAAACTTCAGTCAGCATATAGAGCAGGCTGCTATGCCCTTCCTGATTTCATGATAAAATCCTGCTCATCATTTCACCATACTGCATTCTGCCCCAGCGCACGTCGGCCTCGCACCACAGAGGCTGCTTGTATAAAAACACCTATGGCTGGTGACAGCTAAGCCCACCCAGGAAAAAATTAAATTGAATACTTGCTTTAACCCCTTCCTCTTGCAGATGTAAACAAACCTCTTGTCAGCAGATGTTCGAGAAATGTGCAAAGTCCTGAGGGGGGAAGGTCAAATTAAAGATGTGATATTTCCCCTTATCTACCTTGAAATCTGAGCAGATTCAAAATCATAGAAAATGCTATTTCTGCAAGCAATTGAGAAAGGTTATTTAGTGTGAGGATTAAATCATCAAAAATAGATTAACTTGGAGTTATACTCCGAAGAGGATCGTAGAGCTCTATTATGACGGTCTGATCTATATAGTCAAGGGTTCTACCACCAGGGCAAATAGAAGGGGAGGAAGGGGACATCCTTGTCTAGTGCTTCTTGCAAGGGCAATGGCATTTGTGCATTAGCCATTCACACTGATAAACATTGCAGGAGAGGTGTAAGCCGCCATGGTTTTATTTTGCATTATTGGACCAATTGTATCTTGTCAAGGACGGCTTTGAGAAATGCTCAACTAACCTGGTCAAATTCTTTCTTTGTATCTAAAGTTAATATCAGGTCCAGTAGATGTCAAATTTGCAGAAGCTTGAAAGCAAGATTGATGATTCTTTGCTTTCAAAATAAAATGTTCATAAAAAAATGAAAGCAGAAAAAAAAAACATTTCGCTTAACTACTGTAAGATTTTAGGTATCATTTCTTTGGCGCATAATTTAGTAAAATGTGTTGATGCATGCTAGTATTTCCCACAAATGTTATAATGGAAAAATCAGTGTAACCAGTTTCAAAGAGATTATGGGAAACAAAAATAAATAAGCTTTGGCAAAGCCAGTAGGTATGAAATTAGTGGTCAGCTTTTTAGTTTTGTCAATGTGTGAATTGCTTTGGCATGGCTTTTGTAAAACTTCATTGGTGTGGGAGCTGCTGGGCCCTCACCATTATAACAAACATTGAAAAAAGCAAAAATAGATTTTGGTCTGAAAAAACACACACCCCCACAGTAGTTACTGGCACTGAACAAAACTACTTTGTGTGCCGATATGCTCCTTGCGAAACTGCAGAATGCTGTCACTCACAGTGAAGCCAGCCGATTCAGAGAGAGACAGAATTTTAATAAACGTAGAAGGTCATGGTCACCGCCAGACCAAATAAGGGATCCAATTGTTAAAGAAAGTCTCAAAAGTGCACGTGGGGTATATATCCTTGCATTAAGTGAAGCTATACGTTTTTTGTGAATTCCCAAAAATTTTCAGAAGTAGGACAAGAAATAGTACTGCTAGAAAATATTTGTGAACTGCATTTTAGCATGAGCAAATATGCATGTGTAGATTTGCTCATGCGAAAATCTGAGTGTTTACAAGTTCACTTTCCTTCCAAACACTTTTTTCCCAACACTGGAAGGTTTAAGTCTGCCATTGTCAAGAGTACATTTCCAACATTTCTCTGTATGGGAAAAGATTAGAGAAAAGTTGTTGAAAACCCTTACAACATGCAAGACAGTAGGTTTGCACAGACTCAAAAGGGCTTTCTAACCCTGGAACTATTGCTTACCACTACCTTTAGCCCTAGTATGTAGATCTGCGGAAACGTGGCATCATAAGGGGATAGCAAGTATTGAAACACTACTATGGTTTGAGCCCTGGCATAATCAGAGAGGCTATATCAGAGCTCTTATATAATGAGATTGCTGCCATAATTTGTCGCTGCACTACATGGTACCAAAGGTACAAGTGCATTTTGTTACAGGACAAGTAGATTTATGAAGCAACCTGCCCTATGGACGAGTAGATATTTTATTAAATTCCACACCCCTGATGTAGTTTAAGTTTTTGTGGCGGATAAGGTGAAGGGTGGAAATTGGTACCCTGAAAAGCAGCCTACAAACCTGTCTTCTTCATATTGTATAGCTTCGCAGTTTGCAATCCCCAACAGTTCAGCTCCATAAGTGGCAGTAGGAAAATATTGGGATTTATAAATCTGCAGCCCAGATGCCAATTGACCCTCCCCCCGAGGTTGGGGAAGACAGAAAAGAGAGCCGATTGTCTTAGACAATCGCATTCGGCAATGTGCAATACCTGGTGTCCATGCTCCAGATGCAGAAAAAATAACTCTCAAATATGGGAAGCCATTAAAACTTGTCAGACGGTGTGCACCCACTGTCAAAGAGGAGGATCTGGATACAACATGGGCAACACGCCATGATATGAGACTTCGAGAAATTACTGTGTAAGTTGCAATTGGCCATAAGTTCAACAAAGACAAATGCCAGAAGGAGCAGTGCTTTGGGCGTATGCACCAAAAGCACAGCGTCGTTCACATATATGAGTGTAGGTAAGCGACTCCCCTTAACTACAAGCACATCACTGGTAACACTTGCTAAAAATGGGTGCAAATAATTAATATATTGAATAAATAATAAAACGGACAGCACACACCCTTGTATGATGCCCCTGTCAATCTCTATATCATTAGTGGCATCTAAGCATCGCAGTAGCAGCATTTATCATAATTTGGATCGGTTGACTGTCAAAAGCGGCAGTTAGGTCCATGAAAGCCAGTTACAGGGGCATTCACTTAGCAACTGTGTATTTGCCTATAACCGTATGCAGATTTACACATCGCTTAATTGTGCCAATCTTGTTCCTGAGTCCCTTTTCAGAAGGATGCAAGATGGACTCCACCTGGGCCCACTCTTGGATTCCATTATTTATAACTCGCCCCAGAATCTTGACGGTGGTATCAATCAGCGAGATTGGCCTGTATCAGCTGGGATCATCTCTATTGCCCTTCTTGAATATGGGGACAATTAGTTGAAGTCAATCAGAACACCGTCCGGCCCCGGTATTTTTTCCCCTACACTTTGTGAGATGGCCTCTTCCACCTCATTAACAGTTATCGTAATATCTGCAAGTTTCCTTCTATCACGTAGGGGCAGCTATACTTGTCTGAAGTGGGCTTCTCATACTTCACTAATAATATGGCAAGAAACTGACTGTTTTTTTACATCTCAAATCCAAGAGGATGGACCAAAAATGCCTGCTGTCTTTTGGGCAGCTGCCTGCGCTAATGAATCTCTTTGAGCTCCTATAACTTCCTGCCATTGTTTAGTCATGGCAACCTTGTAGTGCTTCCTCAAAACAGTAACTAGGGCTTGATCTCTAGGCTTGTTTCTCGGTGCTATTCTTAAATCCTGATTAGCCACGGTGCAATCATGGTTGAACCAACCACGTAATTCATTAGGGAGCCGCACAAATTTGAGAAGGGCTCCTTTGATACTAGGAGCAGAGATCGCTGCATGCGTTCACAATATGTTGCGCAGTGTCCTCTTCCACCAAACAGACTTTCACCAATCTTATATTCTATATAATACTTCTAGGGTTCGGGGGGGATCACACACTCTCCATATCAACCTTAAATTATCTGTCGAAGGTTGAAGCTTACTAACCCCAATTTCTATTATGCATTTTCCCGGGTAACCAGTAAGATGGCCACTTCCAGAGGCTTATGATCGCTAAAGGTAGATGGAACAGACCCATACATAAGAACCTCCTCCAAGCTCCTTGTGACAAATATATAATCTATCGTAGATGGGGCACCTCCGCCTTTATAGGTTGGTGGGGTGGTGGTGACCTTCCCTGCAATTTCCATTGTATCCACTAGGTCAAAAGACGTTAATAGAGTGTTTCAGCACGGAGGGGAGACGAACATTAGAATCGACAACAAGACAGAAATACAATGCGTGATCTGAGGTAACGACCTTATCAGATAACGAAGTAAGGAAATTGCAAAGTTCTAAAAAATTTGGATTGGGTATTTTAACGAAATCATTGTTATAAAAGTTAACCAAGTGAAGGTTAAGATGGGCTCGCCATTGCATCACCTGGAAACTAGGACTAGCCATTTCCAACATGTTCACATGGCCACCTAGAGCTATTTTCAGCCACACTGCCAACCCACCAACTGATCGGCCACAACACAATTTAGTAGCTGGGATACTATAACATTGAAACCCATCAATAAGAGAAGCCACTACCTCCCACGTCTCCTGCAACATGACAATATCATATCTCTTGACAAATGATAGCCAATCTGGCAGGCACAACTTGGAGTGGAGCCCGGCCACATTCCAACTCACAATTCTTTTCAGAGTACTTTGAGAAAGAGGAGGAACAATAGTAAGGTTAGCGACCCTGGGCGAGCTGGGCAGAAGCTGCTCAGGGGCCACAGCCACTGACAGTCATTCTACATCTTTTTTTTTAACAAAGGAGGGACTAGAGTAGGACAATATTTAACGGGGTCCAGTGTACGAGTCCGACAACTAATACCACAAGAAGGGTACAAAGTTCCCCGGGAAGAGTGGAAAAGATAGTGTGCGTGTACGAGAAAAAGGAAGGAAGGGGGAAAACCGGTTTCTGGAGCCCATCAGACATTGCATCGCCAGTCTGACGAGGAGCAGAACCCATATCATGAAGCATGACACCTAGTTATCTGGGTGTGTGAGGGTTTTAGTTCCAACAAGGGGATTCCCCCTTCCTTCCTTTTTCTCGTACATGCACACTACCTTTTCCACTCTTCCCGGGGAACTTTGTACCCTTCTTGTGGTATTAGTCATTCTACATCTACCAGACTGTTGAATACTTCAAATCTGTTTGTGCAAGGTAATGGATACATTTCCCAGGGGGAGGCAGCTGGAAGAAAAGGTGGTACAGTAGACTTGTAAAAATAGTAGAGGGGTAGCAATACAATCTGGGGGATCTCTGTTTCCAGACATTGCGTACAAGCATTGGGGACCTAACATTTACCACAACACAAGTCACCTGAGATGTCCTTATGTCCCCGTCCCACCCATCTACCCTCCGCACCATATTAATTTACTCTGCTTTCCTGGTAACAAGGTACACATGTCTATTCAACCAATGAACAGTTTTGTTCTTTAATTGCTCCCAAGATTCTACAGAGCTTGTCTTCAAGGAAGGAACACTAGCAAGTACCAGCACATATGGGCAAGCTGTAGGTGGAAAATTCATTACCGTCTCCAAGTTGGTTGGTTACTAGGATGGCCCCCTTCGGGATCAGACAAACTTCTTCGTGTCACACCCCAAAGAACTCAACAGTATAATTATCATACACAACAATCAAGCAACAATTCCTGAACCATCTATGGTTGATCTCCGTCCTTGTGGGTAGCAATTGGAAGCACCCAGTCCCGTTGTATTTGACATCGCTGCAAGACTTTGCGAGTCATGTGACTCTGCATCAACCCATCATGAGTCACCATATGTAGGCTGTAATGCAGGTAAACTATTTAATTCAGTGTTTCTTAACATTTTGACTTCTGTGAAATTACACTTTGAAGCCGGGGATCCCCCTAAGCAATTTCATGATTTGTACCTCAAAATAATACACCAAAAGAAAAAAAGAAAATTGCATCGAACTAATTAACAAATTGTGATTCTTTTTTACATAAAAAATGCCAAGAATCGAAATGTTAATTTTAACGAGAAAGTTGGGGTTTTCCAAACTTTAGTTTTATTTTAAACTATGAAGCAATATACTAGACACTAGCATATATCTTTGTATTTTATGCTCCTAATGCATACTCTCTGTCATTGCATACCAGTGCTTCAATTGAGGCCACCAATTGTTCAAATTAGATTGCACTTGCTGTACCTGAGTTAGTGCCAATAATCAAGATGAGTATACCAACCTAATTTTTAGCCTTTCATTTCAAATTCTTTCTCACTTACAGTTTTTCACTTTTTTTATGCATACATAAAAATATCATTTAATTTTCTAAACAGTCGTGGTCTCCTAAGTAGGTGTCGCAGACCCCCTTGAGTCCACGGCCCACAGGTTAAGAATCACTGTTCTAATTAAAGCAAGGTTATCCCTGGGACCCTTAATATTCAAGACTCTGAAAATGCGAACACTTAACCTTTAGGAGTACCTGAGGGGCAGTCAACACAGCCCAGGGTTACACGAGGCTGCCTTCAAAGAGACGCTTTCAGGGACTATGGTGTCATGTGACAAGCCCTCCCCATTTCACTCTCTGAGACTCTACATAGACCCCCTGGTATAGGATATTGGCTATATCCTTTACACTTCCTATCAAAAGATTTGTAATACCATACCTCCATGGGTAGAGGAGTGCCCATCCTCTAGGTATGGCAAGGTCCCCACCCTCACTCTATGTGTCCCATCTTTGCACGGGTCTATCAGGCATCAAGTGCCAATGAGGACATCTCTGTAAAATTAGAGCATGATCTAGCCATGGAGTGTTATTTCCAGTGTCATGCTAACTCCTACCAATTCCTAGGGCAACCACTAACTAATGGACACGTTGCTAAGGTTTTTAAGCGAAGTGCTGAACATGAGTAACTTGAGGGACGCTATTTCTGCAACTTTCAGCAAACATTTTGGACGGAGCTCTTAAATCCCTCACAACCCTCCCACCTCTCGCGGAACCCGCTCCGCGGGTCCCGCTTCGTGTGGGGTCTCTACCGGATTTCCAAGGAACTGTGACTGTGTCCAGTGAAGGCGAGTGACAGGCGGGGCTGCGAGCGAGTGCAGGCGCTGTGCTGGGACTACCGTTCCCAGGAGCGCTTGCCAGCCCCAATCTAGAACACCTGGGCCGCTCTCCCTGTCTGCTCCTCCCCTTCCCCTGCGCTTAAGAATCCTGCGCTTGTGCCTCGAGTTGGGACACTATTTCTGCAACTTTCAGCAAACGTTTTGGACGGAGCTCTTAAATCCCTCACAACCCTCCCACCTCTCGCGGAACCCGCTCCGCGGGTCCCGCTTCGTGTGGGGTCTCTACCGGATTTCCAAGGAACTGTGACTGTGTCCAGTGAAGGCGAGTGACAGGCGGGGCTGCGAGCGAGTGCAGGCGCTGGGCTGGGACTACCGTTCCTGTAGGGAAGTCATTCATCACACGGAAGATGGTTGGTTAAGAGTAGGTTTATTCTGTTCCTTCCTCCGTGAAGTTCAAGCCAGTAATAACGTTACAAACTATGCCTAACAGTAAGCATCCTACATGTCTTTTCAAAACATAACATATAACCCCCAAGCGCACGCCCGTGTCACGAGCGCTAGACACAGCTGAGTGCTCGTGACACGGCTCGTGTAAACATATGTACAATCTGTGATCCCTACACACCTCCCCCCTTTATAATAAAAATAATTTTTTAAAGTTTTAATTCATCACAAAGTCATTAAATCGGACAGGTAGACGATGACAACGTGTTGCTCTGTTACTGGTAGTACTGTTTTCTTCATGTAGATGTTCTACATTGTCATTCTGTTTTCCCACATCAAAAAAAACATTGTTGTCAACATCATCTTCAATTTGGCTGGGATTAGGTCCTTTAAATAATGAAATTCTGCTAAAATTCCATACAGAACCTCCATCAACCCTGACTGCGTTTCTGAAAACTTCTATAACTTTCTTGGGACTTGACCAAACCGGGAAACCCTTACTTACACCTTCCTTCCTTTTTACACGTACATAATCGCCCACTTTAATGGAACCACAATATGTAGAACCAATTCTTCTAACCAAATTATGTTTCATTTTGTTCTTATAAGATTGTACTCTGTTTCTAACTGTTTCAAAGTCCACCTTCATATAATTTTCAGTGCCCGCTAAACTTCCTTTTAACCACCATGGAACTAATTTGGTACTAGGCTTCCGTCCTCTTAGTAATTCAAAAGGTGTGACCAAAGTCACTGAATTAGGTGATGTCCTATAAGCCAACAACATGGATTGCAATGCATTTCTCCAATTCAAATTGCCCTTGATTGATAATTGTATGGCTTCCTTAATTACACGGTTGAATCTGTCAACCTGGCCATTGGCTTCTGGATGGAAAACTGCAATCTTCTTATGGACAATACCGCATTTAACAAAAAAAAGTTCAATTTCCTTGCTCACAAACTGTGGCCCATTATCGGTCACAATCTCCTGAGGAATACCTTCCCTGCAAAAAATCTCATCTAAGAATTCTATTATGTGATGCGAGGTGACTTCTTTTACCATCTTAACCTCTGGCCATTTAGAAAAGTAATCTACAAGTACTATGCCAAAAGCCTCCTGTCTGGGTAAGCAACTAAAAGGTCCTATTATATCTATGCCTAGTTTACGCCAAGGACCTAAAGGTAATTCAACTGGGCATGGTTCAGGACGCAAAGCAACAGCTGTCTTGTCACTATTTAAACAGTAAGAACAAGAACGTACATATTGGTCCACACACGAGTCAATGCCCGGCCACCAAAATGATTCTTTTAAACGCCTTCTGGTGAAAGATATCCCTAAATGTCCCTCATGGGCAATTTTGAGAATAGTAGTCCTAATAGAAAAAGGTGGGACAATTTTATCGCCACGAAGAATCAATTCATTCTCTACTGCAAGTTCCTCTTGAATTTTATAAAAACCCATTAAGTTCCCTGTTAACTTCCTCTGTTCCGGCCAACCATGAACAAGATACTTTTTGACACTGCACAACTCCAAGTCTTTACTCATCTCTTCCATCCAAACTTCTTTCTGTAATGACAATTGTTCACCACATACTAAACTAATGTCTTGAAAAGTAAAAGCTACTTCACAATCTTCTTCATTATTAGTTGTAGAGGTCTCTGAATCAGAAATCAACCTGGACATGCAATCGGCATGCATATTTGCCTTTCCTTGAACATATTCAATAGTGAACTGAAAAGATTGTAATCTCGACGCTAATCTTGCAAGACGTGCCGACATAGTTCTGCCTCCACCTGGAGCCATTAGATACACTAAAGGTTTATGATCAGTTTTAATCAAAAATCTTGTTCCCTATAAAAAAGGTCTAAAATGCTCAGCTCCCCAAACACACGCTAATAACTCTCTCTCTATTACAGAATAATTTTTTTCTGCATCTCTCAGAGCCCTTGATGCATAAGCAACAACCCATTCACTTTCATTGTCTTTCTGGAGGAGTACTCCACCTAAACCTGAAGAGCTAGCATCTACCATGATGATACATTTCATGCCAATCACAAAAGGTTTGAGACACGGTGCATTAACAATATACATTTTTAAGGATTGAAAGGCTTTTGTCATTTCCTCAGTCCAGTTAAATTTCACATTTTTCTTTAGCAAACATCTGAATGGATCAACTTTTACAGAAAAATTCGGAATAAATTTGGCATAAAATTCGATAAGTCCTAAAAAGGCTACAAGTTGTTCTTTTGAAGTGGGTACAGGAGCATTTACAATGCTCTTAACGTGATTTCCCTTAGGTTTGATACCCATTCCACTTATAGTATGTCCAAGATACTCTACTTCTTTTTGTTTAAATTTGCATTTGTCAATGCGTAGTGTTAGTCCTTTGTTTGCCAATGCAGCAATCACACATTTCAAATTGTTGTCATGCTCAGCATCATCTTTTCCATATACTAAGATGTCATCTTGAAATGCTACAGCCCCACTTAAACCTTCTAAAGTATCTCTCATTAATCTTTGGAACACTGAGGCCGCACTCGCTAAGCCAAAAGGCATGCGACAAAACCTGTACAACCCTTCAGGAGTGATAAATGCAGTTATGTTTTTGGATTCATCAGCTAATACCACTTGGTGATATGCACTGGCTAAATCCACACACGAGAATACTTTTGCGCCAGCCAGAGTCGAGACCATCTCATGTAGGTTGGGCAAAGGGTGTGAATCCACCCAGATAGCTGCATTGACACTGCGGAGATCAATGCATAATCTGAGTTCCCCACTGGATTTAACCGAAATCACAATAGGAGAAACCCAAGGTGATGATTCTATCGGTTCAATAATATTTTTCTCACAGAGATCTTTTATCATTTCTTTAAGTTTGATCCTGTATGATAAAGGAACATTCCTTACTCTATGTCTTACAGGTATAACATTTTCCTTTAATTTGATGACATGTTCAAATCCCTTATATTGGCCTAGTTTACCACTAAAGACAGTGGGAAAAGAATCTCGCAGTTTCTCCACTATTGAAGAACTATCTTCAGTGACACTTGAAACACTTAGTATTTGTTCAATGTAAACAGGTGGATTGGCTCTGGGATCAATTTTCATCCCTAATTCATATTGATGTGGCCAACTTAAAAGTGATAATCCAGATCTTGACACATACATTTTTCCTGTTATGTGTCGGTTAGAGAATTGTATGTTTGCTATAAAGTAACCAATTAATTCAATTTTGTGTCCTGTATATCCACCAGGAGAAACATCAGACTCATGTAATGTTTTGTTAGTAAATTTGTCTCTAAATACATTTAAGGAAATTATTGTGTACCATGCGCATGAGTCTACAAAAATTTCTAAATTTACTCCATCAATGTTTATAATGCATGATGGGAATTTTTTGCAATTTTCATCTCCACAAACATTGATAACAGTATTTACTTGAAACCTTTCTTCATTATCTGATTGGTAATCATCACAGTACTCGTGTATACAATTCATTTTTCCTTGTGCTGATCTACAGCATTTTGTGAAATGGCCTATCTTGTTGCATTTTACACATGTTTTTCCTAAAGCAGGGCAATTCTTATAGTCTGCTAAATGGCTGTCACTGCCGCATCTAAAACATAGTAGCTTGGAAGTTTTCCTTTCATATCTCTGATTTTTGAATTTGTTATCATTCCTAGGAGTGTATTCATTCCTTTGAAAAAAACTTTTCCTAGGTTTATCTAAATCTTTAGTAATGTTAAAAACATCATTTTTATCATTGCCTCTAATTTCTTTGACAAATTTCTCTGAATGTTCTATAGACTTAGCAATATCTATAGCATTATTAAGTGACATATCAGATGTTGTCCAAAGACGTTCCTGTACTTTTTTGTTGTTAGTTCTCATTAAAATCTGGTCTCTCAACACTTGTTCATATGATATGTGTTCAAAATCACATGTGACAGCCAAAGATCTTAAGGCTGAAACAAAATCCTCTACAGGTTCATCATTTCGTTGTTTGCGAGAATAAAATATGAACCTTTCCATGACCACATTCTTTTTCTTCCCATACCTTAGACTTAGTTGTAGAGAAGCATATTCATATACATTGATGTTCCCTGGGTTTGCTAATACTGGCAATGTTTTGAATTCTTTCAATGCTATACCCCCTAAACAATGTTTTAAAAGAGATAACTTTCTTTCTGGTTCACACTCCCCTTCTTCTAGCACATCAACATAAGCCAAGAAAACAGGTTCCCAAATCTCCCAAGCCATGGGTGGCTCACCAGGTGAGGACAAAAATGAAGGAGGAGGTACTATGCCTGACATGTTAATTTCTTGTTAATATATTAACTGTTATACAATATATATATATTTTACACTGTATGTAATATATTTCACTCTAAGTATTAATGATGTGCACTTTAAATGTAAATTAAATGCAGGGTAGTTAATAAAAAGATTTGGGTGAAGTACCTAAATTCTGGAACACACAGTGAGCGTGTCACTGAAAAGATCTTGAAGGCGATGTAGGACACACAGTGAGCGTGTCACTGAAGAGATCTCCAACGCGATGTTTCTTGAAACTGTAATGCGCGCTGTGCCTTTAAATCCAGTGAATCTTGGTTGGGTCCGTGGTACCGGAAACAATTTCCCGGAACTGACGTTGCGCGATGACTTCAAACGTCGCGTTGATCAGCGGTAAACAGTTATGCGCGAATCCTTGTGCGCGTGTGATGCTGGTAGCTAACGCGAGTAAGGTGCTCGAGACCTGGAGTCAAGTTTAAAAAGTGCCAGTATGAAAAGTAAGTAACCCAGTGAAAATTATTTTTATATCTTCAATTTTCGCTTCCTTTAGGTTATAAAAACGATCTTCCGTTTCCTCTTCCCGTTATTCAGCAGTACTCCAATATTGTTGATTTGAATTTGACATCGCTGAAAATCCAGAATTTTTTTTAGAATCCAATGGAATAGATATTTTCCTGTTGCAGCGAGGTTTCTCTTATGCAGGTAATCAGGATCCCGCCCGTCGCCAGTGTAGGGAAGTCATTCATCACACGGAAGATGGTTGGTTAAGAGTAGGTTTATTCTGTTCCTTCCTCCGTGAAGTTCAAGCCAGTAATAACGTTACAAACTATGCCTAACAGTAAGCATCCTACATGTCTTTTCAAAACATAACATATAACCCCCAAGCGCACGCCCGTGTCACGAGCGCTAGACACAGCTGAGTGCTCGTGACACGGCTCGTGTAAACATATGTACAATCTGTGATCCCTACAGTTCCCAGGAGCGCTTGCCAGCCCCAATCTAGAACACCTGGGCCGCTCTCCCTGTCTGCTCCTCCCCTTCCCCTGCGCTTAAGAATCCTGCGCTTGTGCCTCGAGTTGGGACGCTATTTCTGCAACTTTCAGCAAACGTTTTGGACGGAGCTCTTAAATCCCTCACAACCCTCCCACCTCTCACGGAACCCGCTCCGCGGGTCCCGCTTCGTGTGGGGTCTCTACCGGATTTCCAAGGAACTGTGACTGTGTCCAGTGAAGGCGAGTGACAGGCGGGGCTGCGAGCGAGTGCAGGCGCTGGGCTGGGACTACCGTTCCCAGGAGCGCTTGCCAGCCCCAATCTAGAACACCTGGGCCGCTCTCCCTGTCTGTTCCTCCCCTTCCCCTGCTGATAAATAAACACTGTCACTCCCGCTGCGCGGGAGCGCGCGGGAGGGCGCCGGGAGAAGCCCGGGACAAGGGCGGGACCGTCTGTGGCCGTCCGGGGCCGTAGGAGGCCGGGCTGGGCCAGGGTATAGACATTTCCTCTTTTTATGCTGATGCCTTTTAATTATTTATTCTCTTGTTGGCTGTCCACTGTTTTGCTGTTGCTAGCAGTGTGTTAAGGTATTATTAACGGGTTAGATAACATATTTTGTTTTTCTACTCTTGATATGAGTCACTCAGCCCCCCCAGGTGTGGGCATCTCTGCACATGGCCCACTCGATAATTTTTTTTTAAAAACCTCCAAGGAAGTAGATAGGGATCTCCTCCTCGCAGAGAGAAGAGCTGAGCGACGACGCTCAATTGAGCACCTGAAGAAAATCCAATTGCCCACCTCCTCAGGCTCAAACCTCACCCAGGTTACGGATGCCCGAGGGTTGAGCTCTATTGAGGATGATGGCACTGATATTAACCAAATTCCTAGTATATTTAGGTTTCCCATTATCTCACCGCCATGTGTTAGTGTATCTAGTGGAGACCAGTTAGTCTGCATTCCCATTGATCATTCGAGCTTTGTTGATATAAACATCCCCGATAGTCAGCCCAAGGTCCCTGATACATGTCCCACGTTGCCCAACCCGTCACCGGCTTGTATTGAACCCGGTGTGAACTTACCATCGAGGAGTGCGGGTGACATTGCTACTAAGTCTGATGATGTAAAGAGGGTGGTGCGTTCTCCACCCAGAAAAAGAAGGAGAAAGGGTGGGGTAAAAAGGAAAGGCCAAAATTGCCAGACATTATTATCACCCCCACCCATTGTTATCCCTGACCAACTGATCCCACCTCATGTAGAGTTACCGACGCCAGAATTACAAAACTTGGCTTCACCTGATTTAGCTAGTGAAGGGTTTAATGAGGTGTCTTGTACCATTATAGAGAAGCTCATTAAATCATATATGTTACCTTTGCTGGAGCATGTTAGGATTGTGAGTGACAAATTGGATCGCCTACTGGTGTCCTCGGAGTTATCACAACCCTCTACCTCAGTAAAGGGCAAGGGCTTATCCACCAATCCACAAAGTACCATACACACGGCAGGTAATACAAACACCACTACCAGTCAACATCCCAATAGTACAACTAATGTAGCCATTATCCCAAACAAAGTATCAGCTCTGGCTGTTAAACCCCCAAGACTAGCTAGTACGGCCAATGCGAATCCCAGGGTGGTTGTTAACAAGCCCCCCCTACAGGGAGCAGTGCAACAACCAAAGAAAGGGGAGGGCAAATCTGCTACCTCTAATAATAAACCCCACAAACCCCCATCACGGAGGCATAACGTGGACTTACCACCGGATTCCTTGAACTACGTTATAGTAATGACGGGTGTGCCACCAGTCTTGGAAGGGGACCGGGAAAACAATGAAAGCCTAAAAAACAAAGTCATCTTCTGGCTAAAAACAAACAGACCCCTTCCTGCACATCTCAATGGGGACATTGTTTCGGTCAGAAGATGTCAATGGGTGGGGGTTCGCCCAAAGGATATAGAGGGAGACATAGTGATTATCAACTTTAGGGACAATAGAGTAGTCTTCCATATCTCAGATTGGTTTGTAGGAAAACATGAGGGAGGGGTCTCCACTAGGAACCTTAGTTAGTTTTATCCTGAGACCCTGATTAATCTAACTCAACAACCCCATGTCAAAAACACCAAAAGTCTCCTCAAATGGTCCAACTTTACATCTAGCTTTCATGGACCCCAAATTAATCCTGAGGAACGTTATAGCTCCTACACCCAATCTAGCTACAACTGTACTCCCCAAACACCAGGTTGGGCTAAAGTTAAATCTCAACCTCCTGGCCCCCCAGCCATACTGAACTATCCTGTTCCTAATAATCCTCTGTACCCCATAGTTCCCATCAACCCTGTTTTTCCACAGTTTCAACAGCCTTCAAACTTTTACCCAGTATATCATTATCCACCTATCCTAAAGACCACTGGAGCATCCCGTTGAGAAACCTTTATGACCCCTTATCAGGGTTATCGACTAATGATTGACCAGCACTGTCGACAAGGGATGATGAATTTAACTCTGATTATTTGGGTGGGGGGGTTGATTTGATCACTTCACTAATCACTACTGGAAGTTTTGATGAACAACCTTGTAAATGTATGGAGGGGGGCACGGTCTACCCAGTGGAGACAGACACACTGGACAGAGCATCATCCCCTATGCCTACAATGAATGGCACCACAGTGGGTGCATATCCAAAGCCAAGCTCTCAGTCTGGCCTAGTGGGTTTGATAATGCCTGGTACGATCTTGGCCGCCCCTGTGCCCGAAGCACCCCCTCCCCAGTTTAACGATTCCCACCCTATTGAGATTACTAACCTGTGTGATCGAGTGTGTAACAAGGGTACCGTCATGGGATGTTGGAACATCGCAGGTATCGAATCTCGTACATGTATCCCTGATTGGGTTGAGTTCATCTCTCAAGGAGATATCTGGTGTTTTCAGGAGACTTGGGCAACCACTCCAGTGTATCTCCAAGGTTTTCTGAATTTTAATAAACCTGCGATCAAAGGTTTAAGAGGTCGGGCCATGGGTGGTATCACAACATGGGTCCGCCAAGCTGCAGGTGTAACTGTCAAAGAAATTTTTATTGATTGTCCTGATTTATTGATAGTTAGTATTCGAACATGCAGTGGGCTGGATATAATGTTAATTAATGTATATGCTAGGGGTACTACGGGTGGCAGAGTTTCACACACCCTTACTTGTTTAGATGATTTTTTTAGTTCGAATGTAAATACTGGTCATGTAGTGGTGATGGGTGACCTTAATACCTGTTTTGAACCATTAAGTAAAGATGACGGTTTATTAACCGAAGCAGAGGATCTGACTTGGGGGATCCCACAACTCGACTTACCCCCGATTAACAAATGGTCCCAAGCTGCTACATACACCAAAGGTCTCTGTTTGAACTGGGGGCTTTGTGCACTTAATGGACGTGTTAGCTCGGACAGGATGGGTAAACATACATTCTCCAATGGTAGACACAGTAGTCGCATTGATTATATTTTAGTTGATATTAAAATGTGGCCTGTGGTTTTGGATATGACAGTTAAACCACGCCAAGAAAGTGACCATGAACCCTTGGTGGCGGAATTGAAGGATTTTAGTTTTGTAGGGACGGTTGTACGACAGCCTAATCCTGTTCAGGAGGCGGTAGTACTCACGAACGATATGAGGAGGGTGCGCTGGCCAAAGGTCTCGGTAGACGTGGAAGCACGCAAAAAGATCAGAGCTTTGGTCTCAAACTCTCTGGTAGAAATTGAAAAGTGTGATAACCAGGAATTGCTGAACCTAAATATCACAGACATTCATGATAGCCTGTTTCTGTCCCTAAAATCTTTGTTTGTTAAGTATGTTGCAAACAAAGGGAGAGGGAAGGGCAAGAAACCATTAAACTGGTTTAATGATGCCTGCAGAGAGTCTCATGTAGATCTGTTTAAGGCATTAAAATCAAAGAACCCTGCCCTAATTAAAGCAAGTAGGAAGGCTTTTAATGAAGCCAAACGTCATGCCAAAGCTGCTTGGGATGACAAGCGCTGGACATCTCTTGCAGAGGCCTGTGGCTCCAGGAATTTTCAGCAGTTCTGGCACCTCCTTAGGTGGGGTAGCTCACAGGATGATCGTCCAAGCCCCGCTTCTGTCGAACCACAAAAATGGGTGTCCCACTATGTGGAACAATTTAGATGTCGCAATACAGCGCATATTCCTATCAGCTGGCCACTATCTCATGACACACTTGTGTTTTCGGCTAATGAAGTCGTAGCAGTCCTGAAAACCATCCCTAGGGGAAAAGCGCCTGGTCCAGACTGTATCCCAGTGGATATTTTCCAGCAGGATCATGACCTCTGGGTACCATACCTGGTGCGTTTGGTAAACGCATTGGCAATGGACGCCAGAGTACCTGACTCCTGGGCAGGCGCCGAAATATTGCCTATCTTTAAGAAGGGCGGTCGGTCGGTTCCATCCAACTACCGGCCGATCAGTCTAATAGACGCGGTACAGAAGATCATAACCCGTCTAGTGCTCACTAGGATACAGGCATGGATAGAGGAGTATGATATCCTCACCCCTCTTCAAGCCGGGTTTCGACCCCATGTGAGCACCTTGGATCAGGCATTCCGATTCATGCTTCTGCATTGGAAGACGGTCACCCTGGGTAAAGGCAACCTATACGCGGCCTTCGTGGACCTAAGGTCAGCGTTTGACCTGGTCCCGAGGGCAGGCTTATGGAAATCCCTATTGGATATGGGTATGCCCCCCATCTTGGTACGCCTCATCGTGAACCTTCATGCCCAGACCTTTGCATATGTGCGATGGGGAAAACCGGGTGAGGTGACGGAGAACTTTCCAGTGGCCAAAGGTGTCAGGCAAGGCTGTGTCTTGGCACCCACCTTGTTTTCCCTATATATCAACGGGGTTACTAAATACTATGACAACTTTTCCATGGATGCCCCAAGCTTGGCTGGAGCGAAAATCCCCCTGCTCATGTTCGCTGATGATACTCTTCTGATTTCACGAACAAGGCAGGGTTTGCAGAAAGCTCTGTTAAGATTCGAGGATTTCTGCAGCGAACATGAGCTGGAGGTGAACGTCTCCAAAACCAAATTTATGGTTTTAAGAGGGCACAGACAAATAAATGCCATGGTCTCCATGGGGGATATCCCCCTGGAGCAGACAAAACATTTTACTTACCTGGGAGTCACCTTTAGTGAGACTTTGAGCTGGACACATCAGATCGAGCTCATGACCTTGAAGCACCAGCAGTTGGGTGGGGCTTTGATTAAGGAACACAAAAGGTCATTTACAAGGCCAATGTCCCCTCTTCTTAAGATCTACGGTGGCAAGATACTATCAGCAGTTTTATATGGAGCAGAACTGTGGGGTGGTAGTAACTTGGACCCACTAAGACATGCTCAAAATAAATTCATAAGAATGGCAACGGGTCTGCCCCAGTCAACTCCATTAATTCCCCTTCTCTACGATCTGTGGTGCCAACCGGTAGAGGACCTAGCAAGACTTCGCCCCCTAACATTCTGGTGTCGTCTCTGGACAACGCCGGAACTCCATCACTACGCTAAAGCTTGCCTGGAGGTAAGAAACAGCCCCGGTGCCACAAATATTAGCTGGTTCAGAGACCTTAAAGCTACCCTTACAGCTTTGGGGCATGGTGACCTGTGGTCTACACCGGAAACAGCTAAATTCCCTCCAAAAACGGTATTCAAACATAGCTACTGGGAATGGGTGCTACAAAATAGGTACTCTAAAACGAGTTCAAGTAGCCTCACAGGTCTGTTCATGGTATTTAAGGATAAGCCCAAGTTGGAAGGGTACTGGGATCTAATAACAAAACCCGCGGATCGCAAATTATTCTTCCAATTTAGATGCGGCTCGCTCCCTCTTGGGGAGTTTACCAAAAAGTGGGGTGCTGAAAGGTCGGGGTTCTGTCCTAAGTGTCATGGTACTGGGGAAAACCTGAGTCATTTTCTATATGTGTGCCCACTTTATTCCGCCCCCAGAGCCAAATGGCTTAGGCCGGTATGCAGAAGTTTGGGCACAAGATCGGCTGGGGAAGCAAATAGATTGTTAATGACCAATTTGGACCCTCTGATAGTCGTGGGTGTGGCCAAATTTTTGAGGTGGGCCTGGCTGATTAGAAGTAGGCTCATTAAAAGTAATCTAACGGGATCTTAAGGTTGTGTCTCCTGAAATGGAGTCTTGTATTTTGTTGCACTTATGCGTCTTTGTAATTATTGTATATATATGCAAGAAGCTGATTAGTATGTTAATGCTTTAATACTTGTTTTAACTGTTTCATATGTTTAAATGTATTTTATGTCTTTTATGATGAACTAATCGAATAAAGACTTCTTGAACTGAACTGAGTAACTTGATAAACAAGTTTGCGTACAGTAGTGCAGGTAGCTCTTAGGTATAAGTGGCAAACACTTGCACCTACACATAAATATTAACCAATACCCTCAAGCTGTACCGGGATACTAAGAAAAGGCCTCAATGGCTACCTAGTAAAGTAAGTGGGTTGCAGAAACTTAAAGGGGGCTTGGAAGAGGTGAGAACCAGTCAGAACCCTACACTTCTTTTGGTCGCATTGTGTTGGAAGGAGCAACAATGTTAGCGAGTGCAAGAGAGGTGCCAGTATCCTACCCTGAAAGTAGGGACGGCGCCTTTGAAATCGGGGCAGGAGAGGTTGCCCTCGCCTAGGGAGGGCTAGGGTTTTTAATGATCCTAATGCTATTGTCCACATACAGCCGAGTCATCACTTCCTACCTCCCCATGCAGATCTGGCACCAAGGAACCCTCCAATTAAAGCTCCTGGACAAGTCACTCTGCCTTGTTGTTCCTTGTTGTAGTGAGCCTCCCGGCCACTATCTAGAGTGACTTAAGCCCTGGATGTAATTGCACATCTCCCTCTAGCCAGCTGCAGCCAGAGAATGTAAATAAAAGGGCCGGGGACCACAGGTGGCCTTCGACCCACACCATGAGACCTGTGTGCATGTGTTTTATTATGTGGCTGGTACTGAGCCCATCATCTCTGTGACTTCACCTGATAGCTGGCACACTTTGTGCTTAAGTGTCTAGCTCTGTCTTTGCCCTTGTACCGTGTAAAGAAAGCGCTCATCTGTACCCCCCTGTTCTTACCATGGGTCTATCTCAGTCGGCACTATTAAAATATTTATTCATGTACGTTTGCCAGCCTAAATCTGTGTATGGTTTTTAAGATGCG
The DNA here is from genome assembly GCF_964261635.1 of Lissotriton helveticus. NCBI lineage: Eukaryota > Metazoa > Chordata > Amphibia > Caudata > Salamandridae > Lissotriton > Lissotriton helveticus. The sequence goes on along the minus strand of NC_136067.1, from coordinate 520,501,610 downwards.
TGCACACATGCCCTCGTGTTTCCCTTCATGTGTGAGCAAAACTGTATGGTTTATGAATACGCTAGTAGGTGGTTGTGAACTCCTTTGAGCGTACGTGCAAAAACACATATATGACTGAAACTCTGCATGTCTACGCACACGTGTAGGCTGTTCTGAATGTTGACACGCATACACGCAATTATCCTTGTGGGGATCGACTTGATCTTATATGGTGTCTCAGTATTTGTTTAACATATGAAAACTTAGTCACTTACAGTAAACATACGTTAAGGTAGCAGCTGTTTTGTTCAGTGAGTTTAGAGCACATTTTCAATAAACTGCATTTCTCCTTTCTTTGCACAGAAAGCATTGAAACGAGTTTGGGCTTTTCATGCTCTTATTTTCCTGAGTCCTCAACTTCAGAAGTGGTATTACATTTAAAGACACTGTGGGAAACTGTTGTTGTTTTTTTTGCAGTACCGTCCGCCCCCACACTTTTGATGCAACTTCGAATGAAATGTACCGGGTCCCTGCTAACCAGGTTTCCAGTACCGGATTTCTTTCCCTAAAATTGTACCACAATTGGCACAACTTCAGCACCCCTGTAAGACCCTAGTAAGTGGTACTCCTGGTACCTAGGGCATTGGGACTGAAGAGGGTCCACTAGGGTGGCGGCACAAATTGTGCCACCCTAGGGACCCCTCATCAAGACCATGCAAGCTGCCATTACTGGCTGCATTTCTCTGTGCAGACAGAAGTGAAGAGTCGACATAGTACTCAATCCTACCCATACCTACAATTGCTGGAACTCCCTGTTGTCCTTAGCAGCCGAGTTAGCGCTGCGGTTAGACCGCCCCAGATCTCTGTTTGGCGCCAGCGCCGCGCGCTGAGAACGGAGGCCACGCCCCCTTTGAGGCCACGCCCCCCCGCTCCGCACACTGTATTTAAAGGCACCGATTTAAAGGCGCCAGGTAACTGTGTGGTGTGCTCCTGAGGCGGAAAGCCGGGAGCGAGGCTGTGTGCTTGTGAAATTGTTTTTTAAACTCTTGTGTCACTACCTAATAACTTGTACTTTTTAACTCACATACCTACAATTGCTGGAACTCCCTGTTGTCCTTAGCAGCCGAGTTAGCGCTGCAGTTAGACCGCCCCAGATCTCTGTTTGGCGCCAGCGCCGCGCGCTGAGAACGGAGACCACGCCCCCTTTGAGGCCACGCCCCCCCCGCTCCGCACAGGAAGCAGCATAAATTATGTGTGTAGGACGGACGCGCAGCGGACGAGCGCAGCGGGCGCGACGATTGCGCGCCGAAGGCGCGCCTAAGGAAAGCCCGTCTGCGCCCGTCCGCGCCAAGACCGCGCCAGGCGCAGGAGACTCTTTACATTCTTCCTCCTACATCCGCTACCAGGCAAGTGAACTCTACCAACTACAGGGCTCCAAGCACTGTCCCTGCATACTTGACCCAGCCACACAAACCGGCTCAATCAGCTGCAAGCGCTGCCGCTGGACCTTTACTAACTTAGACTTCACTCTAGCCGCTCTACCACCCCCCAAGACTTCCCAGCCTCCATTCAAAGGAGGCCTTATTAATGCACGATCCATGTGCAAGCACAATCAAGATATCCACGATCTCATCATTAACGATGATCTTGACTGCTTAATGATAACCGAAACATGGTTAACGGAAGATAGCAACCCCGATATTGCCATTGCCCTACCCCAAGGCTACTCGCTTTTTAGACAAGATAGAGCTAAGGGGAGAGGCGGCGGGGTCGCCATTATACTTAAGAACATCTTCTCCTGTCATACTTTCAACTTAGAACCATTGAAAAAAACAGAAGGGTTAGGTTTCTCAATTAAATTGAATGAACACACCTCCTTCTCAGGCGGCCTTCTCTATCGCCCACCCGGCAATGCTACTGAGTTTCTTGACTCATTATGTGACTCCTTGGGATATTTCTCTCTAAAATACTCGCACTTCACTCTACTCGGCGATTTCAATCTACATCTTGAGTCAAAAACCGATGCACAATCCATCAATTTCTCGCAAACTCTGGATATGTTCAACATCCAGCAGCTCGTCACTCTTCCGACGCACTCTCTTGGTCATACCCTTGATGGTGTGTGCTCTAACCTCCCTTCCCTAACCACCCTTCCCCCTCTGCCACAGATTTGGTCCGATCACTCGTTGATCCCATTCCTCATTAAAACAGAGATTTTGCCCCCTGGCAATAAATCCAACCCCCACCTTACTAACTCCATTAACTGGAAAAGGGTCCAAGAAAACATTAGTCTCAAACCCCTTATGCTTGCTCAATCCCCCACTCTATCGGGGAACGTTGAAATCGACGCCGACCACTTCCACAACTGGAACTCTCAGGAAATTAAGTCCAGAATCCCCCCCAAACGTCCCTATTCCTCCCAACAAAAAACCAAAACTAATGCTCCTTGGTTCACTCCTGACCTAGCTACCGCTCATCTACTTTGTAAGAAGGCAGAACGTAAATGGCGTAAGACTTACGATGAGGTCAATCGCCTTTCCTATATTTTAATTAGGAAAACGTATCTCTCAAAAATTAAATCAGCCAAAAAAAACTTTTACGTTAACGCCATTAAAGATGCCAGCCAAAAACAAAAGACGCTGTTTAAAATAGTAAAATCATTCACTCAGCCCAAAGCACTCCTACCGGAAATACCTCCTTCTCAAGACCTCTGTGACCAAATCTCTGACTACTTCGATGATAAAATTGCTTCCATCCTAAACAACTTTCCTATCCCGGATGCCTCCCTTGTTCCCTCCCTCCCGGAATCGAGTGTCGGGATTCTTAGATGCTTCCCTCCGGCCACGTTATCGCAAACCAAAGAAATTATCTTGGCCTGCAAATCCGGTTCCCCTTCGGATCCCTGTCCCCCGAAAATTCTTCACCAACTAATCGAGGTATTGAACCCGACGATAAACAAAATAGTTAATTCTTCACTCCTCACAGGACATGTCCCCAGTCGTTGGAAGAAGGGAATTGTTAAACCCCTAATGAAAAAGGCCAACAAGTCTCCGACAGACCTGACCAACCTCCGCCCAATTTCACTACTCCCTGCCCTGGGAAAAATAACGGAGCAACTAGTCTACAGAGAGTTAAAACGCCACCTGGAAGAAAACAACATTCTACACCCTAAACAATCGGGTTTCCGGCCAAAACACTCGACTGAAACTGCACTAATAGAGCTATCAGACACCATCAGACTGTTACAAGATCAGAGGAAAAATTCTATTCTCATCCTCCTTGACTTAACGGCGGCGTTTGATACCATATCCCACTCCATCCTCATCAGTAGATTGAGGGACATTGGCGTCACCGACACTGTCTTAGCCTGGATTAAGTCCTTCCTTACCGACCGTTCACAAACTGTCGCCCTAGGTCCCTTTCACTCGAAAGAGAAGTTGGTCTCATCAGGTGTACCGCAGGGGTCCATCCTGAGTCCCCTTCTTTTTAATATTTATCTCATTCCCCTCTTGTCCCTGATCGATTCCTTCGGCATACCAGTCACCTCGTACGCCGATGACACACAGCTCATCGTGCCACTAGATGACAATTCCACCGACGCAGAGCTCAATCTCAAACTCTGTCTAACTGAAATCTTCCGCTGGATGGATCGCAACCATTTAAAATGCAATTCCAACAAAACTGAGATCCTTCCAATTGGAAGAAACGTCTCCTTCAACCCAGCCCTCTGGTGGCCAGACGATTCAGCTATTCCCCCCCAGACTGTTACATCCGCCAGAAATCTCGGAGTTATCTTTGACTCTGACCTCTCCTTTGACCTACACGCTAGAACGGTAGCTGGAAAATGCTTTGGAATAATCAAATCTCTCAGAAAATTCTTCAACTTCCTTCCTATCGATGCCAGGAAAACCGTTACAGTAGCGCTTATAATTTCCCGCCTAGATTACTGCAACGGCCTTCTTGCAGGGGCAAAAAAGAACACACTATCAAAACTTCAAAGTGTGCTTCACTCCGCCGCACGACTAGTACTTAGGCTACCGCGCAGATCCTCTATCTCCGCCGCCCTCCGTTCACTACACTGGCTGCCTCTCCATAAGAGAATCCTCTTTAAAATTCTGGTCACTGCCTTCCGTGCCTTCACCAAAACCGGCCCGAAATACCTCTCCAGCCGCTTTCCCCTCTACACCCCTAGTCGTCCCCTACACTCGTCTCTTGACAATCTTATCCTCCCGGCCAAATATAACCTAAAGACTAAGGGTGGCAAAACCTTAAGCTTTTTGGCCACGAAAGCATGGAACAACCTGCCCAAAACCCTCAGACAACAAACGCTGGAAAAACCCTTCAGAAAGCTCTTAAAAACCTGGATTTTCAACCTCCCCGATGACTACCCTAAAGCGGCCATCTAATCCCTTTTTCAACCGCAGGACTTGCCACTCAGGATCTTAGCGCCAAGATGCTCCCTCCGGAGCGAACGTCGCGCTCTACAAATAACCTCACAAATATCACAAATCCTGTGTGCCATGTCCACTGACACAGCATGAGATATAGGTAAATCACCCCTACAGCAGGCCTTCCAGTACGAAGGCAGGGTGCACTATATCATATGTGTGGTCATATCTGCCTGAGCAGAGATGCCCCTGCAATAACCAAATCAATTATTGGATATTTTAAGTGCGAAGGGAAGCCATAGAGAGTACATGGTCTAGACACCAATCATTATGAGTTATCCAGAACCATGATGGTTTTACTGTACCCACCGATGTTTTGTACCATACAGCTCATTTTAAGAAACCCACACTTGGATTTATTAATAAATGCACACAGAGGGCATCCTAGAGGTGTCCCCCAAAAACCTACCAACTACTGGTGTGGTTTCTGACTAGTCGAAGTCAGTCTGCCACCATCAGACATGCTTCTGACCTCATGGGGTGAGAGCCTTTGCTCTCAGGCCGGGAACAATGCCTGCTCTGAGCGGAGGAGCTTCATGCCTCCTCCAGGCAAAAATGGCATTCCAGGGAGGGAAGCTTTAAATGCAATGCCGCCTTTGTAATGCAACCCAGGTGTCTCCAGTTAGTGGAAGATGCCAACCCACCTGTCCTGCTCCACTTTTGGCAGGAGGACAGCAGGAAAAATTAGACAGATGAGGAGGTGTGCCCACATTCAGCCAGCACCACCCCTAAGGTGGGTAGTGGTGATGTGGACCCCACTTTTCAAATTCCTCCATCTTGTGTTAGAGAGAATTAGCCAACCAGAGTCATGATTATGCCCACCTCCCAACAGAGGTTGTATTAGAAGGGTGTAGTCAACCTAAAGGTAAGTAGTCCATTGGCTACTACCTGGTACTCCCTTTAATACTCCTAAATTTAGTATTTAGGTGGCACCCCTCGGCCCTGAACCTCAGATCATGCTGACCTAGGAAGAAGGAAGACACCGAAGACCTGCAAGGAGAAAAGGACGTGTGACTGAACTGGTGCCAACCCTGCCAGCCTGCTAGTTGCCTCAGACTCCTGCGCCTAAGCTGATTCTGTAATCCAGAAACCCAGGAGGCCTGCCTTCCTTTAACAAAGAACCAGGAACTCCCTTGGATTGGTGGAACCAGTCCCCTGCACGTTGCAGCTAAGTCTGAAGTAACAAAGTGCTTGCCGCTGGGTCTGTCGAAGTTGTGACCCACAGCTAAGTGGCAAGAGCACTCCAAGAATGGTAGCTAGCTCTCACCGACAATTCGAGCCCCTACCTCACTCCCAATGACCTCCAGCCTGTGAGGTCCCTTTCAGCTTCATTTGCTGCAGCCAAGGTTTATTGGTAGCCAGTCTGGCCTCCAACCACTTCAATCTTCATTCCAAAAAGAGGGCACTCCACAGCACCTGCGACCGACATCGGAAACGACCCCTGCTCCTGTGATTTTGACTCTCCTGTTTGGTGGCTTTGATTGTGTGGCAGAAACTGTCTTGGCACAACCGTCGTTTGTTGATGGACCGACCGAGGCGCATCTTTGGTGCACCCGCCCCGGGTGCCCCACATTTCCACGTGTCCCTGCATCCAGGGTCCCTGGGGAAGGTACTCGAGATCTGTCTGTTCCACTCAGGTCCTGGTACACCAAAGACCTCTGCTCTGAAAGAGTAGAAACCAATTCCAACCGCAAGTGCCCGCTAGCACCACATCGGTAACAAAACTTGAGGGGGCCCCCCTGCAAAGTACATGGTGGGGTCTCCGCTCCAGATTTAATTCAGAGCTCATAGTCCAAAGTACTGTGCGGAGGGAGGCCCCTGCAGCTCGGGCCCCCCTGCAGCGCAGGGGCTGCAGGGACTTGTGTTATGACACTGGCCAGCACAAGACTTGAAAAAGCCTTAGTGCTTTTACCCCCGACCGCGATAGTCTTTGATTAACGGTCCTGCCCATCACCCAATTCCCCCATAGCCTGCTATACTAAGCTGTTTGACTGTGATGCAGGTTACTGGTGTGTAGTCTACATTGACCAACACAGTAAATACTTGACGGTGTTTAAGAATTTTCTACAGCACCTGTTTTCTACTGCATCTTCGAAATGCTCTTGACTAATCGTACTGATTTTGGTTCCTAATATATATATATAAAGATACTTGTTATTTTTTAAATTGGTCTTGGATTTATTCTTGAGTGTGTGTGTCATGTTTTGCCTCTGTGACTACAACAAATGCTTAGCACTGCCCTCTATTAAGCCAAGCTGCTCACCCACACTACCACAAAAGAGAGTGTTAGTATTATCTACTTGTGCATCTGAAAACCAATCTGGGACCCACTGGACTCTATGCACAGTGTACTTCTTTGTAGTGCACTGTACAGAGAGCCAGCTTCCTACACACACACACCAATAAACAAGTTAGTTTTACTGGCTTCAAATACGTTTTATTGAGGTTTGATGTGGACGTGCAATAATTACGATGCCAAAATAGCAAAAATTACTTTTTGTTATAGTTGGATTAAACCTAATCCCTCGTGTGTTGTTCCAACCATTTCTGTGTATGGTGTACTTGGTGGAAATTACAGGACTCCAAGACCCTCCTGCACACCTGAGCTTACTACCCATGGTACTGCCATGACTGACTGTTGCTCAGCTTAACTAAATTCCTTTTCACAGTTTTGCCTGGTAAACAGAGTAGATTGGAACATATGTCACTGTGATGTGCGTCCCTGTTCTGTCCTTGACAGCCATAATCCACCAGTTGTTCAGAAATGTAAAGTTAGACATTTTACTAGGCACTCTGATGCATGTGAAAATATGTGTGGTCTGCGAACAAATATCCGGGTCTTTTTTTTCTCTCTAGAGCTTCTGTGTCTCTAATCCCGAGACTTATATCGTGTACCTCCAGAGACCAGGGTAAATATGCAGCTCGTAATTGTCCAAGTTCCATCACACATGTTTGTTAATAGAAGATACAACACTAGGCGTCTTATGATATTAGACTGCCAGGACAAAAAGATTATAATGTTGGGCTTCTGGGTCCTCTTAGAGATATGAAAAAGGCTTCTGCTAGTTCTTTTATTTTAGCTTGATTTCTGATCAGTACAAGGTTGAACGTACTGCATATCACTCTGTGCTCAAGAACTTACTTTCAAAATGACGCACTAAGGAGCCAGACACTGTCAGGCCCCCTCCTGCATCAGTCAGACAAACCAGTCACTCCAAACCTGCAGTCTGTATTGTTGACTAAGAAGAAAACACCTCAGAGTGCCTACTTCATACACATGGGACCCTCTGCCATTTTTCAAGTGCCTCTCCATGCTGTTCTGCAGACACAGCCTTTGTGTAGGATCATGCCACTCACGGCGGGGTAGTCTCTAGCCGAGTGCACCCACAACAGAGGCAAAAAGAGGTGTGAATTTTTAACACCTGGATTTATACTGCCACACCAGCGATCAGGAAAATAGACAAATGCCTGACTTCACATAAAATACCCTTCTAGCTCGGAGCAATAGATGATCCCAGTGTTCACCCCTGCCATATACCAAGTGTCGGTGCTACAGGAAGACTTATCAGCAGCCTTGCTCAACGAACTGGCGTAACTGAATATCTATAGGAGGCCTATCTCCTCAGTCCCCACTTCAGGGTCTAGGTCTCCTCCTTCTAGCTTCAGGAATGTCAGCAGTACACTTCCACTGTCTGGGAAAATAACCTTACCCCATCTTATGCACATGGGTAGGGAGAGGGTCTTCCAAAATGCACCCCAATAAATCAATCAGTATTTTTTAAGTGAGGCTACTCACCCGTGAGGGTCTCAAGGCGCTCCATTACTCAAGGCCTCCATTACTCTGCTTCACTTACCCATGCAATTCATCTACCACATAGTACCATAACAAAACTTGAGGGGGCCCTCTGCAAAGTACATGGAGGGGGCCCTCAATGCTCTGGTCACAGTTAGGAGCTCTTATGCTAGGGGCCCGCCACCCATGCACAGTGCCAGTGGGGGCCCCCCAGAGCTCGGGCCCCCCCACACAGAGGGGGCTGCAGGGGCTATTATTACGTCACGGGTACCACACTGGCCACAAACATGTAACACATACACTTAGGATGTTGATACTAGGTAATTTTTGATCTACATTTACTCTGCTGTATGAAAGACGTTGCAGCCTGGATGAGCGACAGTTGCCTAAAATTGAACTCAGAGAGGCAGAGGTCCTCGTCCTTGGACCCTCCCCCACCGCATGGAACAGCTCCTGGTGGCCCCACGCCCTCGGAAACCCACCCACCCTGATGAGCCACGCCTGGAATCTCTGCATCACTCTAGACTCCTCCCTCACCATGACTCGCCAGGTCAATGCTGTTACCTCCACCTGTTTCAACTCCCTCAGCGTCCTCCGCAAGACCTTCAAGTGGATCCCACCCGAAGCCAGAAAAACGTCACCCACGCACTCATTATGTTATGTTATGTTATGTTATTAGTTTTTGTACCGCGCACATCTACCCCAGCAAAGGGTCGTCCTGGCGCCAAAGAAAGGTCAACACAACATCACAGAGCGCACCTGAATCCAGAAGAATTAGTTCAAAAGAAAAGTTTTAATGGCGCGTCTAAATAGGAGTAAGTCCTCCATAGCTCGAATTTCACTGGGAAGTGCGTTCCACAATTTCGCCGCCACTACTCGGAATGAGCGGCCGCCCATCCTGCTCAGCAGAAAGCGAGGGACAACAGACAAATTCTGCCCCATCGACCTCAAGGATCGAGAGGGAACGTAAGGGGTCAGTAAGTTCATCAGAATAGGTGGAGCCGTACCTTTCAAAATTTTAAAAGCTAGGCAAAGTACCTTAAACTCGATCCGACGAGCCACAGGCAACCAATGGAGTGATTGCAATGCTTTGGATGCTGAACAACGTTTAGGCAACCCTAGTACCGCTCTTGCGGCGGCATTCTGCACTCGTTGCAGCCGCAAGAGTTCTGCCTTGTTCGTACCTGCTAGGAGGGCACTGGCATAATCTATCCTAGACAGCACAGAGGCCTGAACCACGAGCTGTCTAGTAGGGGCATCGAAAAACTTGAGCACCGGCCTGATGCCCCTGATTATACCAAAACAAGAGGCAGCTACCCTCTTAGTTTGGCAGGTAAAACTCAGTGTGGTGTCTAGCCATACCCCGAGATTTTTTATCTCCATGACGGGTGCTGGAATCATTCCTAGTTCGGGGGGCCACCAATTGTCGCTCCACCATCCAGGTTGCTTCCCAACCACCATCACCTCGGTCTTCTTTGTGTTCAATTGGAGGCAATTTTGGTTCATCCAATTGGCCACCGCACGCAACCCCTCACGGAAATTAAAGGCGTCCACAGCTGAGTCCTCACTTAGTGTGACCGCCAGCTGCGTGTCATCCGCATAGGACACCATTGTCAGGCCCCAGCGTTTGACTACCGCAGCCAGCGGACTCACATATAAATTAAAAAGAGTGGGGCTCAGTGATGATCCCTGTGGAACACCCGTAGTGAGCGGGTGCGAGGTGGATTTACCAGGTGGTATCGCAACCTGGAAAGATCTGTTGGAAAGGAAGGAGCGGAACCACCCTAGAGCCATGCCCCCGATCCCAGCATCCTCTAACCGCCGCAACAAGGTCTCATGGGACACCGTATCGAAGGCGGCACTCAGATCGAGCAACAGGAGTGCCGCTGTTCGTCCGGTGTCCAGTACAGAGCGCAGATGTTCTACCATATATAGTAAGGCGGTCTCTGTACTGTGGCCTGTACGAAATCCGTTTTGCGTGGGATCCAAGATGTTAGCTTTGGCGAGATGGTCGACCAGGATCCTATTCACGTGGGCTTCGGTAACTTTAGCAGGCCACGGCAGCAGTGAGATGGGGCGATAATTCTCGGGTTTCTTAGGATCTAGGGTAGGCTTTTTTAAAATTGGTGTAACTACCGCTTGCTTCCACTTGGTGGGCACCATTCCAGAGGTCAAAGACTTGTTAATCAGGGCCAACAAAGGTAAACGACAGATTGCCTGCATATTTTTAAACTGAGTCGGCAAAAGCGGGTCTGCAGGAGACCCCGATTTAATTTTATGACTCAAAAGATCAAAGTCCTCCTCAGAGAGGGAAGCCAGATTATCCAGTATCGTGGCAGTTCCCCTTGGGATGACATCAGGGTCCAAGTGGTGCGCGGTGGTAGGGAAGGTGCGATAAATTGCTTGCACCTTGTGAACAAAAAAGGAGGCCAGGCTCTCACAATGATGGTCCGTGCAAATTTCTGCTGCAGGAGCCCTCTTGGTCGTCAGGTCTTTTAGGACCTTAAAGATTAATTTAGAGGGGTTAGAACTATTCTGAAATTCCTGTGCATAGTAAGCGGCACGCGTCCGACAAACCGCTCTATGATAGGCCTTAGATAGAGTGTGGTAATGAGTTTTTCGTGCAGGATCATAGGCTTTCCTCCATTGTCTTTCTGCTTGCCTACACTCTCTTTTAAGAGACACCAAGGTCTCATCATACCAAGGGCTATGGGTCTTAGTACGACACTTGGAACGGACCAGAGGTATTAAAGAATCCAAGGCCGTTCCAATCCAATCGCAGAATAGGTTATACCCACAGTCAACGTCCAAAGAGATAGGTAAGGGTGTCTTTTCTAGTAGGGAGTGAAAGTCTTCTAATTTCAATTTACTCCACTGGCGAGAAAAAGAGATTTTGTTCTGTGCCACAAAAATAGGGTCTGTCACCACGATCGATGCCTTCACCAACATGTGGTCCGTCCATAACAACTGGACCGGTGGGCATATAGTTATGTCCTCTAAGGTGGTAAAGAACGGATCCAATATGTGCCCACCTGAATGGGTGGGGGTCATTACTCTTTGTAAGAGCTGCAAAGCTTCCAAATCGGCAAGGCAGCTCTTAATAGCAGGCTGGGATATACAATCAAAATGTAGGTTGAGATCGCCTACCACATTAAAATTCGCGCAGCCCATGGCTTCTATGCTTATGACATCCGGGAGAGCGGCCCTAAAGGCGGCATCGCAGCCCGGAGGCCGGTATATAAGGAGACCTGAAAGGCTATAACAATGGGAAAAGGAGATTCTAAAACGGGCACACTCACAGTCCGGGAGTTTTAGTTCTTTCCATTCGCAGGCAAAACGACGTTTCACTGCCATCGCAATGCCACCCCCTCTCGAACCACGGTTGAGAGTGAACACGGTATAATCAGGCGGGAAAGCAAGGTTTAAGATGGCAGTATCCACGTCCTGAAGCCAGGTCTCGGTGATAAAAAACACATCCGGGGAGTCTTTGGTCACGATATCAAAGATCTCCGCCTGATGCTTGACCAGAGATCGGACATTAAGGCTGAATAGACTGACAGTATTCGCCCCAGACACCTTAGACTTACGGTCTGATGAATCTATAGAACCGATGCGAGATGGAGGGGGCAAGCACCAACAACAATGAGTGCACCGATAAGGACCTCTAAGCGGCGCGACAAGCGGAAGAGGACATATGGAAAGCTTATCCCGTATGGCCAGTAGATCGGCGCTAGCGTATCTGATGATAGGGGAGGGCATCACGACGAAGGGAGTTTACCGCCGCCCGCCGCACTTCCTTAGCGCTGACGGGCGCTGACGGGCGCAGACGGGCAGACTCTGGCTCGACTCAGACGCGAGTCAGGCGCTACCGCTGCGCGTCACCGCTGCGCGACAAAGGTGAACTTTAAATACAGCCTCACCTGTTCTCCAAACGGAGACTAGAGCGCTGCTTGAAGTGGCGCGCTGAGAGCCAGCACCCCCAATATGGCGGCCAAGCGTCGCCGGTATGTGAGGAGAAACACGAAAGGACTCCGCTCTACAAGCGGTGAGGGGCCCAATTTAAAATGCCTGTGGGCAGGCATACACAGGTAAAAACACATCAGGGAAATATAAATGCCACAAAAAGCTCAAATGCCAGCAGATTGGACTACGGAAACACTCTCTATGCAGGAATCAACAAATCCCTGCTACAGAAACTCCAGACTATCCAAAACACCGCAGCCAGACTAGTCCTCTTCACCCCACAACATGAACACATGACCCAACACCTGTGAGACCTCCACAGGCTTCCCGTCGAGAAGGGAGTAACCTTCAAGCTGCCATCCTACGCCTACAAATCCCTCCACGACATTAAACCCAAATACCTCAACGAAAGAATCTCTTTCCACGCACCTAAAAGAAACCTCCGCTCCGCCGATCTCGCCCTAGCTACGACCCCACGCATCCGCAGAACCAAAGCCGGGGGAAGAGCCTTCTCCTTGGTCGCAGCCAAAGCCTGGAACGAACGCCCAGTCAACATCAGATGCTCCCCCACCCTGCACACCTTCAGGAAGAGGCTCAAGTCCTGGATTTTCGGCTCACCTAGAGCTGCCCCCCACCCTCTGACACCTTTAGACTCTCACAGGTAAGTAGCGTGCTTTATAAGCCCCTGATTGATTAATTGATTGTGCCAGAGTAACAACCTAGTAGGGGTGAGGCAACAAAACAAGTTATAAATCTGAATGTGCATAGCTGAACTGCTCTCGGCAAGTGCCAATAAATCATTTTAGTAAACAAGAAACACCCTGTAATACAGACTAGTGACGGAAGATCATTAATGAAACTTTCCTTTTTCTGCACCACTTTTGCTTGTGCAGCATACAGACTCTGTATCAAGGTTAGGATACACCAGTCTGTGCTGCAAACGGCTTCCATACACTTGCGATGCAGTAGGCTGGGGCTTTTAATGTTTACATGATCTGTGCACGTGGACTTTAAAATGTAAGCTGTCAGCACGGACATGGAGCACTATACATAAAATACTGTTAATGTCGCCAGCTTTCTTCCTCAGAATGATTGAGATCTCAGCGATCTCACTATACTCTTTAAACCCTACTTGAATCATTTACCTTTACTTAAGTCTGATTAACTCCTCTCCTTTCTTTCGATCGACCCTCTCCACGCCTTCCATCCTCTGCATGCCGTTTGGTACCGCCTCCTCTCATTGGCATGCCTGTCTACTTTAATGTTGCTTGTTGTATTTCTGCAAATGGCTCTCGCTTTATTTCACAGATGTTAATCTATCTTTCTTACCAATCAACCCTTGCAGCCTAACAATACCTAACCTCGGGCAGACAATTTCTTACCCCAACTATTTGTCTGGAACCACCTAGGCCCAACCAATGAGCCCATCAAATTAGAATCACGCAAACGTAACACCTACTCCAGCAACAACAAAATGAGGTACTATCGCTGAGGTTCGTGGTCCAGGGAATGCCTACCAGCACCCAAGAAGAAAATCCAGCATTTCCTGCCGGGTTAATCGCAGCTAGCAACAGACGTAGAATCAGATGACCGAAACTCCTTGAGAATCCCAATGATATCCAGAGGTTATACGCGACTGTGGTGCCTGCCCTCGAAAAAGTTGTGGATCTCATCCCCCAGTTATCCACCCCTGTTGAGTTCACTGTGCTTGGGGACATTCACTCTGAGCTCTGCTCTAACCTAGCAGAAGTATTGAACCCTGTGGCCAGGACGAAAAAGGCCAAGGGGAGAAGAGCCTCATGGTTCAACGCTTCTTGCAGGAGAGCAAAGGCCGTTCTTTTGGAGTCCCTCAAAATTCGGGAAACCCCCAGTATGATCAGGGAAAAGCGGTTGGCCTACAAGCTTGTCCTTCGCAATGCCAAAATGGAATGGGACCATGACAACTGGTCTGAAATGACGGCTGCCCTCGCACTACGAGATGCCCGGAAGTTCTGGCAGATCGTCAAGCATGGTTCTGCTGAACCTATTGCGGCAGTGGACGCAAATATTGCATCTGCTGTGTGGGAGGACCACTTTAAAACCCTGTACAGCGCTGCCGATTTGGACCAACTGGGGAACCCATCCGAAGTAGCAAAGGCCCAACCCACTGAACGTACATCCCCTATGGATGGGTTTACTTTGGAGGAGCTCACTATGGCGATTTTGGGCCTTGCTGCTGAAAAGGCGCCTGGCCTAGACAAGCTCCCCGGTGACCTCTTCAGGCATGAAGTTAAGATCTGGGCCCCGTATCTTAGGGTGTTGTTCAATGCGATCTTGAATGGCATGACGATCCCCCCAACTTGGCTGGGGGCAGAGATAGTGCCCATATTTAAGAAGGGCTCGCCTCTGCTCCCAGCTAACTACAGGCCAATAAGCCTGATAGACGTTTCCCAGAAGCTTTTCACTAGGCTAATTCTGGATCGTCTGTCGGATTGGATGACGGAACATGACATTCTGAGCCCATATCAAGCAGGGTTCAGAAGGAAGGTCTCGTCGATAGACCAGGTCTTTAGGCTGGCCCTTATTTTCTGGAAAACGGTGCAGTTGGAGGGTGGCAGCCTCTACACTGTATTCGTGGACCTAAGGGCGGACTTCGACCTGGTTCCCCGCAGAAAACTCTGGGAGGTGTTGGCCAAATTGGGGGTCCCTAAGGGCTTGCTTGAGATGATTATCCGTCTCCACACTGCCAACTTTGCACAGGTAAGGTGTGGTAAGGAGGGGGCCCTATCGAACAGGTTCCCCGTTGACAGGGGGGTAAGGCAGGGCTGTGTGCTTGCACCGACCCTGTTCTGCCTCTACGTCAATGGGGTAATCTCCCACCTGAATGGGGTTGACAACTCTGACGCTCCTAAGCTGGCAGGCAGCAGGGTGCCGGCGATTATGTTAGCTGACGACACCCTGCTGCTTTCAAAGTCTCCGATGGGGAGCCAGCGTGTTCTTAATGGTTTTGTGGACTTTTGCGGGGAACACGGTCTAGAAATCAACACTCTAAAGACCAAATTTATGGCCTTCAATCCCCCACCAAAATTCCGCTCTAGCCCCCACATTGGGCCAAGTAGACTCAAAAGGGTCCGAACTTTCGAGTACCTTGGAGTCACGCTAAATGAGAAAATGTCTTGGTGCCCACACCAAGAGAAAGCACGACTCAAACTGGTACAGTACTCGGTGGGATTATGAAGCTCGTGGGGAAAAATAGGTCATCCATCCAACCCGTTGGCCCACCTCTCCAGATCTACAGGGCACAGGCAAGAGGGGCTGCCATGTACGGCAGTGAGCTTTGGGGCCATGCAGTCTCTCTAGACCTAGTGAAAGAGGAGAACAAGTTCATCAGGCGGGTGGTAGCATTTCCCCCCAGCACGCCTCTTGTCCCATTAAGGTTAGATTTGGGGATTAGACCTCTCGATGAAGATCTGGCACTGCGCCCCTTGGTTTATTGGCGTAGGTTGTGGGCGGTTCCAGAACTGATTAGCTATAGGCAGGGGCTCCAGGAGGTGATTGCTATGCCTAATGCAGGGAAAATCAAATGGCTTAAATACATTAGAACTGAGTTGGAGGGTCTAGGCCTATTGACCCTCTGGTCTGACCCCTTATCCACCTGTCCATTAATTCCCAAAAAGAGGCTGGCAAAGGTTTACCACGACAGTAAAATAGCGGTACTCTGTCGTCAATCAAACCTTGGGACACTCACGGAGTCATTTTTACGTATCAAGGACATCTACAGTTTTGAACCAGTCCTGGACAAATTATACCCTGCCTTACTCAGGAAACTCTACTTGCAATGGAGGCACGGGACTCTTCCACTTCGAGCCCTCACTAGCAAGTGGAGCGAACCCGCCGTTAGCTCATGCCCGGCTTGCAGAGTGTCCAAGGAATCTGAGCTGCACATAATTTTCTTCTGCCCGGCTTATAGCGCAACTCGTAAGAAATGGATTGTTCCTGTATGCAGGAATTTGGGGTTTGTGGAGTGTCTGGCCGCATTCAGAGTGCTCAAAACTGACCTGACGGACCACATTGTTTTTGCCGTGGCTAAATACCTAGGTTCAATGTGGTCTCTGAGAAGACAATGCCTTAAGGCCAGTCTCTGAATTTTACCGTAGAAAAACTGTGATACCTTGTACTATGAAATACTTTTATGGACTTCGCTGGATGTGCAATGTTATAACGTTTTAATGTTTTAATAATTCTTAATGAAATGTTGCTTCAATATCTTTTATGGTGATAACTTACCGAAATAAAGATTTATGAAATGAATGAAATGAAAAGAATCACGCAAACGTAACACCTACTCCAGCAACAACAAAACGAGGTACTGCCGTCGCCAATATTAGACTGCGTTTCGGAAACAGGAGGTTCCTAATTTTCTTCACCAAGCCTAGACTTTCAACACCTGCTTCACTAAATCTAATTATATTTGGTCAGCTCGTGCGCTGAGCTGGCCGGCCTCCTCAGTTGTGCTTTTCAATCACACTGGAATTCTCCAGAAAACAGTGAGTACAAACCGAGCCCCCTCCCTGGACACCACCCACGTCGCTCACAGGCACCGGGGACTGACGCCGTTCGCCCCAACAGTGCGTGGACCAAATGGGCTGGGTCGAAATCAGAACTGCACTTCAGCGTCCCGAGACAGTGGTGCGGCGCAGCTGTTGAACCGGCACTGCATGCATCGGTAATAATCCCAGTTAATCACACCACGCACATTTCTAATACGTATTCGGTCAATTAACAGCTTGTCTGTCGGTCCCTAATATCTTGGAAAAGAATGTATTTTCGGTATTGATGCTGCCACCTGCCAGTTTAACGGATACAATGGTTAATATTTGCTATGGGCTATTTTGTTCTCGGTGTTACTTAATACTTAATTAAATGGGTGGGCTCCGAGTGCTCTCAAATTGTGCGGCTAAGAGTGAAAGAAATGTGGCGAAAGAAGATACATTCCCAAGTCAACGGCAATCAGTAAATGTTATTTTCACACTAATTTGCAACGTGGAAGCAAGCCTCACCCCGCTGGGCTGCAGAGCCCGGCGGTCCCTTTCAGCCCCACGCGTTGCCTCTGCCCGCAGATGCAATGACTGGAGGTGAACAGAGAGAGCCCTTACCTGATCTCGAGCTCGTCTAAGGCCTCCAGCAGGTGACTAGAGCGCACAGCCATGGACGTCGACCTGGCGAACTTGCCCCCGTTGTGCCCCTCCGTGGCCTTGGCGTGGATCTTTGCCTGGGCCATTCTGCCTGATGCCTCGTGCGGTGCGATGGGAGAGCTCAGCCGCCTGGCAGCTGAAGAGAACTGAGATTATACCCACGAAACAACCCGCAGCGAGACGGCTTTCCTGCGCTTTCTGGTGGTTTCTCCCCTCCTCCTGCGCTCCCCCGGCTGCTCCTGGAACAGACGAATGCTGACAGATGAAACATTTCCTAAGAAGGGCAGAGGCCTGGCCCTCCCCTTCCACGCTCTCCTGCTGCGGCCCGCACCGGCTGGAGAGCAGAGATTACATACAGCTGGGGCGGTGGCAGACACGGGCACTCGCTGATATGTGTGCAGTGGGGCGCTGCAGGCTTCTGCCGTCACTGGCCCCCTCCTCCCCCCCACACCCACGCTGTGACTGTCCGTGCGACCCAGAGAGAGTTGCAAGGCGACTGCAGACAACTGGAGCCGATAATAAACGGTTATGCCTACAATTTTCTCAAATCTTGCGATTGGGTGAGATGTAAAATAACCAGGCCTGTGCTGTATTTGGACTGCTATGCAGATTCACATTAACAAAATATAAACAAAGCCTCACTAATCAGTGTCAATATCCTAACACCCCCCACCCTTAGCATTCTCCACAATTAAAAAAATCCCCAAAAACATTCTTCTACCAAACCATCCTCACCATCCCCTTTCTTTCATTCACAGCCTTAATCCTGCCTCAATCATCGCCCCCCTGTGTTCCCTCTGCCCGAACCTACTTTGAAATGTCCCCAACCCTTCCTGCCTGTCTAGAGCTCCTCAATTTCTTCCAAATGTCCAAGCGACAAATGCTGTTTATGTACCTAGAAAAAAACCTCATAGAGATTAAATGATACAAATAATAGGGAGGGTGGGAGGGACAGCAAAAATGTGTTTATCTCCTACCTCAAACCTCCGCTAACTGACTAAAATTCCTAAACAACATAAACTGTTGTTTAAGCCCCACCCCTTGTCGAAAACCACCAATGGCCGCACACCTGTCCCGCTAGACTCTTCCACCCGCCCGAAGCTGCACGGGGTGGACATTCTGCGAATGCCACCCCTAGGAGCCCTTATTTTGGGGGCAAAAGAACTAGGCATTTTAAAAATATGGTAATGTACAAAATATAGACATACTGAAGGATTTGTGTATTCTGCGAATGCCACCCCAGGAGCCCTCATTTTGGGGGCGAAAGAACTAGGCATTTTAAAAATACGGTAATGTACAAAATATAGACATACTGAAGGATTTGTGTACATTTCCCAACCTTTAATGGATTCACAACATTCCCCAGTAGTAGTGGAAAACTACTCCAATAAAAAATTTCCTTGAACACTCCCGACTAATCCACGATTACTCTTGCAGGTAGCAATCCTCACGAATCAGTCTTAGCGAAAATGTGTATGTATTTGTTTAACTTTCTTCTTCTTTTTTCTTCCACTTATTTGGCTAATGTGCCTTTCAATTCACACACTGGAAACTCGCTTTAACCTGGTATAGATTTACACATGTTTCCAGCATATGATACAGAACATGCGCAACATGTTCATTCCTACCAACAGAATGCATCTTTGTCGGCATACCATACACCTTTTTGCAAACGCACCGTTATACACATCCCCTTACCTTGTCACCACCCAAAACATTAAAATGCGGAAAACCCTCCGTACTAGCAGATTTTCCACGTCAGAAATGTAATTTGTGGTTGAAAATCTCTACAGATTCTGTTTCTGGTAAATAAGGATTTGGAAATTTCCTCACCCTGTTGTAAATTGGCAGCGATCGGGGTTAGCATTTAGCTGAAGCCATATTGTATTCGGCAGCCATCTTGCCTGCCATGTGCTCACCATGTGCTCTGTCCTTCCTTGCTGTCGTTTGCTCCTGTACTCTGCTTAGAGACAGACTATATTTAGGCTCTGCTACTCTGCACATGGGCAGAGGAGACTGTGACTGTCCATGCACCTGTTCTAGTCTGTAACTGTCAGGTTATTCTAACCGGAGTCAGCAAACTGCTAGCTCCTCCCTTTTGTTGACTGTTATTTCTGTATGACCTTTTATGTATGTAACCCTTCTCTTCTGTACTTGTACCGTCTTCTTTTGAGCCCCTGTGTGGGTATAAAAGGACCATGCTCCTTCTGTTCAGTGTGCTACTTCATACACTACCGAAGGGTGTTGTGTGGATTGGTTCCACCTCATGAGGTTTATTAATTAAAACTTTGTTTTATATTTCAGTTTCCGTGCCAACTTCTATTCTATTGGTCTGAGGACTTGTACAGAGAAGGGCGAACCCCTAGCACTGGTAGTCCTAGCTGAGGCCCACCCTGACAACCCGTTATCTTTTTGACACATCTACTGTACGCTATATTCAGGTGTTCAGCATAGCTAGTAATTTGAAACAAAAATTCCAAGTAATCATCTCATATTACAGATTTCCACAAGTGCTCTTCAACTGAATTTATTCCTGAAGAAAAAAAATCTTCAATTATCGTCGTAACCTGTGCTTTTTTTAGGCCTTCTCTGGCTGACAGATTTTAGCTATATGCGGTTGACAGCCTCTTGTGAACCATGTCAAAAATATTGGGGCCACTGATTTATTTTTACTTTCATTTGCTTTCCTCTTATTCAGCGGCTTGCCTTCCTTTTCTTTTGTTTGTCCGTCCCATGGTGTATACCCTTTTTTTTTTATTGGATGACATATTTTCTCACTAGTCACATTCTGGGAACTACCTTTTTCTTTTTCTTTCAGCATTCTATGGGAGTGCACATGTTTTTTTCTACTGCTCTCCCTTGTGTGTTTGCTCTCTCCCTTACAAACACCCGCACCCCATACCTGCTCCATGTGGCTCCCATTAGTGAACCAGATAGCTGAAAAGGTTGCAATATCAGAGAAATTAACAGTAAACACCGGCCCACCTGGACATAAAGCTGGCCCATAACGGCAAAAAATCAGCTCACACACTGATTTGTCAGACCAGCCCATCGGACACTGCCTGATTGCCCTATATGCCAGTCCATCCCTGCATTATCGGCATAAGAAAGAAAACAAAAAAGTTATGGATTGAATGTTTGAATTAATGTCAGCCACTGGTAATTACTCTGGCCACATCTCAGTCCATCTTTTTTCCTTCATCCTTTCCAAGCAACTCTTCTATTCCTTTGTTGTTTTTTGCAGTAGATGCTCCAAATGCAATAGGTATGCCCAGAAGTGTGTTCTGTGCATACTGTGCCATAGGATTCAATCTATACCTCACTGATGAGACCTAAGTAGGTTAAAACCAACCTGAGTTTCCTTGTGTTCCCACAAGTGGCATGCCTGGCAGTTCATATTGGACTGTTCCTAGTGGAGCAGTGCCAAGACTGATTTGAATTGCGTGGGGGCTCTGTTTAGAAAGACACAGTGGGTAGAAAACTATGGTCTGGAATGCGGCCCAGGGCTATTGGCAGTAGCTGAGATTAATTCAGTCATTCCATCACCTTGTTTTTACAGCATCAGCAAACCATATTGGCAAAGCCAATTAGTCCAAAAGGTGAACCATGTTGGCTTTGCCAAAGCTTGTCTATTCTTCTCCGGTCTTTTTTGTCTGTTTGCTGTAATAAATCTATACAAACGTACTGGATATAAAAATACTGTAGAGTAAGTTACTATCTAACAGCAGATTCCTCATCTTAGAATACTTCACAGGTGCCAGACTGGATTTGGAAAGTTTTGTTCAGTAGTGGTTCTGTGAACCACTAGGTGGTGCCATGCTGTTCGTTGCTGGCTCCATACTGTCTCGGAGCTGAGAGCGGAGCCAAGTATAAGTGCCACCCCTGCTCGCTGACATCAGTTTGTTATTTCCCTAACTGCACTGCCAGATGCGGAGGATGAACCAATGTTAGTAACAATAGACTGAGCTCTGAATTGGGATCTTTTTAGATGATAAAATGAGGGCACTCCAGAGAACGGGGAGGTGGGAGAGCAGTGAGGAATCCACCAGAAAGAGAGTTAACAAAGGTTAAGTAGCTTGTTCTTCTGATGGCTACTTCTAACCATAGATTGTTCACTTTAGAATAGATAACAAAGAGGTACCTCCCTTGGTGGAAGGTCTGGGGAGTGGAGTCAGTCTAAAAGCTTCTACAGGACCAAGATGATGAAGTGACCTTGCAGCAAGACTCGGCCGTCAAGACAGTAGTGCTTCGTGAATATATGCACTAATGCCCACATTACAGATAGGCATACATCAAGAGCAGGAACTCCATGAGCCAATGCAGGGGTAGCAAAATTAGTCCTGCTGGAATAAGCTCTCAGACCTTCCAGGGGCTGCTTCTTGGCCAGTACATAGTAGATTTGAATGACTACTTACTACAAACTAGGAGTTGGGAGAGGTGGTGAACCATTACCCCGACCCGGAGGAGGGAGTGGTCCTTTCGGAAAAGAGAGGTGGGATACGTCCTCCGTAGCTATATATACAAACCTTACTAGTATACCACTTAAAGTCACAAAAATATAGTGTGATGGGGAGTTCTCGCCCTCACTAGATTCCGCATGACTAGGCGCGGGAAAGGAAAGACTTCCTTTTCTTTAAATAACCCTCACACACTCTAGTAGTGTCATGCTTCATCACCGTGTTCACACTGACTCCTAAAGGTCAGAGTGGGCTCAACCATCTTCCAGGGAGCTCTTAAAAGAAAAATACTCGACGGTGTAAATATAGATTGAAAAGCCCTTGATTGCTCCATGGTATCCCTTTATTAGCGAAGTGGTCTGGTATATTAAAAGGAAAATAGCAAAGAGTAATTAGGATACAATGGTCTTATTACCCTTTAATGTCCAACATGTTTCAGCCCTACGCTAAAACACTTAACAGGTCCGTACTTTCATCAGGGTGATACATCTCATCTCCCCAGTTTTTTAGGTTTCGCCTGCGATGGCTGCGCATGCGCAGTCTCGCTGGCGAGATCTCATGATCTTGAGTGGGATTCACTAGCGGGCTTTAAGCCCGCCCCTCTTTCCTATTGGCCAGCATCACCGTTTAGGCTAAAGAGTGGCCGCCCATTGGGAAAGAGGTGTTTGTGATGTACACTTTTCTCTTTTGCAGACGGCCCACTTGGACTCGGTTGTCTGCCTTCCTTCTGCCACAAAAGGTTCCTTATCTTTATGGGCCACATGGCCCCATAAAGATAACAAATATTTTGCAGCAGAAGGAAGGCAGACAAGCCCATCCAAGTGGCCGTCTGTAAAAGAGAAAACTGTACGTCATGGTGAGCCCATGCGGATTCTGATGCACACCTGTGGGAGAGGGAGGGAGGAGAGAGCTCTCTTACCATTGCCCTCCTGTCTTCACAAGTCTACCCCGACGCTTCCCTCACCCCCGGCCCCAACTCTCGCGTCTCGCATTGGAGGAGGGGCTCCTGGGTGAGCGGAGCAAGGATACACCGCTCACATGCTGCACAGGGCTCTTCCACAAGCGTCTGGCTTAGCCCGGGCGTCACTTCCCCACCCTGTGCCGGAAAGTGCCTGCCGAGTGACCTGCAGCAACGACAAGCCTGCACATTGGCCAGCAAGATGGGCGCTCTCCTTCCCACGAGGTGCCGGGGACTCCCGGTGCGGTGGTTTGGCTGCTCCCCACTAAGTGCCCCTCACAGAAAGTGCCCCGGGTCCCTGTGAGTACCACTGACGGGCGCTGGGAGGATCCGAGCCGGGAGCGCGTCCTACCTCCTCCAGTGCCACTGCACACGCCTGCCACAAAGAGCGCCTGCACACGAGTATCACTTGCACGAGTATCGCCGTCCTGCACGCAGTGCACGTCGAGGCGTTGCTCGGGGGAGCTGGCTCCTCTGAAGGGACTCTTCTCCTCCTCCGGTGGTCCTCTGGCAGGTCAGGGGTGGGATACACAGCCAGCGGTGCCTCCACACAGTGCGCACAGACCCTCCTCGGCATCCCCTGGTAACACAGGGAACCAGAGAGGATAGTTGCGGCCGGGGAGGAGGCGACGAGCCCGGCCGGGGGTGCAGGCGTGAGGGGAAGGGATAAGCAGCAGTGACCGGCGGAGGGTGAGGAGGCTGCCAGCCCAAATTTGCAGCACACAGGGAGGGAAACTTCGCCCAGTAAGTGATCGGCGTGGGGAAGACTGGGGGCGGGGTGTAGGTTTGAAGTTGCTGCGTGCTGGGAGGGAACCTCTGAAGTCGCAAGAATCAGCATACACAGGAGGAGGGCGGGGGCAGAGCCGGGGGTTGCACAGATCCTGAAAAGTCTTTGCCAGTGGCAGTCTCCAGGACAAAAGGGGGAAGGGACCGAGGCAGACAGATTGCACGTAGAGACAGAGGAGCAATCGGCAGTGGGAGGGTGCATGCCAGCGGTGGCGGACGCGCACACCTTTGCTTATTTTTAACAGCATGACAACAAACACTCTTCAAAAGACGATCTTTCATGCCATTTGAGAGAACACAGTTATGGTCACTTAAACCCGGGATGATAACATGCTCTTTTTTCGGGTGATGTTCACTCACCAGGGAGAACCACGCAATAAGCGTGAGTGCTGAAATAATTTTACATAGACACAGCACCCTGCCTCGACAGACACTAGAACATAACATATTCTCATCAGCCTGGTACCGTGAGCCTGCTTCAATTCAGCACTCAATGCCTCTTTGTTATCGCCCCCGCGGAAGTTGAGTGGTGAAGTGGGAAGACACTGTGTGTGTTTGGTTGTGCAGCATGTCTTTAAAGTCGCCTCCTCCTACATGCTTCCCTCACCCCCGCCCCCCACTCACGCATCTCGCATTGGAGGAGGGGTGTTGGGTGGGGGCTTGTATTCATATGTGGAGTGAGGCCCACAGTTGCTCGCACCGAGGGCTGCCTGGTGGTGCTGCGGGGGAGGTAGGGGGACTGGCAGTGAAGGAAGGCGGGGCAGGCTGTCACCGGGCAGTGAGAGATCCGGGGAGGGAGCAAGGTTGGAGACCGGGCAGGGGCAGGGTAGGAACAGAAGGTATAGGGGGTGGGGGGATAAGAGCGTACAGTTGTGTGTGTGTGCGTGACACTGTGTGTGTGTGAGACGGTGTGTGTGTGTGTGTGACTGTGTGTGTGAGACACTGTGTGTGTGTGTGTGTAAGACACTGTGTATGTGTGTGAGACACTGTATGTGTGTGTGGGACACTGTATGTGTGTGTGAGACACTCTCTATATGTGTGTGAGACACTGTGTGTGTGTGAGAGACACTGTGTGTGTGTGTGTGTGTGTGTGAGAGAGACACTGTGTGTGAGACACTGTGTGTATGTATGAGACTGTGTGAGAATGTGTGTGTGAGACTGTGTGTGTGTGAGACTGTGTGTGTGAGACACTGTGTGTGAGACACTGTGTGTGTGAGACACTATGTGTGTGAGAGACACGGTGTGTGTGTGAGAGACTGTGTGTGTGTGAGAGGCACTGTGTGTGTGTGTCACACTATGTGTGTGTGAGACACTGTATGTGTGTGTGAGACACTGTGTGTGTGTGACACTGTGTGTGTGACACTGTGTGTGTGTTTGAGACACTCACTCTACTACTCACTCTACTATTCACTCTCTACTACTCACTCTCTACTACTCACTTTCTACTACTCTCTACTACTCACTCTCTACTACTCACTCTCTACTACTTTACTACTCTCTACTACTCTCTACTACTCACTCTTCTACTCACTCTCTACTTCTCTCTACTACTCAATCTCTACTACTCTCTACTACTCACTCTACTACTCACTCACTACTACTCTACTACTCACTCTCTACTACTCTACTACTCTCTACTACTCATTCTCTACTACTCTCTACTAACTCTCTAGTCACTACTACTCACTTACTACTCACTACTAACTCTCTACTACTCACTCTCTACTACTCTACTACTCACTCTCTATTACTCTCTATTACTCTCTACTACTCTCTCTACTACTCACTCTTTAATACTCACTCTCTACTAATCTCTACTACTCATTCTACTACTCTACTCATTCTCTACTACTCACTCTACTACTCTCTACTACTCACTCTCTACTACTCTCTACTACTCTCTACTCCCTCTCTACTACTCCCTCTCTACTACTCACTCTCTCTATTACTCTCTACCTACTACTCTCCGCCTACTACTCTACTACTCTACTCACTCTCTACTACTCACTCTCTACTACTCACTCCCTTCTACTCTCTACTACTCTCTACTACTCTACTCACTCTCTACTACTCTACTCACTCTCTTCTACTCTACTTCTCTCTCACTACTACTCTCCACTACTCACTCTCTACTACTCTACTACTCTCTACTACTCACTCTCTACTATTCTCTACTACTCTCTACTACTTACTCTACTACTCACTCGCTACTACTTGCTCTACTACTCTTTACTAATCTCTACCTACTTCTGTCTACCTACTACTCTCTACTACTCACTCTCTACTACTCACTCTCTACTCACTCTACTACCCATTCTACTATTCACTCTACTATTCACCCTAATATTCTCTCTACTACTCTCTACTCACTCTCTACTACTCACTCTCTACTACTACTCTCTACTACTCACTCTACTCTCTACTAATCACTCTCTACTACTCACTCTCTACCTCTCGAGCTACCTCTCGCTCTGCCTCTCTCTACTACTCTGTACTCTCTACCGCTACCTCTCTACGCGCACACATATGCACACATATATTACCTACTGGCGGTCGCCAGTAGGTAGTTATAGTTAGGACCTAGTTTCCATAGGAAATCCGCAACATTCTATTGGGAATAACTTTGGCGCCGGTGCACGAATCTTTGCAAATTTCTCAAAGAAGATGGCCCCCTCCGCTCCGCTCCTTCCTTGAAAGTTTGGGGGGGATTCGTCAAGTGGGGGCTGAGATAAAAGGGGGGTCCCAAAACAAGTTTTCCCCATGTTATTTTCCATAGGACGATTAGACACGGCTACAGCCCGAACGGCTGAATGGAATTATAAGAAATTTGGCAAAAAGGTGGAGTCTGGCTCGCAGATTACGCTTTTCTTTAAATGGTGTAAATCCTTCCAGTAGTTGCTGAGAAAATTAAAGTTGAAATCAATTATATATCTATAAGCGCACACGGGTGCGCGCACCAACTGTGCGCGAGTGGAATTCTGATTTACTGTTTGACGTCTGTCAACATTCGATTCGGAGGAAATCAGGAAGTGTTGACCGCCATTTTGTCAGGGCGAGTCAACATATTGTTGAGAACAAAGGGGCAGAACGTGGAAAGGGGGCAGGGTGGAGACTCCCAGACCCTCTAGGTTTTCTCAGGGGGTCCATTAAGGACCCCCAAGGCCCAAAAAAATCTTTATTTTTTTTCTAGAAAGTTGCGGGGTGCGCGCACCCGATCGCACACCCCATCTCAAAATGGCGTTTAACTCGATTCACATAAAAGTTTCAAAACGTGAGAAGGAGGCTTGGTAGACACTCCCTGACCCCCGAGGTATTCTCAGTGGTTCCATTAAGGACCCTCAAGGCCCAAAAAAATCTTTATTTTTTTCTAAAAAGTTGCGGGGTGCGCGCACCCGATCGCGCACCCCGCCTCAAAATGGGGTTTAACTCGATTCACATAAAAGTTTCAAAACGTAAGAAGGAGCCTTGGTAGATACTCCCTGACCCCCTAGGTATTCTCAGGGGGTCCATTAAGGACCCCCAAGGCCCAAAAAAATCTTACTTTTTTTTCTAAAAAGTTGCGAGGTGCGCGCACCTCGATTTACAAGACTGTTAAAAACTATAGCGGAGATCATGGAAAGGGGCCAGGGTGGAGACTCCCTGACCCCCTAGGTTTTCTCAGGGGGTCCATTAAGGACCCCCAAAGCCAAAAAGAAACATTTTTTTTGTTTTCTCCTCGCAAAAAAGTTGCGAGGTGCGCGCACAGTGTGCGCACGGCGACAAAAAAAGATTAACAAAATGGAGTTAAATTACAAGTTTGAGTGTTTAGATGTTAGTTGGCTCTAAAAAGAGCCGTTGTGTTAATTGGGTGTTTTTTGTACCTACAAGTAAGTACCGATGCAGAGTCTTATGTTACAGAGGAAGACTCTATTCCCCTCATCGGTGAAATGTACACCATCTCTCCTATAGATGCCTTGCATGTTGTAACACAAGTTGTTGTGGTATATAGAACCCATGCCATAGTCTCTGAGGAAAGCAGAAACAGATTTATTCACATGTTTCCTTGCTTTCTCAATCTCTGGACAAAATTGGTTGGACCAGTTCCATTTTTGCCTTTGGCATATATTAGAATATACCAAGGGAGTTTTGGGAAAAAGTGACATCAATTGCCCAAAGATGTCCTTTAAAAGCATTTCCAGACCTACCCCAGTCAAAGTGCCCAGGTCTTTGCCACCACAGTGCACAATTATAAGGTCAGGGTGTGGTAGATGCATAAAGGATTTTACCAATGGTATCAATTGGTGACTTCTCAATCCTCTCTGTCCAATCCATACAATGTCCACATTTGGTAAATCAAGGTTGTAAATTCCTCTGTTACTTGCAAATATTTCACTCCAGTAGACAAAGCTATGACCCACAAACCAGACTTTTGGCATCTTGAAGGTAGATGTGCTTGTATTCAGATGAGTTGTGGAAATGAAATGGCAGTTTGAAAGTAGGAGTTATGAAAAAAGTGGTTGAGATTCAGTGCACTTGAAAAACAAGAAATGATTGGTGCTTTCTTAAAATTCAGCACTGAAAATTAGGGTGCATGCTTTTTTTTTTAAAGAAGTCATTTCAATGGTTGAGGAAAAGTCATTTCAAGAAACATTGCATATGATTAGCTGGTACATTGAGAGGTCAAACACCCTTGCTGCATTTTTTTGCAACATAGTATGATGAACTTTTCAACAGTGTGCTGGGTGAGGAGGGAGTTACCATGGTAACAGGGGAATGAGTACTGGGGGGATGGGTGAATGTTATGTGACTTTCAAAGTGTTCAAATGTACAACCAATTAAAATGTGCAGTTTGGTTTTGAATTTGTGTGGGAAGAATTTTTATTGGTTATGTACAAGAATATGGGTCTGAAATGAGAAAGAATCTGTGCCATTATTCTCAGGCTCCAGTGAAAGAAGCATTATTCAGAGATTCTGCTTAAGAAAATCTGTTGACTGTGACTGACACTGTTCTACATCTTCCAAAGCATTTTTAAAGGTGAGTAATGATTATTTTAATAAAGATAGACTGCTGTATGCACTATGGGGAAGATTAAGAAGCATATTGTGCTTCTTTATTCTTGCATTTTGTGTCTTTTTTTGTAATGCTGTTTAAAAATAGAATGGTGCATATTGGAAATGTATTTTGAAAATGAGTTAGGTTTCTGCTTTGTTTCTGTAGTGGTCATTTAAATGAGCTGTGCTTTGTGTCAAAAAAGTTTTACTATGGAAAATGTTTTCTGGTAAAAAGTCTGGTTTTTAAATTTTGGTCAAGGATTACACGAAGTGTCTGTTTAAAGTAAGAAATTATATTTTTTATAAGTTTCAATAATGTCACATGTGCCTTCTAACAGTTTGCTTCTTTTAGCTTAAAAGGTAGTCTGTGCCTGTGTCTTATCTTACTCTGTGCCTGTGTGTTATCTGAAATATGATTCATTTAATGAAGATACACTGCTGTATGCAGTATGGGGAAGATTAAGAAGCATAATGTGCTTTTTTATTTTTGCATTGTGTGTCATGTTGTTTTGTAATGCTGTTTAAAAATTGTATGGTGCATATTGGAAATGTATTTTGGAAATGAGTTAGGTTTCTGCTTTGCTTTGTAGTGGTCATTGAAATGGGCTCTGCTTTGTGTCAAAAATGATTTACTATGTAAAATGTTTTCTGGTAAAAAGTCTGGTATATATATATATAGGTGGGCTGTTTTTGGCCAGTAGAGACAGTGAAATATTATGAGCAGAGACACACATACTGCTTGTAGAGACAGACATGGTAGATTATATGTAACATCCAGGTCATGTGCCTAAGATCACACTGTGAGTCAAGCTTGATTTTAAATGGATCTGGGTGAATAATATGCTTAGCTGATGTCTTTAAAAATATGGAAGTACATGTTTTTTAAAGACATGGTAGATTACATGTAACATCCTGGTCATGTGCCTAAGATCACACTGTGAGTCAAGCCTGATTCACCCATCAGTGTGATCTTAGGCACATGACCAGCATGTTACATGTAATGAGAAAAGAATGTTATGTCTTGCTTATAAATAGGTGGCCTGTTTTGACGTGCTGCCTAATATTCTCTAGCAGTACATATCATAAAGATTGCATGTAACATCCTGGTCATGTGTCTAAGATCACACTGTGAGTCAAGGTTGATTTTAAATGAATCTGGGTAAATAATTTGCTTACTTGATGTGTTAAAAAATTATTTTTTGAAGTCAGTTAGGCTTTATGATATGTACTGTTAGAGAATCTTAGGCAGCATGTCTATTAGGTCTCTTAGTTGCCAAAAGATCCATGGAGATTCCTTTTGGCAACTAAGAGGGCTAACAGACATGCTGCCTAAGATTCTGTAGCAGTACATATCATAAAGATTGCATGTAACATCCTGGTCATGTGTTTAAGATCACACTGTGAGCCAAGCTTCATTTTAAAGGAATCTGGGTGAATAATATGCTTAATTGATGTCTTTAAAAATATGGAAGTACATGTTTTTTAAAGACATGTTAGATTACATGTAACATCCTGGTCATGTGCCCAAGATCACACTGTGAGTGAAGCTTGATTTTAAATGAATCTGGGTGAGTAATATGCTTAGTTGATGTCTTTAAAAATATGGAAGTACATGTTTTTTAAACACGTGGTAGATTACATGTAACATCCTGGTCATCTGCCTAAGATCACACTGATGGGTGAATCAAGTTTCACTCACAGTGTGATCTTAGGCACAAGACCAGGATGTTCCGTCCTGCTTCCTGCAGACACGGCCGCTCCCCACGCTGCTCCCTGACCCGCCTCGCCTATCTGCTGGGTATCGTTACGCAGCTCCGCTGCTTGCTCTGGCTGCCACTGCATTGATTTGACTGCATCGCGCTGCACTGTGTATTATTGCTTTGCCTAGATTTAATCATCGCGCTGCACTGTGTATTATTGCTTTGCCTAGATTTAATTATTCAGCGCCGCTCCGCTGCTTGCCCTGACCATATTCATCCAATCGCACTGCTGCCTGCCTGGCATCACTTTAGATTTGCCGCTTTGCGCTGTGTGTCACTGAGGATACCTTCGATCTCTGCAATTACAGTGCAGCTGATCGATCCTGTAAGGCCGCCGGCCATTTTGTTGTTGTTTGTTGGGGGTCGCCCTGCCCTAGTCTCCACCCCGCTCCCGCCTTCCCAGCTGACCCGCCCTCGCCCCTCCCCCCTCCCAGCATCCATATATGACAGATGAGCTTCCGCGCAGCGTCCACGCGCAGCGTCCGCGCCCCTTGCGCGCCGAAGGTGCGCCAAAGGTAAGCCCGTCTGCGCCCGTCCGAGCCTGGACCGCGCCCAGCGCCCGTCCCCCTGCCCAATGCCGCTCCCAAACCCCCAGAGTAACTTATGATGCCGCTACCCTCCTCGCCCTCAACGCCGGACGCACCCCACTTTGCTGCGAAGCTACCCCAGGACGTACCCACGGCCCATTCTCCTGCCTCTCCTGTAAGTTCAACTGCGTCAGGACCCTCACCAAACACACTTCCTCCACACACAACTCCGAACCGAAAGACTTGAAATGCATCCTACTGAACACCCGCTCGATCCACAGACATGCAACCGAACTCTGGGACCTAATCGACACTGTGTCACCTGACATCGCCTTCCTTACTGAAACATGGATGAATGCATCTTCTGCCCCCGACATCGCCATAGCCATACCGGACACTTACAAGATCATTCGAAAAGACCGCACCCATAAAAAAACTGGAGGAGGCATCGCCATCGTCCATAGAAACACCATCAAAATTACAACCAGCTCCGACGCAAATCTTGCAACCGCCGAACACCTCCACTTTCAGATCCACACCGACCCCAGGACCACACTAAGAGGAACACTCATTTACAGGCCCCCAGGCACCCGATCTCAATTCAGTGACGACATCACGGACTTCGTCAGCCCGCACGCCCTCGCCTCCGAGAACTACATTCTCCTAGGAGACCTCAACTACCACCTTGACAACATTCACGACAACAACTCCACCACCCTTCTGGACAACCTGTCCAATCTCGGACTCAAACAACTCGTTGACACCCCCACTCACATAGCCGGACACACGCTCGACCCTATCTTCACCTCCAGCAAGCACATCTCCTTCGATCACACTACAGCTCTCCACTGGACGGATCATAGCTGTGTTCACTTCAGCTACAAAACAACCCTGACCCACAACCGCCCACAACCCATTCCCCGAAGAAAATGGAACAAAATCACCACCGAACAACTCCTCACATCACTCAGCCAAAACACTCCCACCCCGGCAACGGACCCAGACCTAGCGGCCACCAACCTCAGACAATGGATTACCCACAGTGCGGACGAACTAGCACCCCTGAAAAAACACCAGTCGAAATCATCCAGCAAAAAAGCTCCCTGGTTCAATGAGGACCTCAAAAAATCCAAGAAGACATGCCGCACCCTGGAGAAGAATTGGAGAAAAGAACCAACTGCAGACAACATGGACTCCCTCAAGACAGCCACCCGCAAACACCACCAACTGATCCGCTCCGCCAAGAAATCGGCACTTAAGAACCGTCTCGACAACAATTCTCATAACAGCAAGGAACTCTTCAATATCGTCAAAGAATTCACCAACCCTCCCACAGCATCCAACGACATCACTAACTCCCAAGACCTCTGCGATGCGCTATCCTCCTTCTTCTACAACAAAATTGCCGACATACACAACAGCTTCAAGAATACCCCCAATGACCAACTCACCCCACCCACTTCAGATCCCACCCCTCCAACTAACTTCCTCAATTCCTGGAACCCAATAACCATTGAAGACACCATCCGCCTCATGAACTCAATCCACTCTGGCTCACCTTCCGACCCCTGTCCCCACTACATCTTCAACAAAGCTGACTCCATCATCGCTCCCCAACTCCGCGATGTCATCAACTGCTCCTTCGACTCCGCCACCTTTCCAGAAATATGGAAACACGCCGAACTCAGCGCCCTTCTGAAAAAACCAACAGCAGACCCCTCAGATCTGAAAAACTACCGACCCATCTCCCTACTCCCTTTCCCGGCCAAAGTCATCGAAAAAGCCGTCAATAGCCAACTAGCAGCCTTCCTTGAATCCAACAACTCCCTGGATCCCTCACAGAACGGCTTTCGAGCCAAACACATCACCGAAACCGCCCTCATTGCGGCGACCGACGACATCCGAGCACTCCTGGACAACGGTGAAACAGTGGCCCTCATTCTACTCGACCTCTCTGCCGCCTTCGACACCGTCTGTCACAACACCCTCATACAACGCCTCAACAACATCGGCATACAAGGAAAAGCCTTAGACTGGATCATCTCGTTCCTAGCCGGGAGAACACAGAGAGTCCGACTCCCCCCATACTACTCAGAGCCCACCGAAGTCCTCTGCGGCGTACCTCAAGGCTCCTCACTCAGTCCCACCCTCTTCAACGTCTACATGAGCCCCCTCGCCTCCATAGCACACCAACACAACCTCAACATCATCTCCTACGCCGACGACACCCAGCTAATCCTCTCCCTCACCAAAGACCCCAACACCGCCAAAAACAACCTTCACGAAGGTATGAAAGAAGTAGCCGAATGGATGAAACAGAGCCGCTTAAAACTCAACTCAGACAAAACGGAGGTGCTCATCCTAGGATCCTCCCCCTCAGCCTGGGACAACTCCTGGTGGCCTTCCGCTCTGGGTTCTGCGCCCACACCCACGGACCATGCACGTAACCTTGGCTTCATTCTAGACTCCTCCCTCTCAATGTCCAGACAAGTCAACGCCGTATCGTCCTCCTGCTTCAACGTCCTTCGCATTCTCAAAAAGATCTTCCGCTGGATCCCCCTAGAAACAAGAAAAACTGTCACCCATGCACTAGTCACGAGTCGTCTGGACTATGGCAACACACTCTACGCCGGAATTACAACAAAATTGCAGAAAAAACTCCAGCGCATCCAAAACGCATCAGCGAGACTCATATTAGACATCCAACGCCAAGAGCACATCACCGGTCACTTAAAAAACCTCCACTGGCTTCCCGTCAACAAAAGAATTACTTTCCGCCTTCTTACCCACGCACACAAGGCCCTTTATAATCTAGGACCCGAATGTCTCAACACCCGACTGTCCTTCTACTATCCCACCCGCCAACTAAGATCATCCAATCAAGCCCTCGCCGCAGTCCCGCGCATCCGTAAAACCACCATGGGGGGCAGATCCTTCTCCTTCCTGGCTGCCAAGACCTGGAACTCACTCCCCACCCACCTCCGCCTCACTCAGAATCACATCTCCTTCAGAAAAGAACTGAAAACATGGCTATTCGATAAAAAGTAAACCCCTCCCTCCAGCGCCTTGAGACCCTCTGGGTGAGTAGTGCGCTTTATAAATACACGAACTTGAACTTGAACTTGAACTTGAATGAGAAATAAATGGTATGTGTTGCTTATATATAGGTGGCCTCTTTTTGGCCCGTAGAGACAGTGAAATAATATGATCAGAGAGACACATACTGCTTGCAGAGACAGACATGGTAGATTACATGTAACATCCTGGTCATGTGCCTAAGATCACACTGTGAGTCAAGCTTGATTTTAAATGAATGTGGGTGAATAATATTAATATTAATATTAAGATGATGACTAGATGGGTGATGACTTTTTACCAGAAAACATTTTACATAGTAAATCGTTTTTGACACAAAGCGCAGCCCATTTCAATGACCACTACAAAGCAAAGCAGAAACCTAACTCATTTCCAAAATACATTTCCAATATGCACCATACAATTTTTAAAAATATGGAAGTACATGTTTTTTAAAGACTTGGTAGATTACATGTAACATCCTGGTCATCTGTCTAAGATCACACTGATGGGTGAATCAAGCTTCACTCACAGTGTGATCTTAGGCACATGAGTAGGATGTTACTTGTAATGAGAAATAAATGTTATGTGAGGCTTATATATAGGTGGCCTTTTTTTGGCCTGTAGAGACAGTGAAATAATATGATCAGAGACACACATACTGCTTGCAGAGACAGACATGGTAGATTACATGTAACATCCTGGTCATGTGCCTAAGATCACACTGTGCGTCAAGCTTGATTTTAAATGAATCTGGGTGAATAATATGCTTAGTTGATGTCTTTAAAAATATGGAAGTACATGTTTTTTAAAGACATGGTAGATTACATGTAACATCCTGGTCATGTGCCTAAGATCACACTGTGAGTGAAGCTTAATTTTAAATGGATGAGGGTGAATAATATGCTTAGTTGATGTCTTTAAAAATATGGAAGTACATGTTCTTTAAAGACATGGTAGATTATATGTAACATCCTGTTCATGTGCCTAAGATCACACTGTGAGTCAAGCTTGATTTTAAATGGATCTGGGTGAATAATATCTTACTTGATGTCTTTAAAAATATGGAAGTACATGTTTTTAAAGACATGGTAGATTATATGAAACATCCTGGTCATGTGTCTAAGATCACACTGTGAGTCAAGCTTGATTTTAAATGAATCTGGTTGAATAATTTGCTTACTTGATGTGTTAAAAAATCCATTCTTGAAGTAATTTAGGGTTTATGATATGTACTGCTAGAGAATCTTAGCAAGCATGTCTGTTAGGGCTCTTAGTTGCAAAAGATCCATGGTAATTCCTCTTGGCAAGTAAGAGGCCTAACAGACATGCTGCCTAATATTCTCTAGCAGTACATATCATAAAGATTGCATGTAACATCCTGGTCATGTGTCTAAGATCACACTGTGAGTCAAGTTCGATTTTAAATGAATCTGGGTGAATAATTTGCTTACTTGATGTGTTAAAAAATTATTTCTTGAAGTCAGTTAGGCCAAAAGATCCATGGTGATTCCTTTTGGCAAATAAGAGGCCTAACAGACATGCTGCCTAAGATTCTCTAGCAGTGTTCATCCACTGCATTCCAAAGAAGAAATGGGGAATGCTATTGAATTATTTCAGATGAAAAAAGCAAAAGGAACTCCCATTAGTGTATGGAAAGAAAGCTTGGAAGCTCGTTGTTTTCCTCTGTTATTTCCAACAGGTCAAGGTGCACGATATGATGACCGACCTATGCAGATTCCTACATCTGAATACAGGACAACAAGATTATATGCAGAAGATCCGAGATTTCGTCAATGTATTCCATATTTGTTTTATCTTCTGTTTGAGAGTGACTTATCTGGACTTTCTTATGCAGTAAACCATATACTAAAAAGTGGAGTACATCTGCAAAATGTTTCAGCAAAGGAGTTTATGGATAAAGACCAACAGAAAGACACTGCTTTGGATTCTCACCTAATTAATCTAATGGCATGTCAGCGTGGTAATGAGTATTGGTACCGTCGTCATGGGGATTTAAAAAATGTATGCTAAGAAACTTAGGAGCACCTACATGGTTTCTAACTCTAAGCTGTGCTGAGTATGCTTGGGAAGATTTACTTGAATTTCTTCGAGAGGCAAATGCAAACATCGAACATATAGAGTACAAGACACCTGGAGAACTGTGCTCTTTGGATCCAGTTAATGTTTGCAGATATTTTAATCATAGATTTGAAGCTATAATGTCTCTTATTACAAACAAAAAAAACCTCCTCTTGGCGAAGTTCTGGATTTCTTTTGGAGAAAAGAGTATCAAGCGAGAGGTGCTCCTCATATTCATATGCTATTATGGATCAAAGATGCTCCCAAATTTGGAAAAGACTCAGATGACACTGTACTGTCTTTCAATGAAGAATATGCAACATGTGATATACCCAAAAGTACAATTGATAAGGACTTAAGAGGGAAAGTGTTACGATTTCAAAGCCATCGTTGTGGCAAATATTGTCGACGAAAATTCAAATCAAAGGATAAATTCTATACCAAATGCCGTTTTGGATTTGCACGACCAGTAATTTCAAAAGGAAGAGTGAACAATTTTATGTCATCTTTGCGACATACTGTCACAAGAAGATCACCAAGAAGATCACCAAAAAATACGTACAATTTAAGAAGAAATGAAGAGTCAAAATACATAAATGACTATCACCCAGTCATTTTATCCATGTGGAATGCTAACATGGATATTCAATATGTTTTAGACAACTCTATTGCCGTGGCTCGATATGTAACGTCTTACATCACCAAATCTGAAAAGACAGAACTAAAGGATATGTGGGAAGACATTTCTCATGAAAAGAGCCTAAGTAAGAAATTGTATACCTACAGTTTGAAGATGTTATCTCATCGAGAAATTGGAGCATATGAATGTTGTGATCGATTATCATCAGCAAGTCTTTATGCAAAATCTCGAACAATCATTTGGGTGAGTTTAGGTCTTGCAAGAACATGAAACCGAGTTTTGAAACCTGTTCAAGAAATTGAATATTTAGCAGAGAAAGAACCAAACAGTACAGACATTCTGAAGACAAACATGTTGGATACATACTATCCAAATAGAAGTAATCTGCTTGAAAACATTTGTCTGTATGAAATACTACAAAACTACACTTTTAAAAGGAATATTACAGAGGATATTGATAAAGGTGTATATGCTGTGATTGGATGTGAAGGATGTCTGGTGAAACAAAGAAAAGGATATTTGATTAATCACCGAAAACTGAGTGGTGAAACTCCTGACAAAAGAGAATTTTACTATTTAGCTCTTTTGCAACTCTTTAAACCATGGCGTAAAGAAGAGGAACTACTTGGTGACTTTGACAATTATG
Organism: Lissotriton helveticus; assembly: GCF_964261635.1. Classification (NCBI taxonomy): domain Eukaryota; kingdom Metazoa; phylum Chordata; class Amphibia; order Caudata; family Salamandridae; genus Lissotriton; species Lissotriton helveticus. Next base: position 520,464,291 of record NC_136067.1, on the reverse strand, counting down.
AAGATTCATTCAACGCATCTAAAAATAGTATAGAATGTCCTGTTTTTAGTAATTATCTGCAAATGTTGAACGACGAAATAGAGCAAGAAGCAACAATAGCAGCGGAGATTGCTAGAGACAGTTCTCAAGATAGTCAAAGTTCTGCTTCGTTGAGTCAAGATCCACTAGGACAACCAATTATCCAAAATGAAGCAGCCACTGCCATGGATGAGGTGGAAAGAGCAATGGAACAAGTTCAGGAGGATGTAATAAACTTAGAAGAATTGGAAAAGCAACTTAATCTTGAGCAAAAACAAATATATGATGAAGTGACAGAGTAGATTGAGCATGGTTTTCGTCATGAGAAAAAAGAATGCTCATGTATGTCATTTCAACCTGTCCGACTATATGTGAGTGGAGAAGCTGGAACTGGTAAACGTTTTCTAATTAAAGGAATTGCCACATATCTATAGCAAAGAACTGAGTCATCACTCTCTTGTGTTGTTACTGCTCCAACTGGGTTGGCAGCACACAACATTAAAGGGATAAGTTTACATCGTTTATTGATGCTGCCAGTTGAACATGAAAATAAATTACAATACCACACGCTATCTGGAGAAGCTTGTTGTGAAGTTTCTAGAGTCCTTAAAAAAAATGAAACTTCTCATTATTGATGAGGTAAGCATGGTATCAAATGTAATGCTTGCCTTTGTGCATTTAAGAATGCAACAGATTCTGAAAACAGAGTATGATGTGTTATTTGGAGGCAAACACGTCATAGTTTTTGGAGATCTACTGCAGCTAACTCCTGTAAAAGGACAACCTGTATTTAAAACTGTTACACATGAAGACACCAGAAAGTGCCTGGGAAGTATTGGAAATGTTAATATATGGTCACATTTCAAATATACTGAACTCGTTCAAAATATGCGACAGGCAAAGGATGCTAAATATGGAAATATTCTTCAAGATATAAGAATTGGAAAACTAAGTGAACATGCCAAAGAAACTCTACAAACACGATTACTTTCCAATTTGTTTCCAAATGAAAATAATGTGGCAGAGAAAATATATAGTAAAGAGGCAGAAGATAAGTCAGTTATATGCTTGATTCCAACTCTACAAGAATGTTCAATGTTCAATGAAAAAATGTTGAAGTTAGAAAATCAAGAAATTAAGAAACTGGAAGCTAAAGATAGAATAGAGCATGAAGGAAGTACTATTATTTTGTCAGAAAGGTTGAAGTTAAAATTGGATTCTTTAGAGAAATCAATATCTAAAAACTGCTGGTTTAGAAAAGAATCTGTATGTATGTTTAAAATGTCGGATTATTTTATGAAGAAATTTACATGTGGAAAGAGGTTTGGTGAATGGAGCAATGGGTAATGTTGTTGGTTGTGTGAATTACCCAAATAGAGATGAGATTAAATTTTTAAAAATCAAATTTGATGGAATTGAAGAGGTACAACAAGTCAGTCGTTGTTCAAATCGATTTTTGCTTGTGAAAGATTTATATGTCCGACGAAAACAGTTTCCTGTTTGTTTGGCATATGCGGTGACTATTCATAAATCTCAAGGTTTACGTGTAGATAGTGCTTTGATAAATATTGGAAGTACTGTGTTCAAAGAGGGTATGGCCTATGTTGCTTTATCTCGTGTTAGAACTTTATCTGGATTGTATCTGATTGATTTTGATGAGACAAAGATTAGTGCAGATCTAAATTGTGTGAAGGAGTACAACGGGTTAAGAAGAGAATATGCTCCAAATTTACCTCAATATCCTTTAATTGAAAAGTGTGTGGTAGGTCGAAAAAGGAGATATGAGGAAAAATGTACTGAAGTAGTAGAGAAACGAAAAAAAATAGATGAACCTGCGATTGGTAGCAAAAAGAAAAAAGTTAATACTGAAGAGATTGTTGGATTTAAATTTGAAAACAGTTCTGGTGTCAACTGCTATGCAAATGTAGTGGATAATGTTGTTTTTTTCTTAAAAGTTTACAGCAACAGATTGTTGAAAATCGGGACCAAACATTTTGTTGTTTATTAAATTCTGTGTTTCAGAAATGTAACAGTGATAATAGTCAAATAGCAAATGTTTCTCAACTTCGAAGTGTTTTAGACATATGTGCTGGACTAAATCAATTTTCTCAGAATATTCAGCAAGATTGTCAAGAATTTATTATGTATATGCTTACAGTTTTACAAGATGAAGGTGTAGATATTGATAGTCTTTTTGGCCTTTCTTATAAATGGCAACATAACTGCGACAATTGTTCATTTTCAAGTTTTACTGACATACACACTGAAAGATTTATATATTTAACATTACCAGTCTGTAAAGCAGTGTCTTTCAATAATCTAGTTAGAGATGCGCATCAAAACATGGTCTGTTCTCAATGTAACTCAGAAATGTTATCAACATTATTTATCCGAAGATATGGACAGTATGTAATTTTAATGTTCCAATGATGCAGACCTGATGGAACAAAATTGACAACTTCAATAAAAAATTTTGTGGCTTCTCAACTATCAATTTCTGGAAGAACTTTTGTAACTGTAGCAATTATCTTCCATGATGGTCCTTCAACAACATCAGGACATTACACAGCTTTTTTGAAATCTCCAACAGGCTGGACTCACTGTAATGATAGTCAATTGACTTTTAAAAAAGGTTTGCCTTTTGACTTACCAAATTCTTATCTGGTGTTGTTGCAACCCAAATTTCAGTAAAATTACTTGGCGTAGGAAGATTACTGCTGTTAAGAAAAGATACTCTGTTGTTCAGAAGTATCTTGCGAGTGAGGGTGACCAAATTTAAAAATGAAACTAATATTTGGCATAGTGATAGTATCAGGTACAGGTTTAAGTAATGTTTCATGGTACAGAACACGTTGGAACGTTTTATTCTAAAGGTCGGGAAAAGAATGGTTAAGAGTACAATTAAGTAATTTGCAAAATAAGGACTTCACTCATACCATTTGGCCGTGAGGAATAGTATCTGAGAACAAAATGACTACTTCAGATAAATGTTGTTAAAACATGCTTGTACGGAAGTTTATTGAGAGGTATTTAAAAATAAGTCATATTATTTTATTACTATGTGATTATTGAAGATGTAGCATCCTGACACAAGAAATTGCGATTTAGAGAAAAACATTTAAGACATGTTTTTTTCAAATATTTACATTATGTAATCAAATGTTGTCTGGGTTTTTTAAACACAATCATTTTGATTGTGGGGTTTTTCCCCCGCTGTTATATGATGAGTAGTATTGAACTCACTGTTTATAGTGAAAATCAATATATTCTGAGAACAGCAAAAATAAACCATATAACATATTGTACAAGTTATTTTGTACTTTGTATTCACAAATATTTATTATAACTGATTTGTTTATTCTCTTCCACAGATATTACATTTATAAGGTAAGTACGACTAATAAAAAATACTTTTTCATTAGTTTTTTATTTCTGTTTCTCCCTATCCTTCCCTCACTCCCTCTCTTACCCTCACTCCCTTCATCCCCTCACTTTGTCAGTCCCCTTCTCTCACGCTCACTCCCTTTAACTCATCCACATTTCATCATTTACCTTTCTTTGCTCCTTCCCTGAGTCCCCTTCTGTCACTGTTTCCTTCACTCCCTATGTCTCTTCACTTTCTCACTCCCCTTGTCTCATGCTCACTCGCCTTTATCCACCCTCTATCACCCCTGTTTCCTCAATCTCAATGCCCTTCTCTTACCCTACCTCACCCCGGTTCCCTTACTCTGCTTCCTTCACTTATCCTCATTCACCATACTTCAATCCATACTTAAGTCCCCTTAGCCTACTCTATTTCCCTTTGTCCATCCCTTACACTCCTTCCCTGTCTCTACCCCATTCACCTTCTCTCTCACTCTTCTTCACTCTATTTCTCTTAGTGTCCTTTCACTCTCCTTAACTCACTCCTCTACCCTTAGTCCTTTTCTTTTACACACTGTTTCTCTCACCTTCCATTACTCATCACACTCTCCTTTCCTCCCTCACCATACTTTCCTTTCCACAGTCATTCCCTCAGTCCCTTCCTCTCTTTCACTCAGTCATCTTAGTCATTGATTTATACACTACACATTCTGTCCCTCTCTCTCTCTCCCTTTCTCTTCCTTTCTTTCACTTTCTGTTTCCTGGACTCCTACTTTCTTTTGTTTTATGAAATGTATATTATAACTCAATTTTTTCTTTTCTTCCACAGATAGTATATTTTTAAAAGAAATTTACTATTAGTTTGTTACTATTTGTAAGGTAAGTATGACAAACAAAAATACTTTTTAATCACTCTCTTACTTCTCTTTGTCTCTTGGTCATTGTTAAATCTATCTCTTATTCGCCTTCCTTGACTCTTTTTACTTTCCTTTAGTTTCCTTTACTTATTCCCATTATTTCCATTCTTTCTTCTTTACAGTCTTTCTGTCATTATTAATACTGTTTTTTCAGCCTCTCACCTTGTCTAACTACCTTTTTGTCTCTCTGTCCTTTACTTGTCTTTCCTATCTTCTACTATCACCACGTTTATCTTGCTTTTTTTTCCATTACTCTTTTCCCCTCACTCTTATATCCCTTCCCTCACTATCACTGCCCTTTACTGAATCTCACTCCTCTTCTCCCACGTCATGTTCTCTTCTCTGTGCATCACTCCCATTCCTTTTCTTCTTCTCCAATTTCATCAGTACCCCTCATTTTCTTTTTCTCACTTCATCTGTCAATCTTTCTCCTTAATTTCTTTTTCTCATTCCCTTGTGCTACCTCCTTTTCATTTACTCTCTCACTCATATTTTGAATATTTTTTCTCCCTCTTTTATTGTGTGTTACTCAGTCTAACTTCTCTTCCTGTCTGTATCTCACCCCTTTTCTCTTTTCCTCTCTCTTTCCATTACTCTCCCTCACACTCTTTCACTCATTTAATTCCTCAGGGGCAAATTTAGAAGCCCTATGCGCCTCTTTCATACCGCCTGTGCGTCACTTTTCTTACGCAGTGGCAGTGCAAAAGAAGCGCCATAGTGCAGGGAGATGCATCACGTTGTAAAACCCTGCACCACATGAAACCAGTCTCAGGTTTCATGTGGACATTTCCACGCAGGGGTAGGCGTTCCGTCACAAGAACCCCTTTGAAAAGGGATTCAGTGAAATCTACAAGATTTCACTGAGTCACTTCACCAACACTGATGTGTCAAAACATTGCATCTGTTGAAGCAGGTGTAAAGGTTGACGTAGCACGTTACAGATAGAGCAAGTTGGAAAAGTGCTGGAGTTGTGTCCTGCATGGAACACAATTTAAACACTGTGCAAACTTTCAGCCCTAGATGTGACATGCATCTGTTTATTCCTGTGCCATGGTGCACCGCATTGCAAATGCGGTGCATCATGAGTGGTGCAAGGATTAATTTGTGTATCGCATCTTTCCTGGCGCATCTCTGCTTTTTTGCAGAGATGTGTTGGGTAACATAAATCTGTCCCTCTGTTCCATTCCCTCTCTATGCTTTCCTAAGTCCTTTCATTCTCTTACTCATTTTTTAAATCACTTATTTCCCAATTCTCACTTTCACTTACCTCCCTTTTATCATCCTCAAATCCCCTTCCTTCATCATCTTTCCATTTCTTTTACCTTCACTCCCCTAACCCTACTCTATGTATCTCTCTTTGTCCCTTACTCTCCGTCCATATGTCCATCCTCACTCCCCTTCTGTGACTCCTCCACCTTTACTTTCTTTTCCATACTGCTCTTCCCATAATTTTTAATTTCCCTTAACTGACTACCCTACCTTTAGACATCTTGGGACAGATTTACGAGCCCTTTACGTCTCTTTTGCGCCGCCGTTGTGTCACTTTTGTGACGCAGCGGCAGTGCAAAAGATGCGCTATGGTGCGGGCTATTTACAACGTGACGCATCTGGGACATGCGTTACGTTGTAAAGCCCTGCGCCTTAAAGAGGCATTCTGGTGCAGGGGGGGGGGCGTTCCTGCGCAGGAACGCCTGTTAAAAGTGGCTAAGTGAAATCTACAAGATTTCACTCAATCACTTTTAGGCCAATGCTATGTCAAAACCCTGCGCCTGCTTGAAGCAACAAATAGAGCTCTTTTTGGAAAAATAAGTTAGTTCTGAAAAGAACTTTTTTTTTTGTTTTGTTGTTTTATATTGTTTTTCTTTTTTGAAAGTTTTATATATTTTTTGATTTTTCTAACAGGAACAGAAATCTTCAACTGAAACACTGTTCAACAGGAACAAAATAAATTCAAACTTTGAAAAAATGTATCTTCTCTGGGAGCATTGATGTTCATTAATTCTGTGCTCGATCAGAGTGAGGCTCTGCTCCCTGTACACAACAATTTGAAAACATTTGTTGCATCTCATGTGGACTTTTGACAAGAATGGTCTTAAGTCAATCTGTGCAGTGGATGGAGATGCACGTCGTCCTCCAGATGATGTGCTCGCCACAGCTGGTGGTATTTGTGTGGCCAGAGCTCTTGTTGATGCCGGTGCAAATTGCACAGGGTGCACTTGTCTGACATGCCTTATCATTGTATGTATTGAAAATGAGTACTTTTTTGAAGGATTTCCTCTTGATAGAACAGTGCCACATATAGTGCAAGTGACTTTCGGGGCATTCACTTTTTTTAGTCCTTCAGGAAACGTGAAAAATTTCCATATGAAAGATTCCTTCCCTTTTCTTTGAGGTAGCCGATAATCTTCCCCAGAATCAGAAGATGAATCCTGTCTTGCAGCCATTTCAGAAAATTCTCAGGAAACTTGAAAAGGCTCCTTCTCCCATGAGAGTAAAACAGATAGTGAGGGAAGTGGGTGGGGGTTTTGAAGATTCTAGAAAAGAAACTACTATAAACCAATCAAAAGTGTTGTTTTCGAGTCACATGACTTGACGTGCGCACCAGGTCGCGCACGTCGCTTGAAAATGGCGGTTTACTGATTTACATAAAAGTTTCAAAACGTGAAAAGGAGGCAAGGTAGACAGTCCCTGACCCCCTAGAGCTTCTCAGGGGGCCCCTAAACAACTCCGATGGGCAAAAAAAACGTTCTTTTTTTTCTTGAAAAATTTGCGGGGTGCGCGCACCCGGTCGCGCACCTTGCAAATTAATTTTTTTTAAAAAGGGTTTTTTTGCCCTTCGGGGTTCTTTAGAGAGCCCCTTAGAAGCTCTAGGGGGTCAGGGACTGTCTACCTTGCCTCCTTTTCACGTTTTGAAACTTTTATGAAAATCGGGCAAAACGCCATTTTCAAGCGACGTGCGCGACCTGGTGCATGCACCCCGTGCGCACGCCCAAGTGCGCACGTCAAGTCATGTGACTCGAAAACAACATTTTCCATTGGTTCACAGTAGTTTCAGATCTAGAATCTTCAAAAACCCCACCCATTTCCCTCACTATTTGCTTTATTCTCCTGGAAGAAGGACCCTTTTTGGAGCTGGAAGCAGAAAAAACAACAGGATGGCAGAAAGACAGGAAACAACATCTTCTTCTTCTGACTCCCACATAGAATATCGCCAGCAAGCCAAGAAGGGAAAATCTTCTTTTATTTGGAAGTTTTTTACTTATCCTGAGGGACTAAAAAAGGTAAATGCCCCTAAAGTAACGTGTACCCTTTGTGGTACTGTTCTTTCAAGGGGAAACCCTCTTAAAAAATACTCTTTTTCAATCCATACTATGATCAGACATGTAAAAAATGTGCACCCTGTGCAATATGCCCAAGCAGCCACAAGAGCTCTGGCCCAGCAGATTCCACCAGCTGTGGCCAGCACATCTACAGCTCCACCTCCATCGCCAGCAACAGCAGAAATGGACCTTAGGCCATATTTGGCACATGTGCATATGCGGTGCAACAAATGTTTTGATCTTATTGTTTTTGGAGAACAGAGCCTGAATCTAATTGAACGCAGCATTCAGAATCATAAATGCTCTGAAAGGAGATAATTTTTTTTCTATTTTTCATTTATTTTGTTCCGGTTGTGAAGGACTGGACTTTTTAACAGTACCAGCGGTGCCAGGGAACAACACCTATAACCTTCATGGGATACCTGTTTCGGCGCACAAACTACAGAGACACGGGACACTTCCTTCGGCGTCAAAGATTCAAGGTTTATTTACTGCAGGGAACACAGAAGTCACAACAAGTACAACACGTGCAACTTGGGGAGACTGCTTCAAATTGGTTCTGTGGATCGCTCCTTTTATACAGAATTTACTCATAGGACAACATGGTACACAAAAGTTTACAACCTGGTTCCCATAATTATCCCCCAGAGGGGTCGCTTTGGTCACTTTGGTACACATAAGGTCCGGAACATAAGTGCGGAAACATTTGGCGGTTCCCAACTGTAAAAACCCATCTTCCCAACATTAGTGAATTCCAATCGGCAGTAAAACAGATCGAAATAGGGACAAGGACAGGTGCAGAGGAAGATGGAGACAGTGGGGGATTGAAAAGAGTGTAAAAGGGGAGGTATCGGGAAACACAAGATACAGGCATCAAAGGGACGTGCCTAATGAGATGCACGGCTGAGACAATAAACCGACCCGGCAAGATGAGCCTCGAGCGGGGCCATTTGCCTTACAGTATCATCCCCCTCATCGTAAAAGATATTTACAAAGAACATGTGTCTTCCACAAATATCTTGAGAGTCCCAGGGTAACGAAGCGGACAGTGTCCGTTCGCTGGCTACTTGAGGGCAAGAGACAAAATGGATGCCGTATCTAAGATGGAACCCGTGGGTACAGATGAAAAACCCACATATCAAACGAACGGTTTAAGTTAGCACAGCGAAACTGCGCATACTTACTAAACTCGTCATTTGCGGTTCTTAGATACCAGACTCGACCATATTCGTGCGAGTCGAAAACATCACTTACAATTTTCACGGAACCTCAGACGCTCCTTTTGCCCTCATGTAGGCAAGCACTAGTCGGAATCATATTCGATATTCATCAGACCCTCGAGATGTTGCTGTAGCATAGCTCTGTCCAACCGAGACCCTTTGGTAACAGGTGGCTGTCTCATACACGTTGTAGCACAGAGGCCACATAAGGCAGGACCGCACTGCACGCAAAGGCAACACGTGAACAGGAACGCTACAACGACCCCAATGATCATCAGAATCTTCCAACCCCAAGTCGACATCAGGCCCCAAAACCATCCAAGTAGCGTCCAATCCCCTACATCCACGTGTATGGATTCGGAGATCTTATGCAACTTCGAGATGGCTTGATAGACAGTCGGAGCGTTATCAGGAATGAAAATACAGCAGCTCGAATGGATCACCTTACATACCCCACCTCGATCTGCTAAGATCACGTCTAAAACCATACGGTTTTGTAACGTCATAAGTCTATCCGCCTGAAGTTCTGTGGTGATATTACCAAGGGCACTGGCAGTAATATTAGCTGTCGATTCTACCACTCGAGTCAACTGTCTCAGGTTCCTACTATTAACCATAGGTCCCCAAAATGGGAGGAAACCCTTGAAAAAGTCTCCTGCCTCTTGACCGGCAGTATCCTCTTCGCTAATTACGCCTCTCACAACTCTAGTTTTGTGATAATCTGCATCTACAGTAAACGTCGGAGGCAACAAGTTTGCGATAAAACATGAGCCCATGAAGTCAGAGGGCAACCATGCATATGCACGATCATGACAAATAAAGTATGTACCCTTGGCAGCCAAAAACACAGGGGACGAGACCATTGGCAAAATATAATTTTCAGTGCAAGCACTCTCTCCAAGTCGGGCTTTCGATCTACGGCCGCGACCTATTAAACAAAAATTGCCAATGTGGGGTACGACCCATATCGGAGGCGAGCTTTTAAGCTGTTTTTCACCAGTGAACACACTATATTCGCCTCTACTTAGGACCCTATAGGCTTGTACCTCTTCTTCAGGGATAAGCGTGGGATCATAGATATCGCTATCTAAATCCTCTATTGCTATAGATAAAGATTTTTGGTACGAGGTAGGACCAGAGTAGGGGGAACGTGGTTCTCGAATGGGGTGGAAACCCAGTGCGCTTCGAAACATTGTTTGAAATGCTCGAGCAGACCCTTGGGAGCTATACGGTAACACCAGATATGGAATTCCCTTATCCGTAGTATGCGGCATCAACCCACACACCCAACAATTAGTAGTGTTAACCACTAACTGATGCTGATGAAGGAGCTGAATAAAGGAATTGTTGCGGAATTCTGCACGTCTAGCCTGCTCGTGTTCAGGTAAAATGTGAAAAGAATGAGGAGAAACAGTGGAGGTGAGTTTAAGGTCAGGGGTAGGAGTAGGTATGGTAGAAGGCAAGAAGTAAGACATTGTGTAATATACTCCACCCGCCAATAACGCAGAAACAGTCACAAACAGTACGAATATTTGAAACACAAAACATTTGGTACGACTGAGTTGCTGCAGCTTGAATCTTTGTGCTTGAGCTCTTTCCAAGTCCATCAGCTTTGAAAATGCCATTCCCTATGACCGTCCGCAACGTTTCTTGACGCACTTCGTTCTGTGTAGCAATAGTCAATTCCTAGGAGTTCCCAGGAACCGACGGTCTTTAACCTAGCGTCAAGACCTACTAACCAGGAGGAAGTACGCGCGCGGCCCTACGGCCTTCATTTCACAAATATATACATATGTGAAAACAATGTCTCTCAGCTGTGGAAACAAAAAGTGTAAGGAACGAAGCTCAATGAATATGTACAAAAATAAATACAATAGTATGAGTGTTCAAACTGATCATGGAAAACGGGATAATGCACTTGTCAAGGGACAGAACGGGGTTTTTTATTAGTCTTTAGTGCTGGATCGCAGAAAATATCGGGTTTTCCCAGGACGTGTCTGTTCGTTAAACAAAAGATCCGTCGAAGGGACGACGCCCTGTTGATCAGCTGAATGTTCTGGTCTTGAGTCTTCTGATGACAAGTGTTTAACAATGCCTTTTTGCTGCACTGAGGATTCTCCGACAGGTTGTGCGTCGCTGAAAGGTACAAACGCTGGCAATCCTTCGGTTTCAGTTGATGCAATGCCTTTCCTCACCCACGAGTCTGCTGGCAACGGGATGGGGACTTTCTTGGTATGGGTGGCATGCACCCAATTCTTCCGCCCCTCGAGACGAACTGCAGTTCTCGTGGCAAGGAGGACCTGATAGGGTCCAGTGAACCTGGGATCCAAATTGTTCTTGCGCGAAAAGTTTCGCGTTACCACCCAATCTCCGGGCTGGAGCTGGTGGCCTGGACCCTCCGTCTGCGTCGGCAATGCTTCGTGAACCTGTTGGTGAATTAACCTCAGTTTAGCAGTCAAGTCATGAAGATAATCGATCAACATTGGATACTCAAGATCACAAAAGGCACCCGGTCTAGGGACCCCCCAAACATTGGCAGGGCGACCGAACACTATTTCATAGGGACTGAGCCCTACTCGGGAGTGTACAGTTGCCCTTGTTGACAGCAATGCTAAGGGTAAAGCGTCAGGCCATGAAAGACCTGTCGTAGCCTGAATCTTTGCTAGTTTTAGTTTAAGGGTGCCATTGTACCCTTCAACCAAACCAGCTGACTGAGGATGATTGGCACTATGGAATTTCTGTACAATCCCTAACCCGCGACACACATTCTTCATCACGCTCCCAACAAACTCACTTCCGTTGTCTGACCACACAACCCGAGGCATTCCGTAGCGGGAAAAATACTCTTTGAGTAAAATTTTTGCCGTGGATAAAGCCGTATTATCCTTAAGGGGGTAGGCCTCAATCCACCTAGAAAATGCACACACCACAACCAGCACATATTTCAAATTATTACATCTCTCCATGTGGATAAAGTCTAACTGGATAGCTTCGAAAGGGTACGCAGGAGGGGCAAAATGGCCAGGTGGAGTGGGAGTGCCCTTACCAGGATTGTGCATCAAACACACCATACAATTCTTAACCAAGCGTTCAGCACATTTTGTAATACCATCATTCTTCCACACAGGAAACAGCAATTTACAGATACCTTTCGCGCTAATATGTGCTAACCCATGTGCCATAGTCACAACAGCCAGCACATACGCATCAGGCAACATCCATCTTTTCTGTTCCGATAAGTCAATCCAACAACCATTCGCATCCAACTTTCCCGTACTTTCTTTCCACTTCGTCTTTTCAGTCTCGGTGGCCTCATTCTGAATTGCTTTCACACTCTCGATAGTGTTTTCACACATACTTGATTCTGCAGGCCACCTAACCGAACTCGTCACATACATTCGAGTGCTAAGGTTCCGGGCAGTCTCCTTAGCAGTTTCATCTGCAAACGCATTACCACGACCAACATCATCCGTCACCTTACGATGCGCACTACATTTAACAATCGCCACTTGCTTAGGCAACGTAAGTGCATCCAAAAGATCATTTACAAGCTGGCCATGTTGAATCTTCGTACCATGTGACGTAAGGAATCCTCTTTCTCTCCACAGTCGTCCAAAACTATGTGCCACACCAAACGCATACTGGCTATCTGTAAACACATTCACCCGTTTATCTTTAGACAACACACACGCTCTCGTCAAAGCAATTAACTCAGCAGCCTGAGCCGAATTCTGACTTAACCTTGCGCTTTCCACAATCGTTCTCAATGTAACTACAGCATACGCAGTTGTCACATCACCGTTCGGCAACTTGAAAAAGGAACCATCCACATATAAAGTACCATCGGGATCTGTCAATGGAGTATCTTTTAGGTCAATGCGACCTTTAGTTTCCTCTTCAGTTTTGAGATAGCAGTCATGTACTGCTTCATCACTTGATTCTGTGTCGATCGGCAGCAATGTTGCTGGATTCAACACATTACATCGTTTTATCCGTATGTGACTGGCCAGCAACGTCAACTCATATCCAGACAATCTTGCACTTGTTAGATGTTGAGTTTTCGTTTGATTCAATAGAGTGTCGACTGCATGCGGAACCATTACCGTGAGCATATTATCCATGACTAGACCTGCGGACTGTCGAATGGACGCCGCAGCTGCCGCTGTTGCCCTTAAGCAACTTGGCAAGGCTCTTGCTACTGGGTCTAAAGTCGAAGAAAAATAGGCACATGGGCGTTGCTTACCACCAAAAGGTTGTGTCAAAACACTCAACGCGCAACCATCCCTCTCGTGAACGTATAGTGTAAACGGCTTACTGTAGTCAGGAGTGCCCAACACAGGAGCCGAACACAACGCATCACGCAATTCAGAAAATTTTTTCTGACATTCTTCAGACCAAGGTACTGGGGATGAAACGTCTTTGCATGTAAGGGCTATCAATGGTTTCGCCAACAATGAAAAATTTGGAATCCATTGTCTGCAGTAGGACGTAATACCTAAAAAGGCGCGAACATCTCTTTGGGTTTTTGGCACAGTCATTCGGGAAATCGCTGCAATTCTCTCTGGGGTCAACCTTCTCCCTTCTTTTGACAATAGGTGACCTAGATAGGTAACTTCTTGACAACAATACTGTAGCTTTGAAGGCGATACCTTGTGGTGTAAGTCATGTAGATAGTGCAATAATGATACTGTAGCCGTTTTGCAAATAGCCTCCGTATCAGCTGCCACTAAAAGATCGTCAACGTATTGAATCAAAGCTGCACCATTAGGTAATACAAAGGCATCAAGCTGACCTTTAAGTGCTTGGCTGTAGATTGACGGACTCTCACAGTAGCCCTGTGGAGCGCGTTTTAGCCTAAAACTGCGACCTCCTAATGAGAATCCGAATAGGTCTCTGCTTTCCTCTGCAATCGGGATGCTAAAGAAAGCATTCTTTAGATCGATCACTGTGAACCAGGAGGCAGATGCTGGAATCATTGTTAGTAAAGCCGTAATGTCGGGGACCACAGGAAATTGCGGAACCACTATTTTGTTTACCTCTCTCAAATCTATAACAAAACGATACACAGGAGGTTTAGTTGGGTCAGTTCGTTTCAAAATTGGCAATACAGGACTATTACATACATTTCCACGAGTTTCTTCAACAACACCCTTTCCAATGAGATCATGAACAATTGCTAACAGCGCTCGTTCGCCCTCAAGAGAAATACGATATTGAGGTAAACGCGGTAATCGCGCATTTTGTTTCAATTGAATCACATAAGGTGGAATGTCTAACAGGCCCACGTCATTGGGACCTGTGGCCCATAGAGACGCAGGGAGAGAACTCAATTCCGGTGGGAATTTATCGACCGATAAATACATGGGAGAGATCACTCTCCGTCCCAATGTAAGCTCCACTCCTTCGGGGGAACAATACAATGTTGCATATAATCGCTTCAACAAATCCAGGCCCAAAAGATTTTCACCACAACCTGTAGATAGAATCAGTGGAGCGGTTAGCTCACGGGGTCCAATCATAAGAGGCAAAGGACTAGAGACTGGGTTACTAACAGGGGCGCCAGAGAATCCAACGGAAACGTTCGTTAAGCCAGACAAAGGTGCGCCAGGGAGTTTTGAATGCATGATGGAACTTTTCGTCGCACCAGTGTCTAACAGAAAAGGCTCAACTACACCCGATGTAGCCACTGCAACGTAAGGCCCACTCTGATCGACCGGAACTGACACTACTCCCTCTCTTTGTCGTTGGCTGTCCTAGTAATGGTCATTTACAACAGTCTCGTGCTCTACGTAATAATCATCCACATTATATTGTGCAGATCGAACTGACCCCGCATTTCGCTGGTCAAAGTAATTATTTACATCTGATTGATTTTGATAACGATCATTCTGATTGTGGAATGAACCACGACCTCTACCACGTGGTGCCTGTTGAGGACCACCACCACGGTTTCCTCGTGCTGACACACCATTCAGACGGTCTCGTAAAGCAAGACAATCATATTTTAGGTGTCCCTCTTTCCTACAATATGCGCACTGATTATACCCAAGTGAAGATCTGGGATCAAAGTTGTCAGAGCGCGGCTGTGTCCTATCGGGCTGTGCTCGTGGTCGATACTGCTGTTGTGAATCATTTTGGTTTGATCGTGGAGGATATGCTTGCTGCAACAAAACCTTCGTTTTGAGTTCTTTTGTTTTCTTTTCTACACGATCACTTTCTTCCTTTTCCCTATTCTCATAATACTGGGCCGTTGCTAATATTTGCGCAGGGGTTGAAACTGCCCACGCACTCTCTGAATTCTTCAATTTGTTGCTTAGTTCAGGCAACAAATTTGACACGAATTTGTCAACGAATAACCGCTGGCCTCCCTCAGCGCCCATGTCCTGGCCGCTGTGGTCGACAAACGCTTCCTCAAACCTTGTAAAAAAATCTGAGACACTCTCGTCTTTCTTTTGCTTACAAGCTGATAACTTATCCCAGTTCACCTTCATCGCTGGCATAAGAGTTTTCATGAGCGTAATGATTTTCTGCGGCAAATCCAAAATCAGCTGTTCAGGCTTGGCCCCACCAACTTGTAATGCATCAGCTGCTAGCAGTGCAGCCCAATCACCCCCTAATTCAATTGCGTGATCGACTTGACGAATTTTAGCCCAAACTGGTTGTGGTACAACATTGCCAAACAACATGTCGATGTCGGCAATATTCATAATAGTAGCTTCCACCAGTTGTGATAACTCCTTATAATAACCAGCCGGATTTTTACGTGGATCAGGTAAGGATTGCTTCACTTGCAAAACTTCTGATCGTTTCCATGGAAGATGTATCCACACCCTTCGAAAATGCGGTAGAACCGCAGGGTTAGCTTGCGGATCTCCAGGCACCCACAGTGGCGGGACTTCCCTCATGGGATATTGACCAGGAACCGCTTTCCAGTTCTCAGTGGTATCATCTAATGTCACCCGAGAATGTGCTGTGGGTCTGAATGCTAATAAGCGTTCCACTGCACGTCGTACATCGTCTCCTATAATCATACCGTTCGAAAAGTGACTTTGAAGTTCAATTATGTCGGACGGTACATCATCTACATCATTATTGTACCATTCTTCTCTCAAAAAGTTACACATTTCCTCAAATACGAATCTCTGCGTAGGCTCATTAAATTGAGAAAACGTGTCGAAGACCACACGTGGAGTGTAATTAGCAGGATGTCTTATCCACCTATGTGCCATTGTTACTAACGTCTCTTTCTCCCTACCACTAGGGATCTGACTCCGTCTCTGAGGAGTTTCAGATGAATCAGATGAAAATAACGGACCAGAAAGAGGAGAATAAAGAGTAGCCACAGAGTTAGGAACACGCTTACGAACAGAAGGAGAAAGAAAAACAGGGGCAACAACACTGGAGGTGAAGGAAGGCATAGTAGGAACGGACAAGATAGCCGGAGTAGCAGAAACAACAGTCTGCGAAGGTACAGGTACAGGAGCAGTAGGAACAAGAACAGGTGGTGAAACAAACGTAGGGTTAACAGCGGGCTGGCCCGCAGCCGCTGGAGCAACAAGAGGAACAACAGGAGGAGCTATAGGAGGAGCTACAGGAGCAGTAGCACCCTGTACATAAGGAGGTGGTGATTTCATCAAATATGACAGTAAGCAATCCTCCTTCAAATCTTCTTCTGTCTTTTCTAGATTATTCGGTAAAACTGGGTAACATTTATCTATTTTCATGTGATGCAATCTAGTAGCAATTTCCATGTCTTTTTCTTCTTTGTCTTGTCTACATTCTTTTATAGCTTGCATTATAGGAACAAACTCTTGCTTTTTATCTTTTCTAAGTTGTTTGATTTCTTTCTGTTTGGCCTCTTTACGCCATATCCGAAAGGAATCAAACATAGCTGGCCTAGCTTTCTTTAAAAATAATTTAGCCTCAAGATTATCTAAAATCGAAAGTTCAAAAGTTCCATGTGGCGGCCATCTAAGGTCACCGTCTTTCTTTGTATAGCGGATCCAGTAATCATTATATATTATAGGACCCACCCCATGTCGACTATAAAGATCATGTATTGGAGTTCCAACTGGAGGTATCGGACACGAGTCCTCCAACCGGGAATCCATTGCGCAACATTTGAAAATACGAAACAAATCACTATGGCTAGGCATCGTGCACACTAACCTAGTATCAAACTTCAAGGATTACCGAAGCAATAAAACCTCGTGTAAGTCAAAACCCTCGGTTTTTGGCAATTGCAACTGTCAAATAATACTAAGGACCAATACTGAGAACCACAAATGCAATGGAACCATGCAATACAACAAAGCCTTAAGACTATCACAAAGCTCGGAGAGCTAACCACAAAGCCTGAGGAGGCTATTACAAAGCTCAGTGAGCTATTACCACAAAGCCTTAAAGGCTGACCACAAAGCTTTCAAAAGCTAGAACCACTACTAAGGACTGGGAGCGACCCACAATTACTTAACTCAGAACTTCAATGGCGTCACCAGGAAGGCCCGTCTATCGTCTCGCTTGTACATAAGGTCTACGCCGGGCGTCGAAGACAGGTCGACAGTCAGGGCATCGGTCCGTCGCAGCCGTCAGGAGGCGGGAATCTTCGCAGGGAAAAACTTCGGGCCACTTATTTCGACAACAGGATCGATGAAGCGGGGTGCACCTTCCCTCGGAGATTTCACACGAAGTTCCTCACGATCATCAGGCTTTGGACCGGTACCGCTGAAGTCGCCCCACGTTGGGCGCCAACTGAAGGACTGGACTTTTTAACAGTACCAGCGGTGCCAGGGAACAACACCTATAACCTTCATGGGATACCTGTTTCGGCGCACAAACTACAGAGACACGGGACACTTCCTTCGGCGTCAAAGATTCAAGGTTTATTTACTGCAGGGAACACAGAAGTCACAACAAGTACAACACGTGCAACTTGGGGAGACTGCTTCAAATTGGTTCTGTGGATCGCTCCTTTTATACAGAATTTACTCATAGGACAACATGGTACACAAAAGTTTACAACCTGGTTCCCATAATTATCCCCCAGAGGGGTCGCTTTGGTCACTTTGGTACACATAAGGTCCGGAACATAAGTGCGGAAACATTTGGCGGTTCCCAACTGTAAAAACCCATCTTCCCAACATTAGTGAATTCCAATCGGCAGTAAAACAGATCGAAATAGGGACAAGGACAGGTGCAGAGGAAGATGGAGACAGTGGGGGATTGAAAAGAGTGTAAAAGGGGAGGTATCGGGAAACACAAGATACAGGCATCAAAGGGACGTGCCTAATGAGATGCACGGCTGAGACAATAAACCGACCCGGCAAGATGAGCCTCGAGCGGGGCCATTTGCCTTACAGTATCATCCCCCTCATCGTAAAAGATATTTACAAAGAACATGTGTCTTCCACAAATATCTTGAGAGTCCCAGGGTAACGAAGCGGACAGTGTCCGTTCGCTGGCTACTTGAGGGCAAGAGACAAAATGGATGCCGTATCTAAGATGGAACCCGTGGGTACAGATGAAAAACCCACATATCAAACGAACGGTTTAAGTTAGCACAGCGAAACTGCGCATACTTACTAAACTCGTCATTTGCGGTTCTTAGATACCAGACTCGACCATATTCGTGCGAGTCGAAAACATCACTTACAATTTTCACGGAACCTCAGATGAACAGTTTCCTTGTTGCAGTTCCTGCATTTTCTTCAAAAAAACAAAAAAAAAATATCAAACTTTAAAAAAAGGAAAAAAAATATATAAAACAACAAAAGAAAAAAACCTGTTATTTTCAGAACTCATTCAATTCTCTAAAAAGAGATATATTCTTAATACACTGTGTCGTTCATTTATTTGAATGAAAGCATAGTGCATAAATGAGTGATTGAAATGACAGAGTGAAGGGAAGGAAGGGACTGAGGGAAAGAGTCAGAAAAGGGGAGTATGGTGAGTGACAAAAGAGGAGTCGAAGAGTGACTGAAAGAAGGGGACTAAGGGTAGGAGAGTGAGTTAAGGGGAGTGAAAAACTAAGGGAAGGGCAATAAAGAAAGGAGAAAAAAAAAACCTGAAGTAATAACTTTCAAAGATTCCAATACCATCCCACCCCCTGCATTGCTGTCTAGACGAATTTCAATTTCTCGAGAACACATTCCAAAAAGGGAAGCTTTGAAGCACTGAAGCACATCTGGGACTATTCCAGCCTTCTCCCCTGGTCAACAATAGAGAGACAGTTAGAGTCCCCTTTTGCTGTGATTGAGGGACCTGGGCAAAATCCAGAGTTACATATAAAGAATTATGATCACTAAAAGGACTAAAAATTATATTAAAATGGTAGATCAGCAAGTATAAAGGGGCTTAGGCAAATATAAAGCTGATAAATTACCTACAACCCCTCCCTTTAAAAGTCAGACAAATTACAGGGTTCAGAGAGTTCACAAGTTTCTCCATGGTGAAAACCAAATCATGAGATTCTAGAAACTCATTGAGCTCCTGGCCTTTATGTGAGTGTACAAAGTGTAACCCTTCCTTCAGCAGACAGCTATGGATTAAAGCATCACAATCTTGAGGAAGGTCGCATAAATGATAATTAAAATCACCAGCAACCACGATTCGATCTTGCCCATCACCCTTAACTGGCATCGAGCTTAAAACACGATCCAGGTGGGAAACACCACAGGTCTTAAAACTGTCCACCTTGCTGTTGAAAAAGTTAATTAACACCAATGGTAAACAACCTGGCAGTGATAACTATACCCGGTGCATAGTGTGCTCCTGCCAGTGGAGGTCACAAATATAACCACTCAGTTCTACTGTAATGAACATAATTAAGCCCCCCTTCACCCTGCCCGCGGGTTCAACATAAGTTGTATAACCCTCAAGAAAAAAACTATTTTAATTTCCCATGTTTTGTGAAGACAAAATATATAGAAAAGTTGAATAATCAGTGGCCACTGGATTCAGGTGCCGGGACACATAACATTCACCAGAGATAGCTCGCAGTGCGGAACCCTCGTTGTAGTGCTGTTGTGCTGGGCAGGATTTCTGTTGCTGCTGGGGAAAGGAGACCACACACCCCAGTATTCCCCGTATGGAGAATGAAGTCTGCCTAACTAACTATGAAACACCATTTAAAAATACAGTCAGCTGTTTCTAGAACATCCATATCTCGCTCCAACCACTGAGAGACAATCAGGTAACCACATTTGAGGGGAGTCGACATATTCCCTACGTTCCCCTCTCCAAATAATTAGGTACGCAGCTGCTAACCCTGCATTTTGTTTCATTGTAGTACACCGTGAACAGAAGGCCTTCTCTCATCATCGGTTCTTCACAATTGTTACCAACTTTTCTCTTCCAGGCCTCACCTTCGGCCATCTAATACTCAACAATGAGCCTTTCATTATCTAACGAGAAACACATTAATACACCTGCAAAGAAAGGAGAGCAGCATACTGGCAGTATTACAATACACATTGTCAACTAAGGCCTAATGTCAGGTTAAGTTAACTTGAGAATCAAAATGAATGCATGTTACAGTCATATAAATAAATGAAAATCAAACAATCAATATTAAATGTGAATATATGTTGAAAAGGAATACAAGAATTAGCCTAATGCAGTTATATGTAAACTTCTGACAATCATAATGGTTACATGTTATTATTATTTTGATTAAATGTGCCACACAAAATAATAAATTTAGACCACGCTTTGAGTATAAAGGTTGTATATAGGTACATACATCTATGTATATGTAAACAGCTCCACACTGAAAGTGCCTGAAGTTTACTCATGTGAGGATCTAATATATTTCCGATGAGGAAGACAGTCTTCAAAGTATGCAGACACAGCGAGCAGCTATGCATTGCCTCGAAGGGTGTATACATGACAAATGTCAAGACTACGTTAAAATCCACTGTGAGATCACAGAAAACTTGGTAGGGAACATCTGTGTTAAACCTTTAATGAATCAATTGTCAGTAAATAGTATAGGCCTCAGTTAGCCAATGCTGAATTGCTACAACATCATGCTAACCAATGCAGCCACCTCTCGGTCCATTCTAGCTCATGCATCGTTAATTTTCTGCTGACTAATCGTATACCTTGTTATAACCCCCGTGTTGTGGCTTTTAAAGCTTTGTAAACTATCCCCGGACTAGTCGTATGCTGAATAAAATTTATAAATTCTTCAATCTTATCTGTCATACAGACCTTGAATTCTTCTTCAAGAGTAAGTGTCTGGAAAACGTCCAGCAGCTTACTTTGCTAGTTGGTTTCAATGTTATAGACAGATGCAAGAGGATATCATCAGAACAAATACTGATTAACCATTTGTCAGAACCCCTTCCAGTCATGCTGGTTGAGGCCTTTTACTCCTGAGTTCCCAGGTCCGACCTATCAATCCCGAGCAACTGGACCAAGTGCTCCTTCTGCACTTGGGTCTCAGTGTTAGCTGTGGACCAGCAGTTAAAGGCTTCCTCTGGAGGGAAGTGTAGATACAAGTACGTGAACACGACTCATAACTCAAAGTGCACACAGTATGAACAATAAATCAATGTCTATTCATATCCTGACTTTTCTAAGAAAAATACGTTTTTTATTTCTAACTCTATGCATGCAAAGGAATAAAGATACTCATATGCAATAACACATTCCCTTTGAGATCAGGGCTCTAGTAGTTGTCAGGCAAATCCCTGTCCCACCCTCTACCTTGTAACTTGTTCAGGGTTATTCCCCATTTACTGGTGGATGCATCCAGGGAATGGGTAGTAGTAGACCGTACCCAAGAGTTTCCCTTTGGCTCCTTAGTTATTAGTGGGCCCGGGTGTAATTACACTGGAGTAATTGGAGTAATTTCAGTAAATCTGCATTACTTTTTGATGTGGAATAATCAATAACACAAGTACTCCTCGCATAATTGTAAATTGGGGGAAACAATCCTACTGCAAGAGCAATAACAGCTTGTGTTCACTATTTGTGTTCTGCTGTATTTCTTAACGCAAAATGCATCCTCGCGTCCATTTTGGAGGCAACAGTGCATTTTGCGCTAGACACCTGAAGTTAATAGTGAGACAATTGTACCCAAACAGCACATTTAGCACTACTTCTAAGCACAAAATGCCTCATGCACCCATTTTGGACACGAGGGTGCATTTTGTCATAAGAAAAAGAGCACTAAATTCCAAGGGGTAAGTTGAGAAAAAAATCCTACCCCAAGAGCACATTTAGCGAGCGTAAGCACTAGTGACTACTTTTGCTTGCTACTCATGTTCTGTTCGGGGGGTGTTCAATTTTTTAGCTCCTGACTAGAGTCCTGACAGAGAGGGCGCGTTGTCCTCCTCCTGGTCCAGGGGGTCAATCAGGGCAGATCTCATGGTGTGGATAGATCCGCTGATTGCCAGTCCCTGGCAATTGCCTGAAGTCTTTGGTGATTTAGTCCTGGCAACCCCATCCTAGCACACGAGGTTGCCGCAGTACCTTCTGAACGTAACATAGACTCCTCCAGTGCAATCGCTCACACCAAGGCGGCCCCTCCTTTCATACATGGTCACACCAAGTCATTTATGAGTGCTGGCATGCTAATTTCACAATTACTGCAACAGTGGCCCCCCTCGAGCATACAGAGTCACCACAATAAGGCTGTGTGGGCTTGGCACCCTCCGCCATGCACTCGATTCTTGGCTCAGTTTACAGCAGCCCTAACCAGGCAGGTGGGGCTCACCGTAAACAATCCTGCACATGGATTACAGCCGGATTGGTGCACAGTTGAGTCTTCACAGTAGGGCTCACCACTGCACCTCGCTCCCTCCAACGCTCTCCTCTTCCTCACAGAGCACACTAGTCGCATCAAGCAGGCAGGCGCCGGTGCCCCAGGGCAGGTGATCTTGCTTTCCCTGGGTGATGTCCCCTTACCCAGCAGGAAGACCTTCAGGCCTGGGCACCCAGTCCTGGTCAAAAGCAGAAGTCTTTCAAATCTTCCCCATTTCACACAGACTGTCTGGCTGCTTGGCAGATGATAACGTTTAAGGTCTCAACCTTCCCTTCATATAGTGCATTTTCATACACCAAAATGTAATTTAGATTTTAAGTCTTTGAAGTTTGATGTTGGGGTTCTGCTTCTTTTGAAGTGGACACTTCTCTTTCTCATCTTTCCTCTTGAAAGACCGTCTGTCACAGCAGGCAAGACTCCTAAGCTGTTCGTCCCACAAAACAAATCATTGGAGTGACCAGAGTTCAAACTTGGATGTCGGCCACAGTGAGATATGCATCAAAAGTTTAATCTCAGCCCTACTCTCTATGATTCCTTATCAGCCCCATCTCATTTCATGAGATGTGTCCAGTCCGCTTCCTTGTGATCTATCAGTGAATGAAAGAGCAGTCTTTTGAAGTGTAAAGGGAGTCTCTTCCTTTTCCCTACAGCGTGTGTCCCACCCAGCTCCAAGGAATGCAACAATACACAAATTGTCTGGAGAGATTCCTTACTTCCTCATATCTTCACCAGGCAGGCCTGGACTTTCCAAAGTGGAACCCAGGATCCTCCATGTAATGTACAATTGCAGACACATTTACTAAATGCACAGTCATGGCACACTTACTGTGTAGCACTGGAACCTCCATGCATTGTACTTTTACATGTACATATGCATTCAGCAAACACACTCAATATGTGGGCACTGTTCAGCACTGAAGCTTATTTATCTTTAATCAGAGTGTGCTATTTACAAACACACACTCTGCCAGCACACACATTCAATATGTGTGTGCTGCACAACACTTTACCCTTCATGTATAGTGCTCCATGCAAGCACACTTACACCCAGGACATGCTTTCATTGCACATACACTGCACAACACTACAACTCTCATGTAATGTATACCTCACAGGCATGCATGCACCCAATACATGCACTATGCACACATGCTCTGCACATTATTCCTCTTTTCCTGCACTATAACCTTCCCAGACACACATACATCCAACGCTGTGTCACTACTCCTGTGCCACGCAGCACTCCACATCTACCTGATGTAGGCCAAGCGTGAGTTAAACGCTCAGAAGGGGGACGTTTAAAAGGTGAGTGAGCCTATTGGCCTCACTCCAGTGACACAGGGTAAAAAGATCCTGTTCACTACTACTGATCACTACACGGTATGCTGCCACCTCCACGCTTGTGCTGCCTAACTCTTGTAAGGCGGTAGCCTTCCACCACTATTAAGGTAGCAGTTTGTGCGTCCCTCCCGGTCCTACAAGACCTTAATTTGTAAGACAGGCCTATGTCATGGCACACACGCATGATGTGGTCTCCCCTGTGACAAAAAAAGCAGCATTAGGGATCCAGACAACGATACAGTTGGGCACTCAGGGCAGGAGTAAACATCTTTATAATGCAGAGGACTTTTCTGTCTCAACACCGTTTACCAATACATTGATTTATAAGCTCATCTCAGGCAAAGGCATAATCAATACGAGAATATTGCACGTGGAATAAGAGTAAAATGTAAAGCAATCAACCCAACCTCCTCTACCAATAGTCAGCCAGACGTCTCATAGTCCCAAAACCCTGATCAGATTTTTAACTGCAGCTCTAACCTTAAGAAGTTGCGATATTTAGAGGGATTGGTGACATCATGAAATCTTCCTAATAACAGTTGATATTGCCACAAAGTAGATTTTGGAAAAGGGGGTGGTGATGGACAGAGTTTCTGAATGATGCAGAATACTCTTACCAAGTCAAGAGATCATGGTTTTAATCCATCACCGTTTTTTAGCTCACTGCACCATCCCAGCTCAGAACCTGGCTATATGCAAATTAGTCTGTTCCTGTCCCAGTGCATGATGGGAACAGGGCAAACCAAACTACCAAGCCAATTCTTATACTGGGAAGGAAACAAGCTTCCGGGGACCGGTTTCTGGCATCACAGCCTTCTTCGGCCCGGCTTGCTTGAATCCTGATGGTGCAATGAGCAAGGGACTCACGTCTGAGTATACCCTCCCACACATAGTGTGGATAAAATCGATTTTGGAAAAGGGGGTGGTGATGGACAGAGTTTCTGAATGATGCAGAATACTCTTACCAAGTCAAGAGATCATGGTTTTAATCCATCACCGTTTTTTAGCTCACTGCACCATCCCAGCTCAGAACCTGGCTATATGCAAATTAGTCTGTTCCTGTCCCAGTGCATGATGGGAACAGGGCAAACCAAACTACCAAGCCAATTCTTATACTGGGAAGGAAACAAGCTTCCGGGGACCGGTTTCTGGCATCACAGCCTTCTTCGGCCCGGCTTGCTTGAATCCTGATGGTGCAATGAGCAAGGGACTCACGTCTGAGTATACCCTCCCACACATAGTGTGGATTAAATCGATTTTGGAAAAGGGGGTGGTGATGGACAGAGTTTCTGAATGATGCAGAATACTCTTACCAAGTCAAGAGATCATGGTTTTAATCCATCACCGTTTTTTAGCTCACTGCACCATCCCAGCTCAGAACCTGGCTATATGCAAATTAGTCTGTTCCTGTCCCAGTGCATGATGGGAACAGGGCAAACCAAACTACCAAGCCAATTCTTATACTGGGAAGGAAACAAGCTTCCGGGGACCGGTTTCTGGCATCACAGCCTTCTTCGGCCCGGCTTGCTTGAATCCTGATGGTGCAATGAGCAAGGGACTCACGTCTGAGTATACCCTCCCACACATAGTGTGGATAAAATCGATTTTGGAAAAGGGGGTGGTGATGGACAGAGTTTCTGAATGATGCAGAATACTCTTACCAAGTCAAGAGATCATGGTTTTAATCCATCACCGTTTTTTAGCTCACTGCACCATCCCAGCTCAGAACCTGGCTATATGCAAATTAGTCTGTTCCTGTCCCAGTGCATGATGGGAACAGGGCAAACCAAACTACCAAGCCAATTCTTATACTGGGAAGGAAACAAGCTTCCGGGGACCGGTTTCTGGCATCACAGCCTTCTTCGGCCCGGCTTGCTTGAATCCTGATGGTGCAATGAGCAAGGGACTCACGTCTGAGTATACCCTCCCACACATAGTGTGGATAAAATCGATTTTGGAAAAGGGGGTGGTGATGGACAGAGTTTCTGAATGATGCAGAATACTCTTACCAAGTCAAGAGATCATGGTTTTAATCCATCACCGTTTTTTAGCTCACTGCACCATCCCAGCTCAGAACCTGGCTATATGCAAATTAGTCTGTTCCTGTCCCAGTGCATGATGGGAACAGGGCAAACCAAACTACCAAGCCAATTCTTATACTGGGAAGGAAACAAGCTTCCGGGGACCGGTTTCTGGCATCACAGCCTTCTTCGGCCCGGCTTGCTTGAATCCTGATGGTGCAATGAGCAAGGGACTCACGTCTGAGTATACCCTCCCACACATAGTGTGGATAAAATCGATTTTGGAAAAGGGGGTGGTGATGGACAGAGTTTCTGAATGATGCAGAATACTCTTACCAAGTCAAGAGATCATGGTTTTAATCCATCACCGTTTTTTAGCTCACTGCACCATCCCAGCTCAGAACCTGGCTATATGCAAATTAGTCTGTTCCTGTCCCAGTGCATGATGGGAACAGGGCAAACCAAACTACCAAGCCAATTCTTATACTGGGAAGGAAACAAGCTTCCGGGGACCGGTTTCTGGCATCACAGCCTTCTTCGGCCCGGCTTGCTTGAATCCTGATGGTGCAATGAGCAAGGGACTCACGTCTGAGTATACCCTCCCACACATAGTGTGGATAAAATCGATTTTGGAAAAGGGGGTGGTGATGGACAGAGTTTCTGAATGATGCAGAATACTCTTACCAAGTCAAGAGATCATGGTTTTAATCCATCACCGTTTTTTAGCTCACTGCACCATCCCAGCTCAGAACCTGGCTATATGCAAATTAGTCTGTTCCTGTCCCAGTGCATGATGGGAACAGGGCAAACCAAACTACCAAGCCAATTCTTAAACTGGGAAGGAAACAAGCTTCCGGGGACCGGTTTCTGGCATCACAGCCTTCTTCGGCCCGGCTTGCTTGAATCCTGATGGTGCAATGAGCAAGGGACTCACGTCTGAGTATACCCTCCCACACATAGTGTGGATAAAATCGATTTTGGAAAAGGGGGTGGTGATGGACAGAGTTTCTGAATGATGCAGAATACTCTTACCAAGTCAAGAGATCATGGTTTTAATCCATCACCGTTTTTTAGCTCACTGCACCATCCCAGCTCAGAACCTGGCTATATGCAAATTAGTCTGTTCCTGTCCCAGTGCATGATGGGAACAGGGCAAACCAAACTACCAAGCCAATTCTTATACTGGGAAGGAAACAAGCTTCCGGGGACCGGTTTCTGGCATCACAGCCTTCTTCGGCCCGGCTTGCTTGAATCCTGATGGTGCAATGAGCAAGGGACTCACGTCTGAGTATACCCTCCCACACATAGTGTGGATAAAATCGATTATGGAAAAGGGGGTGGTGATGGACAGAGTTTCTGAATGATGCAGAATACTCTTACCAAGTCAAGAGATCATGGTTTTAATCCATCACCGTTTTTTAGCTCACTGCACCATCCCAGCTCAGAACCTGGCTATATGCAAATTAGTCTGTTCCTGTCCCAGTGCATGATGGGAACAGGGCAAACCAAACTACCAAGCCAATTCTTATACTGGGAAGGAAACAAGCTTCCGGGGACCAGTTTCTGGCATCACAGCCTTCTTCGGCCCGGCTTGCTTGAATCCTGATGGTGCAATGAGCAAGGGACTCACGTCTGAGTATACCCTCCCACACATAGTGTGGATAAAATCGATTTTGGAAAAGGGGGTGGTGATGGACAGAGTTTCTGAATGATGCAGAATACTCTTACCAAGTCAAGAGATCATGGTTTTAATCCATCACCGTTTTTTAGCTCACTGCACCATCCCAGCTCAGAACCTGGCTATATGCAAATTAGTCTGTTCCTGTCCCAGTGCATGATGGGAACAGGGCAAACCAAACTACCAAGCCAATTCTTATACTGGGAAGGAAACAAGCTTCCGGGGACCGGTTTCTGGCATCACAGCCTTCTTCGGCCCGGCTTGCTTGAATCCTGATGGTGCAATGAGCAAGGGACTCACGTCTGAGTATACCCTCCCACACATAGTGTGGATAAAATCGATTTTGGAAAAGGGGGTGGTGATGGACAGAGTTTCTGAATGATGCAGAATACTCTTACCAAGTCAAGAGATCATGGTTTTAATCCATCACCGTTTTTTAGCTCACTGCACCATCCCAGCTCAGAACCTGGCTATATGCAAATTAGTCTGTTCCTGTCCCAGTGCATGATGGGAACAGGGCAAACCAAACTACCAAGCCAATTCTTATACTGGGAAGGAAACAAGCTTCCGGGGACCGGTTTCTGGCATCACAGCCTTCTTCGGCCCGGCTTGCTTGAATCCTGATGGTGCAATGAGCAAGGGACTCACGTCTGAGTATACCCTCCCACACATAGTGTGGATAAAATCGATTTTGGAAAAGGGGGTGGTGATGGACAGAGTTTATGAATGATGGGTATGGCCAAATAGCCTGTTACAAAGGAAAACAATTATAATGAGGGGTAATCATTGTTAGTACCATACACAGAGCAGATTTGAATTTACAGATAACAAGCTCTAATGATAAAATAGACTAGCAACTATTTTTATCGGCTACTTTTCTTCCAAAGCGTACACCTTGTGAATAATATTGAGAGACGGCAATAACTACCCTCAGCGTGCTTGTGGGTTGGGCAGTACATGCAGCCAAAGTCAAGCCCAAATGTTGAACCAAGCTCGGTCTATATATATGTAAACAAATAACATTACAGGCAACAATATCACGTTCAGAACTAATCTGTTGGCGCTTACTGTGTGTGTTCAAACATTGACATTACAACTGAAGATCTTAAGTGAGGACATCACAAACTATATCCAAAGAAAAAAACTGGCATGACAATATGCCTAAGAGTTGTCTTATTGTGGTAGAACAAAGTGGGTCAATTATAACTCTGGTTTTTTTTTCTTTCACCCTCCTCCTCCCCTGCAAGTTAAGTCACAATTAGCTAGGGCATCACAACAAAAAAACGCACAGCAATATTTGCAATATGCTACCTCGACGTATGAGTATGATGAATCTGTCCGACGGATATTATCTTGTAAGGTGAGAGAGCGCCAATATCAGGGATGAATATTAATGAGATAAGAATGGTCATGGGGAGGTGGTGGTAGAACATGACATTTGTAGACGCCTTTCATCAGTATTAGAAGAAACTCTACTTAGAGGAGGACAGTAAATGTGAGAGCTCTTGCATAGATTATTTGGGTTATACAGTTCAAGAGAGTTTCAGGGGATGAGGCTGCCATGCTAAACTCAATGATTCCATTGGAAGAAGTCAGGTTTGCTATCCGAGCACTGGCAAATGGAAAGGCTGCTGGGCAGGGTTCCATAATATGTTCATGGAACCAGTCCTCCCACTGCTGATGGATGTGAGCAAAGGTATTTATGAAGGGCACTCAGTTTATCTGTCTTGGGAACATAGTATGATCATCATAGGCTTTTTAAAGAAAGACAAACCAGCGATAAAAGGGGATCATATCGGCCCATCTCCGTGATTAACGCAGATGCCTAAAATCTATTCCAAGATCTTGTCTAGACAGTCACAGCAATTAAATGGCTGGTATCAGGAGAGCAATATGGCTATATTCCAAATTGGGATACCACTTTGCAAATTAATAATGCTATTACTTTGTTTGATACAACCAACGCGCTGTCGGAATGGGCCAGTGTGATCCTTTTGGATTCAGAAAAGGTATTCAATAGAGTGGCCTGACCATGTTTATGGCAGGTTATGCCGCAATGAATATATCAAAATCCTACAGCTTCTTTTATAATGATGGTCTGCCTATCGTCCGAGTTTCTAGTAAAAAGAGTTACACACTAGTGTCCTCTGTCACCTTTGTTATTTGCTCTCTATTTAGAGCTTTAGTTGGTCAAGATCAAAATGGAGGAACAGATACAGGTAGTACGACTGAACTTGCTGGAGTTATGGGTAGGCACCAATGACATTGCTATTTATTCTCAGGATATCATTAATGCAATCCCGGTTAATCAAAATATTGCTTTTCACTATGACAGATTCTTTGGATATGAGCTGAATACTGCCAAAAGTCTGGTTTTAACTAACTATGACGTCAATCAGACAGTTTGTAAATCTATTTTTCCCTGATTTTAGAGGGTTTGTTCTGGCCCCCACCTGCATTATAATAGTTTATACCACCGCTGTTTTGCGGGTCTGGGTCAGTGGGCTCCTAGCTCGGTTACCTGTCGGGGCGCCATCTTGGGTGTGGACGCGCCGTTCTAGTGGCGCCTGATTGAGCGTTCTAGTCGGGCGTCTTTCTCCCGCCCGCCCTTCTTAAGGCTGGTCCTCCAGGGGGTCAGTGTGGACATCACTTTGGAGCTTTAGTGTGCTGTAAACTCGCACGCAGGCGGTAACGTTTTACAGGCAGCGCTCAGGGCATTTTAAAAATTACCCGTTTTTTCATCTTGGTTATTTTTACTTTATTTTTCCCTGATTTTAGAGGGTTTGTTCTGGCCCCCACCTGCATTATAATAGTTTATACCACCGCTGTTTTGCGGGTCCGGGTCAGTGGGCTCCTAGCTCGGTTACCTGTCGGGGGCGCCATCTTGGGTGTGGACGCGCCGTTCTAGTGGCGCCTGATTGAGCGTTCTAGTCGGGCATCTTTCTCCCGCACGCCCTTCTTAAACCTCTCCTCCAGTGCGCAGCGGTGACGCACAGCGGTCGCGCCTTCCCTGCGCCTGAGTCGTGCCAGAGTCCTACCCATCTGCGCCCGTCCGTGCCTGAACGCGACTAGGGATTCATACTGCTGCTATGCCCCTATCAGCAGTTTGAGCTGTACCCCCTGGTACCTTTTTGTACACCGGTGAGACTTTGAAATCTTTACGTCCCTCGCTGTCTTCTGATTGTTCTATTTGTTCCTTAACGACCCATAATTTTAAATGTGAAGGATGCAAATTTCACACACGTAAAATGTCTACCTGTAAGGCTATGATACGGGTCCGAACGCGAGGAAGAAGGAGGACAAATATATCCTCTTCTACACACCCCATTCTCCAGTTTTGGAGTATTAATTGTAGGTCCCTCCCAAAACACAAATCTCATATTTTTGATTTCTTGGTCGCTGAGCAGCCAGATGCACTGTTTCTTACGGAAACCTGGCTTCACGGTAGCTCTGGCCCAGATATTGCTATTGCAGTCCCCAACAACTATGTTATATTAAGACAGGACAGAGTCTCCGGAAAGGGTGGAGGCATTGCCATAATTTTTAAATCTTGTTATTTTTGCAAACTTGAGCCCTTCCCCTTGTCTGGATGCGAGGCGGCACTTTTTAAACTTGCAATCAATCCCCAATTTACCTTATCCGGTCTTTTGATTTATCGCCCTCCTGGCAATGCTCACACTTGGATATCCTCGCTCGCCGACTCCTTAGCCCCCCTACTCCTTAGGGCTGCAAATTTCACAATTCTTGGAGACTTAAATTTACACCTTGAAGACTCCTCATGTGCCATCAGTAAGAGCTTTTTAATCGATCTAGAGGTTTTGAGTTTAATGTTGTGTAACTCTGGCCCTACTCACTCTGCTGGGCATCAACTAGATCCGATCCTTTCCAATCTTCCCTTTGATTGCTCTCAGAGTGCTCGTCCTGTGGAGTGGACTGACCATTTTGCAGTCCACTTTGCTCTATCTGATATTAAACAACTTACGGTGAATAGACAGGGCAAGGGTGAATTAATTCATAGATGGGGCAAACTTGACATTCTGAAGTTTAACCAATACCTTTTTGATACTCGTCCTCTGAATGCTGAGGCCCCACTCAGAGAACTGAATATGGCTATATCATCTCGGCTTACCAATGCCGTAAATACTGTTCTTCCTCCCACCCCGACACTATCTAAATCTCACCGTTGTCCGGCACCATGGTTCTCGGCCGATTTAAAGGCCTTGAGAACTAACTGCAAGGCCCTAGAAAGGAAATGGAGGCGCACCTACTCGGCTTCCCGGAAGATCGTTTATAAAGAAGCTTTGAAGGAATATCATTCCAAGTGTAAAGCTACGAGAGCTGCGTACACTGTAAATACAGTGACACAAGCTCAGAATTGTCCCCGCACTCTTTTTGCGGTTGTTAAAAAACTGACAGGAGCAGATACCACACCGACTCCCCCGGCTCTGGAAGAAGTTCAGTGCAACTCCATTGCGGAATTCTTTATCACCAAAGTTGAGCGTATTTATAATTCCATGAGTGTTCCCATGACAGCAAATCAACCCCAACCGGGATTAATGGTTGAGGACGCACCTCCGTCTTCGAAGGTAGTGGTAACTAACTGGCAACTGTTTGACGATAACTCGTTTCTCTCTTGCCTGAATAGTGTAAGATCCGGCTCACCGCGCGATCTGGTGCCTGCAAAGATCTTAAAGTTGCTTGATCTTGAATGCCGGCGACCACTCATGAGACTCTTGAATGCTTCTTTAAATGAGTCTCATGTGACGCAAGACTGGAAGCACGCGATGGTGATCCCACTTCTGAAAAAGGCCGGTGCGGATATGTCAAATCTTGCTAATTTCAGACCCATCTCCTTGTTGCCTATTTTATCAAAGGTGCTAGAGAGGCATGTGAATACACAGCTCACTTCCTTCATCGAAAATCAGGGCTTCCTACATCCCTCCCAGTCCGGTTTCCGCGCTCACCATTCTACCGAGACTGCACTACTTGGGGTAACGGAGAGGTTACGGCACGGTATCGATCGCGGAGAGACCTCTGCTCTTATCCTTTTGGATTTGAGCGCGGCGTTCGATACCGTGTCTCATTCCATCTTACTGAACTCTCTCCGGTCCCTAAGAATAGTTGGCCCTGCATTGGCCTGGTTTGCCTCCTCTTAAGTGAGCGTACTTTCCAGGTCTTCGCTTCGAAAGCTACATCTGCGACTTGTCCTTCGGCGTATGGCGTCCCTCAAGGGTCCATCCTCAGCCCTCTGTTGTTTAACATTTACATCAAACCTCTTGCTTCCATCGTGGAGGATGCAGGGCTAACCATTTTTTCATACGCCGATGACACGCAAATTGTTTTCTCCCTCTCAAGCACCGAAGACAACAATGTGTCTTGTCTGAAAACCGGTCTGTCACTAGTGGCTGAGTGGATGCAGAGGCATCTCCTCAAGCTAAATGGTGACAAGACCGAGATTGTCATCCTGGGGAAACATAAAGATCTCTGGGGTCCGCAACACTGGCCTTGTGCTATGGGTCCCCTTCCTCAACCAGTCCCAGTGGTACGCAACCTTGGATTCCTCATAGATGACAAATTGTCTATGAGGCAACAGGCCATCAAGGTGGCGGCCATCTGTTTCACTACTCTTAGATGGCTCCAGAAAATTCTGTGGATGTTGCCTTACGCCACCAGGAGAACCGTGGTCCAGGCATGAGTAACATCTCGCCTGGACTATGGAAATGTTCTCTACCTAGGTGCCGATATTGCGACCATTAATAAACTACAGGTCGTGCAAAATTCTTCGGCCCGTCTCCTATGCAACATCCCGAGGAGATCCTCGGCCACCCAAGCTCTTCGAGATCTACATTGGCTTAAGGTCTCGAGCAGCATAAAATTTAAAGCCTTAAGCTACCTTTTTAAAATTAAACAGGGCTCTGCTCCACTATACCTTCAGAATCTGGTTCAATCCTACAGGCCCAGCCGTACCTTAAGATCCTCGGCTAACTGTGATTTTGTCATTCCTAGATTCAAACTGGTGAAGATGGGGGGCAGATCTTTCTCCCATCTAGGTCCCAAATCTTGGAATGCTTTGCCTGTTGCTCTGAAGACTGAGACCAATATGCTCTGCTTCCGCAAAAAATTGAAAACTCTACTTTTTCAATAGTCTTTTGCAGTTTTAGCTGTTAATAACTCTGTAGTGTTGTCCTTTTTTCTCTCTTCAACCTATCCCTTGCGCCGGGAAACCCACTGCGGGTAGCTGATGCGCATTATAAGTTTTAAATAAATAAATAAAATAAATAAATAAGTTGGTGGGTATTTCTATTTCTGCCACCTTAATCCTAATTTCGAGCTAAATTGCAAACCACTACTGGCAAGATCTGTCATCTTAATGTACCAGTGGGATAGACTGCTGATTACCCTGGGGGTAAGTGCAATTTGATCCAGATGATCATTCTCCCTAGGTTTCTATATTTGCTTAGATGTATCCCCATATATGTTTTGCAGGGCCTTTTATCTTCAGCTATAAACAGACATTTCTTACTTCTTAGGGGGAAATAAAAAGGTTTGATATGCGCGTAAATATCTAAATATTCTGCATAATGAGGGTGGCTGGGCACTGCCTGTCTTCAAGTTTTTCTATTGTATGGTAATGGGTAAAAGAATGGCTAAGTTGTGAAATGATTCAGGTGATTGCACCAGTTAGCACAGATGAGCTCTGCCTAGGAGCAGAGGTGACTGGGTGGCTTTTTTGGGTGTTCGATCCAAATTACTACAAAAGGTTTAGGTTTAAATTTGTTTAAATGTAAAAAGGCTCTGGAGATAGTGGTGTCAATGTTTAGACATACCCAAGATACATTGGTATCTTCTGATGGGGGTGAGAAATATCCTTCCAGAAACATATCACAACACCAATGTTAATTTATGAGTACAGTCGGGAATTACCCATAAAAATATGCTATTTAGAAAAAACATACTTTACTATTGCTTATCAACATTCTAGAGGTTTTTTATTTTATAAATGCCTTCAAGTTTACAGTTATCCGATCCAATCTACAATATACACAGACCACATAGAGTTATTGGAAGTCTTAGGTAACCCCTTCTTAAGTAATATTAAGGTATTTTATAAATTATTTAAAAAGTATGTGCCCAATTGTAATGATGATTTGCCAGAAGCTTAGGCGAAGGCACTTGGGGTAACAGTTACTAGGGATGCTGTTATCAATACTATTGTGCGAGTGACAATGTCTACTGCTGGTGAATTTACTACTCCAGCATTTTAAGACAGCGCTTCAACCTTTTATACACTCCTACAGGCATATGCATCAACGGAAATACCTCCCGGTAAAACAGCGATTCGGAAAAACAGGCCGATACCGAACGCAAAACCATAAATTGCAATGCATCAAACCGAAAATCGGAAAAAAATAAAGAACCGCTAAATGGCCCCGCGGTAAATTACCGATTCGTTAAACAGACATTCGGAAATACCGAACCACAAAGCAATAGTTCGGAAATACCGATTAGGCAATAACGAATGGAAATGGTATGCATGAACAGTCGCTAATACCGGAAATCCCCAAAATCGCTATTTAGCATGAGCAAAATAAGGGGAATCACAATCAGGAGGTAAAGTTAACAGAAGGACAGAAAAAAAAAATAAAACCCCATCAGCAGGTGCTGACAATCAGTTACCCTTCATAAATGCCCTGGGAAACCCCACATGTACACCAAAATGGCTGCCCTGTACGTGCTTGCTAGGAGGTGGAGGATCAACGCCCAGGCCCAGCGCAGGAGGATGATACAGGACAGGATCTTCAGGGTTCGCATCACTTTGCTGGGGCAGACCGAGGAACAGGTGTACGCCAAGTACAGACTGAACCGTGCCATGATAATGCACCTAATAGCAGACCTGACACCCTTACTGCAGCACGAGACCCGTCGGACCAACGCCATACCTGCCCATGTGCAGGTGCTATGCTGCCTGCACCTGCTTGCATCTGGAAGCTTCCAGGGGGTAATAGCTGAGACAGGAGGCGTGTCGCAAAGTGCCTTATCACGCTTTTTCCACCGGTTCCTAGAGGCCATGCTGACATTTCTCAATCGCCACATCACCTTCCCCAGAACCCCCCAGCAGCTAACCCGCACCAAACGGGAATTCTACCAGGTGGCACAATTCCCCCATGTCATCGGGTGTGTCGACTGCACGCATGTCCCCATCTGTCCTCCATCAGTCACCGAATACATTTACCGCAACCGGAAATCGTATCATTCAATAAATGTTCAGGTGGTGTGCAATGCCAAGTTGATCATAACCGACATTGTAGCCCAATTTCCCGGGAGCACACATGACGCCTACATTTTCCGTCACTGTGGCCTCCACAGGCGCCTGATCAACGGAGAATTCGGAGAGGGACACCTACTAGGTACATATAGCTGCATCATCGTACTCCCCATCCACTCCTTCCCCACATGTATAATTCCATTAATGCTGATTACCATTCTCTCCCCATCCTGCAGGTGACAGCGCATACGCATTGCGTGAATATCTCCTCACGCCCTATCTCAACCCAGCTACCCCGCAAGAGCAGCGCTACAACAGGGCACACATCAGTACTAGGAATGTGGTTGAGCGAACATTCGGCATCCTGAAGAGCCGCTTCCGAATACTGCACAAGACTGGAGGTGCTTTGCAGTACGACCCAGTGACCTGCTGCCAGATAATTGCTGTGTGTGCCATCCTGCACAACATCGCCACGCGCAGGGGGATACACATAGAGGTGGAGGGAGAGGAAGAACTGCGTGCCCAGCAACCCCCCCCACAACACCAACAGGCACATGTGCCCAACACAGCTGAAGGGCAAAGGAGACGGGCATACATCACACGGAATCATTTCTGAGACAGGTAAGAGAGTGACTTGACAACAGGAACAGTTTTGCAAGGGTTTAATGGGCATGGACACCTGACTGGTGCAGAAAAACGTAACACAAACAAGCTGCTGCCGCAGCGAAAAAAACTAGCAATGTCCCTTCTCAGTACAGGTGGCGCGTGAGGCACTTTGGTCTGTCCATGGTTACCTCACCAAGGACAGTGTGACTATGCCACATGTTTACTTCCGTTTGCCGCGTACCCCCAGTCTCTTGTCCTGTGACTCCTCGGGTTGTACACGATGGGAGTCAGTGGCAGTTGCACTGCGGCCACTGCGCCTCCTCACGCTGGTGTCCGGCAGGGAGACGCTGCTGACACTGGAGGCTGCCTCACTCCCCTCTTCCGCCCCCAGACTGCTGACACTGGCTGACCCTGGCTGCAGTTGCTCCACTGCAGTGGTCACCCTCTCAAGGGCCTTTGCCACATCCCCACAAAAATGACCTAGATCCACTTGCAGGGACACGGACCTGCGTGACAGCACAGCCGTGCTGTTGCACAGCTTATTGATGGCCTTGTTTGTGGTATTCACTGCCAGCATGACCTGCCTGTGACGCCGGCGCTCACTCCTTTGGCCTGCGAGTATGGCACGTGTCAGTTCTTGCAGGCACAGCTTGATGTCTTTGTTGCCCGCAGATACGGCAGTGGTGTGCTCACGCACTGCGGCAGTCATGTTGCCTAGTTTGTTGCATAGTTGTGTCATGCTGAGTTTCATGGCACCCATGTGTCTCCCCTGCAGGCGCTGGACACGCAGCATCCGGGCCTCCACTACTCCGTACCCTCCGGACAGATCGACCGGTCTTGCAGCAGCCCGACCCGGGGACACAACCCTCTGCCTGATGCGCTGTCGGCCTGCAGTGTGGCTGGTTGGAGTGACGACAGCCTGGCGTGGAACATTTGGGTGTGATGAAGATTGATCTGACTCCATCACGGACAGGGCGGCAACATCTGCTCTGTGGCTCTGCGGAGTGGGCAGCACTGGTGGTGGTGGTGTCTTGGTCCGCGAGGGTGGTGGTGGTGGTGTCTTGGACTGGGAGGATGGTGGTGGTGGTGGTGGTGGTGGTGGTTGCCTCGGCCGGGAGGACGGTGGCGGTGGTGGTTGCTTCGGCCGGGAGGACGTTGGCGGTGGTGGTTGCTTTGGCCGGGAGGACGGTGGAGGTGTTGTCCGGCGTGGTGGTGAAGGGGAGGACATGACTTCAGCTCCCTCTGAGCACTCTGCTTCTGACAACACTGGCGTCTCTGAGATGACAAGGTGGCCACTGTCGTCTGAATCGATGGGGGATGCATCTGTGTGTGAAACAGTGCATAGTTAATATCATGGTATGGTATGTGACAATAGCTGTGGCATCTCACAATAAATTACTTTTGTTGACTAACATTTGACCCTTGGCAGCTGTATTCATCTCTGGGCTCAGGCATGCACCCATTCATGTATTGACTACATCTCCCATGGTGCAACACAGTGGTGAGGGTGTGTGTGTAGGGCAACGCTACATGTGCACTGGGTCTGGCATGGGGGAGTGGGCAGGGACTACGTACACGCTGCATCGTTACGCTGGCATGCCTCTTACCTTGTCCTCCTTCCGCAGCACCTGAGGTGTCCAGACTTGTGACCCCCACAACAGCTTCACGTTCTATGGTGGCCTCCACTAGATCCTCCAGGTCAGTGTTAGGCGTCACGTTTGATGGTCCCCCTCCTGTGCCAGCAGCATCCCTGACCCTCTGCGCAATCTTCTCCTTGGCCCTCTTACGCAGGTCGTACCATCGTTTTTTTAGGTCGTCGATGCTGCGGTGGGTGACTCCGCAGGCATTCACCTTGTCCATGATGCGCAGCCACATCTTCCTTTTTTCTGCCTCTGGCACCTTAAGCGACAACTTGCCAAATATGCGATCATGGTTGCTGCTCACACTCTGTATGAGGATTTCCAGCTCCTTATCTGAAAACTTTCGTTTTCGCTTTCGGGGTGTGTCCTTTCCATGCTGGGGGGCCTCCTTCTCCATCTTGTCCTGCTACCTTTTTCCTGCTTGCTTCTGGTTCAGTGTGGGACCTCAGCTCCTGAGCTCTGCCTCCTCCTCTGTGCAACTCCGGACACTGAATGCAGCGTGGGTGTCCTACTTCCTGGTTGTGATGTCATCAGCCTGCTTCCGAAGCGTCGCGTTATTTTCCCGTTTTCGGTATTACCGAATCCGCTATTACCGGATCCGGTAATACCGACTCGGTATTTCCGAATACGGTTTTTGTTACTCGCGCTGGCGTTTACTCGTTCTTTATTAGCGATTATTACCGACTCGGTAATTTTTACCGATTACTTTGATGCATCGCGGTTTGCATGTTCATATTAGCGATTCGTTATTTTTCGGTATTACCGACTGGTATTTACGAACGTTGATGCATATGCCAGCTAGTCGATTAAATAGCTCGACTAATAAGATAGATCCTAGATGCATACGATGCACGTTAGACCATTTATTTATTTATTTTGACGGTTTTGTATAGCGCAAACAAGACCCTTGTGTGTATCAGAGCGCCTCACAGGGTAAGTACAGGTGAATGACATATACATATAAATAAATAAAATGAATTATGTAAACATATTACTGGTAACTATTAGGGACTAGCACATATCTATAAGAGTGAATAGAAAATTCATGTGAATTTAGACAGGAGAATGGATTTCACTTCTTTTAAAAAAAAAAAAGCAGCAGAAGGATTGAGTCTCGTTTCTGGGGGTAAGGCGTTCCAAATCCTGGGGGCCATTCCTGAGAAGGTGCGATTGTATATTTTTTTCTTGGAAAAACTTTGTGGTTTGAGTAGAAGATTATCAGAACTCCTTGTAAATCTGTTACCACCCGATAGCACTAGTTTCTCCGCAAGGAATCTCGGGGTTTTGTGGTGCAATGCCTTGTGTATCATACAGGTGATTTTCAAATAGATTCTGGCTTCAAATGGTAACCAGTTGAGGGAGCGAAGGTACGGGGAGATGTGGCAGTTTCTTTTGGAGCCTGTGATGAGTCTAGCAGCAGTATTGATTGATGCTCTTAGCGGAGCGGTTGTTGATCTGGGAAGGCCGCAGAGAGCGGCACTCCCATAGTCCACTCTGGGAATTACTAGAGTTTGAACTGCCTGTTTAAAGTCATTTGCAGGTATGAAAGGTTTCAGTTTTCCCAGAGTGTTCATCTGAAAATTAGCTCCTTTAGGTGCAGCGCTGATGTATTTCTACATACTTAGCTTATTGTCCAGAGTTATTCCAAAGAGATTTAGCAGAGTCAATGATAAGAGGTTGACCGTCGAGTGCGGTTAGGTGCTTCATCCACTCGCGGATGATGGTTGTTTGGTTGGGGGGAGCAATTAAGAGGAATTCTGTTTTTAGTGTGTTTAGTTTTAAATGGTTCTTTGCCAGCCAGGTTTGTGTTTTTTGGAGCGTTGAGTTAAGGGGCTTGATGTCTTCAAGAGATTAGACCTTAATGTAGAGTTGTGTGTCGTCGGCGTACATGTGATATTGGATGTTTAAGGAGTAGAGAAGCTCAGTGAGTGGTTCCATAAACAGATTGAAGAGTGTTGGGGAGAGGGAAGATCAGTGGGGTACTTCTAAGGTGACTGGAGTCGGGTTAGATAGAGATTGGTTGATCTTGAATCTTTGTGTTATGTTTTGGAGGAAGGAAGAGAACCAGTTTAACACCGTCCCAGATAAACCCATTCTATGTTTCAAGGGGTCTAGTAGATTGTCGTGTTTGACTGTATCGAAGGCTGAAGATAAGTCAAGTAGTATTAACAAACAGGCTTTGTTTGATCCAGTATTTGTAGTGCGTCATCTATTATGTGGGTCATGGCTGATTCGGTAATGTGCCCTGATCGAAAGCCATATTGGAATTGGTCGAGCAGGTTGAAGTGGTCAATGTGTTTACTAAGCTGCATGTGGACACATTTCTCGAGTAGTTTGGCCAGGGTCGAGATGTTGGATATTGGACGATAGTTATTCAGATCCAACGGGTCTTCTGATACTTTCTTTAGATTGGGGTTACCTGACCAGCTTTGAGGATGTCTGGGATGGTTCCTTGCAAAAGCGAGGTATTTATAATCCTGGTTCAAAGGGGCACTAGCAGTGGCGTGAAGGTCTTTAAGTGGGTTGCTGGGAGAGGGTCGGTAAAATGATTGGAGGGATTCAAAGCCATGAGCTTGTTTAAGATAGTTTCTTCACTGTAGTTGAAGGTGGGTCAGGAGGCGTTGTTCGTGGGGCCGAGCCTTGGAGATGAGTTAAGCAAGGACATTGGTGTGGTCAGCGAGGGGTTCAAGTATGGGTAGGTATGGGATAATAGGTCAATAAGTAGGTCTGTCTTTAAGTTTTCAGTCTTTGTTGTGAAAAATGAGGCAAATTTGTGTGGGTAGGTATGGGATAATAGGTCGTTAAGTAGGTCTGTCTTCAAGTTTTCAGTCTTTGTTGTGAAAAATGGGGCAAGTTCCTCGCAATTGGGGAGTGTTTCCAGATTAGCTTGGGGGGAGTGGGAGACACCCTTAGATTGAGCTTTGATAATTTCGAATCGTTTTTTGGGGCAATTCGTAGCTTGGTCTAATTGTTTACATAGGAAATCAGCTTTTGAACGTCTTATCTTTC
This sequence comes from Lissotriton helveticus, assembly GCF_964261635.1. Lineage (NCBI taxonomy): Eukaryota > Metazoa > Chordata > Amphibia > Caudata > Salamandridae > Lissotriton > Lissotriton helveticus. Next base: position 520,423,124 of record NC_136067.1, on the reverse strand, counting down.
TGTAATAGGAGTTTCTGGTGCTTCTTAGTAATTTGAGGTGGGCAGCAGATGGAGTGGCTCTCCATTGTCTTTCAATAGCTCTCAGTGATCTTCTGTCTTCATTTAGCCTACCATCATACATGGGGTTTGAGTCTTTTGTGGAGACTCTTTTCAATTGTAGGGGTGCTTGGTTGTCAAGTACCCTGTTCATAGAGTGGAAGTAGTGATTGGTCAGATCCTATACATCCTCTAGTCCATCTGGTGGGGGCGAGAGGATGCGGCTAACGGTTGCAAGTGCAGGAGGATTGGGGTTTTCTAGGTTCCTCTTCCAGATTTTCGTTCTCATGGGTTGGACGGAGAGTAGTTTAACTACTTCCTTGATATGGAAAGTGATTATGTGATGGTCGGACCAGTCACAGGGGAGAATCGATTCCAACTGGGTAGAGTCTACTGTGGAAATTACTAGACCAAGGGTTGAGCCTTTATCGTGGGTGGGGCTGTCACAGATTTGGGAAAAATTGAGGTCGGACAGGAAAGCTTTGAGGCTATTGACCTCTGGGTCATTAAGATTGTTCCAGTGGATGTTGAAGTCCCCCAAGAAAGTTTGAGTATTCTGTTGACCTACATTTGTGACTAGAATATCCATTATGTGTTCGATGAAGGTAAGGTTGTTACCAGAATAGATAAATGAATGAATGAAGGGAACATATTGGTTTGTTATTGCTCGTGATATCTAGGCAAAGGTATTCACAGGAGGAGAATACCAGGGAGTTGGAGCGGTTCACCGATAGGCCGATAATGCCAATGACTTACACATGTTTGTGACTTGCAATAGTCTGAGGCAGTGTTGACAAGATATTGGACTTAAAATTTCCAAAGTATTTCATATGGAGCTTCTATTGACACCTTTCTTTATTCTGCTAGACTCTTGGGATTTTCTAGGTTCCTCTTCCAGATTTTCGTTCTCATGGGTTGGACGGAGAGTAGTTTAACTACTTCCTTGATATGGAAAGGGATTATGTGATGGTCGGACCAGTCACAGGGGAGAATCGATTCCAACTGGGTAGAGTCTACTGTGGAAATTACTAGACCAAGGGTTGAGCCTTTATCGTGGGTGGGGCTGTCACAGATTTGGGAAAAATTGAGGTCGGACAGGAAAGCTTTGAGGCTATTGACCTCTGGGTCATTAAGATTGTTCCAGTGGATGTTGAAGTCCCCCAAGAAGATTTGAGTATTCTGTTGACCTACATTTGTGACTAGAATATCCATTATGTGTTCGATGAAGGTAAGGTTGTTACCAGGAGGATAGTAGAATGAATGAAGGGAACATATTGGTTTGTTATTGCTCGTGATATCTAGGCAAAGGTATTCACAGGAGGAGAATACCAGGGAGTTGGAGCGGTTCACCGATAGGCCGATAATGCCAATGACTTACACATGTTTGTGACTTGCAATAGTCTGAGGCAGTGTTGACAAGATATTGGACTTAAAATTACCAAAGTATTTCATATGGAGATTCTATTGACACCTTTCTTTATTCTGCTAGGCTCTTGGGATGATGCCTTGCCCCCAGAGTATGTTGGGTTAAGCTTTGTGGCAGCAACTGTGGCATGGATGGTTATTGCCAAGTTATGGAAGGATGCCAAAAACGCCCAGTTATTCACTGTGGTGGCAGATGATGTGCTCATTTTTGGAACTAGAGTCCACAACATACCGCTTGAAAGATAAAAGTAGAGACAAGTTGTTGCAAATAGGGGGCAACTTTCATTGACATTGCATGCATCATTTGAATTACTGGTTTCAACTTAGGTATTACTTTCATTGCTTTCAGATGTTTCTCTTTTTATCTTCCAAGAAGGATGTGAAGCAGTGACGGAGGTGGGGTAATGGTTATATGAATCTATGTTTACATATATCTAAAAAAACACAAAAATCTCATCACAGCAGATGAGTTAAACAAGGATGGTTGGTCCAGTAAACACTAAAAGGGCAGGCAAATAACTTTTAATAGTGTCCACTGAAAGGTCTTGCTGGGCTTAAGATAAAATGATCAAAAGAATGTCCAACAGCTTTCCTTCTAAGGCATCAATCATAATCTTTTGCAGGAGTATGTCGAGTTAAGAGTGGGATGCAGTGTTTGCAGTTTCACCCGAAGAAGGGCTAATTAAGCCCAAAATGCATTGGGTTGAAATAAATGCACACTGCTTAAAAATACATCATGTGTTTTTGCTGCATTCTTGAAGAAGGTACGGATGGGCACATCTTGAATTGTTGAAGGTTTCTGAAAAGGCATGACCTCGCATGTGGACTAAGATGGAAAAGGATTTAAAACATTGGAATAAGCATGGATTAAATATATAAAAATGAACAAAAGAATAATAGTGGTATATCAGAGTATACTTTGCTGTGCAACTGGGAATGGGGCGTGATGTCGCCCCACACTGTATGGATTTGCAGTTTCGTGCCACCGGGCAAGGCATTAGCTTAGTTTGCACGCAGACTTAGATTAATGTTAAAACAGACAGTTATACTTAGCTAAGGAAGGTGTGCATTCCGTCACTCCTTTGTGTCATCAATCACATGAGTGCCAAATTAGGCCTCACATTTTCCCCAGTACCGGTCATAAATGGATTTGGTGTGTAGGGCACATGGTGGGAAGGATTACATCCACCACCTCAGACAGCCGTCGGTTGCTGCCACTCAGACTTCATGCATGTAGGTGTAGATTACCAGATTTGGGTGGAAGACCCCGTCATGTTTCTGGCACCGAAAATCCCCCAAAGTGGTAGCCTGATCAGTGGGCAGATGGTCATGCCCCAGATTTTGAGGTTGTACACTCTTCTGGCCCAATCCGGAGGTACTAGGATGACATAGGCCAGGTCATTCTTGATCTTTCTCAGAACACGGGGCAGGAGAGCCAGGAGCTGGAAGGCGTACAGGAGTCTAGTGTTATATTCCAGCTGAAATGCATTTCCTAAAAAGAATTCTTGCAGAAACTCCAGCATGCAAAACATTTGATGTTACTTGTTTTCGCCAGTGGCAAAAATCTGTAGACAACGGTTCTCTCCACTGTTGGAAGATGCACTGTACTAGCTCAGATGTAGGCACCACTCATGATCTGCTAGATAGACCCTACTCAACTCATCTGCTCTCGCCAGGTGGTTCATGATTAGGGAAATACCCTTGCACTCCAACTCTAAAGGTGCAGGGCCTCCTGGCATAGGACCCAGAATCCCACTCTGCCATGATTGTTGCAATACCACATGGCAGTGGTGTCTGTGAGAACCTGTGCCAGTCTCCCTTTTTTGGATGGCAGGAAGGCTTTCAGAGCCAGACAAATAACCTGCAAATCCAACAGATTGATGTGCAGCTGAGTTTCTGTTGCAGTCTAAAGTGCTCTAATCTCTAGCTCCTCCAGATGGTCTCCCCAGAAGCGTCTATCACCACCTCCACACTCAGTGGGGAAAGGAGAGGGCCTGCATTGGACCATTTCAATTTGATCAGCCACCGCTGTAGATCGTGAGCAGTCTCCTTCAAAATCTGGATGACAAAAGGCAGATTTCCTTGATGCTGGACACATTGGAACTTTAGATTCCTTTGCAGAACCTGCCTATGCCACCTGGAATAGCTGACAAAGAGTTTACAGGAAGCTAAGAGGCCAAAAAACTCAGAGCTGTTCTCACTGTGATCCAGGACTGAAGATAAAACTTCAGGATTATAGCTCAGATGTCCTGGACTTGTGGCAGAGAGAATGCCCAGTTCTGCATTATATCCAAGACCGCTCCAAGAATGGAAGCCTCTGTAAAAGAGTTGGCAGCAACTTTGGCTTGTTGATAGCAAACCCCAACAATGTCAAGAGTTTCATTATTATCTGGAGGTGGTTTACGACTGCCTGTGTACCAAGTCTGCCTTCAACAGCCGGCAGTTGAGGTAGAGGAGGATTGGAATTAATGTCCTCCGAAGATGTAGGTGTAGATTACCAGATTTGGGTGGAAGACCCCGTCATGTTTCTGGCACCGAAAATCCCCCAAAGTGGTAGCCTGATCAGTGGGCAGATGGTCATGCCCCAGATTTTGAGGTTGTACACTCTTCTGGCCCAATCCGGAGGTACTAGGATGACATAGGCCAGGTCATTCTTGATCTTTCTCAGAACACGGGGCAGGAGAGCCAGGAGCTGGAAGGCGTACAGGAGTCCAGTGTTATATTCCAGCTGAAATGTATTTCCTAAAAAGAATTCTTGCAGAAACTCCAGCATGCAAAACATTTGATGTTACTTGTTTTCGCCAGTGGCAAAAAGCTGTAGACAACGGTTCTCTCCACTGTTGGAAGATGCACTGTACTAGCTCAGATGTAGGCACCACTCATGATCTGCTAGATAGACCCTACTCAACTCATCTGCTCTCGCCAGGTGGTTCATGATTAGGGAAATACCCTTGCACTCCAACTCTAAAGGTGCAGGGCCTCCTGGCATAGGACCCAGAATCCCACTCTGCCATGATTGTTGCAATACCACATGGCAGTGGTGTCTGTGAGAACCTGTGCCAGTCTCCCTTTTTTGGATGGCAGGAAGGCTTTCAGAGCCAGACAAATAACCTGCAAATCCAACAGATTGATGTGCAGCTGAGTTTCTGTTGCAGTCTAAAGTGCTCTAATCTCTAGCTCCTCCAGATGGTCTCCCCAGACAAGTAAGGAAGCGTCTATCACCACCTCCACACTCAGTGGGGAAAGGAGAGGGCCTGCATTGGACCATTTCAATTTGATCAGCCACCGCTGTAGATCGTGAGCAGTCTCCTTCAAAATCTGGATGACAAAAGGCAGATTTCCTTGATGCTGGACACATTGGAACTTTAGATTCCTTTGCAGAACCTGCCTATGCCACCTGGAATAGCTGACAAAGAGTTTACAGGAAGCTAAGAGGCCAAAAAACTCAGAGCTGTTCTCACTGTGATCCAGGACTGAAGATAAAACTTCAGGATTATAGCTCAGATGTCCTGGACTTGTGGCAGAGAGAATGCCCAGTTCTGCATTATATCCAAGACCGCTCCAAGAATGGAAGCCTCTGTAAAAGAGTTGGCAGCAACTTTGGCTTGTTGATAGCAAACCCCAACAATGTCAAGAGTTTCATTATTATCTGGAGGTGGTTTACGACTGCCTGTGTACCAAGTCTGCCTTCAACAGCCGGCAGTTGAGGTAGAGGAGGATTGGAATTAATGTCCTCCGAAGATTGGCTGCAACCACCAGCATCGGTTTCGTGAACACTTTAGGAGTGCTGATGAGGTCAAAAGAGAGCACATTAAGCATCTTGCACATCAAAGGATACTATCCATGCATCATGATCCAGAGCACACAGGATCTGGGCCAGCATCAGAATTTTGAATTTCTCCTTTTGCTGCAAGGCATTTAGCGGTTGAAGGTCCAAAATAGGCCAGAGATTCCATCCTTTTTTTGGCACAAGTAAATCATGAGAAAAAAAAACAATCCCCTCTTTACAGGTTTGGTATCCTTTCAATAGCACCCTTGGAAAGTAACGCTCACACTTCCTGCAGAAGAATGGGCAGATGCTCTTCTCAAATTCTCTCTGATGTGGGTGGAATGCTTGGCAGGACAAAAATAAAAGGTAGGGTACAGCCATGCTGAATAATTTTTAAGACCCATCTGTCAGATGTGATGAATTATCACCCTCGGTGGGAGTGCTGGATACTGCCCTCCCACCTTTCCCCCAATATACACTGGTTGGGCACGCACCACTAAAGACAAATTATAGTGATTTGGTGGTGGGGCAGCAGAGAAGGGGGAATGGGAGGACTCATGCCCCTGCTGGCCGACATTGCCTGACCCATGTCCTGGAGAGGACTGGGGTGACTGCTGGACTGGTTGGGGAGACTGCCTTTGCCTTTACCCCAGCCCTCTGGAATAGCCCTTGATATTTTTTCATTGCTGTGGAAACTACTTGACAAGGGTCAACAGACCCAGGGAGCACTGGCGGCGCTCCCTGGCACTACACAGCTGCCCCGCCTTGCGCACGCCAGCTGGGAGACCGTGTATCTCCCCTTTCCTCCGGTGCTGGTCACTGCGAGAGGGTTGCTCCCCGCCCTGCGGAGCTGAGTACGAGGACGCTTACCTGCAGGAGCCTGACCCGCATTGAGTTTGAGGCCTTGACCCGTCCCGGCCGCTGACATCAGGGACTCCGTACCCGAGGGTTCGGTCCTGCCTCCCTTCCTCTGCCGACGCCTGGCCTACCCGCGCACTGGTAACGCCTGTGGTGAGGCCGCCCGAGGATTCATCTGGCCCTGCCCTCTGACCGGCTGCTTGCCACCTTCACCATTGTTGCTGCTGCTGCGTTTCCCGCTCGGCCTTGGTGATGGGGAAAAAGGATCCAAACCAGAGGAAGCTCAGCTTCGATAAAACATCCCTCCTTACCATGGCCCCCCCGCCTGGAGCGGCCTCTGGAGCGACCGGCTCAGCGGACACTGGCGACGCGGTGTCCATGGTCACCGCCATGATGGGAGAAATGCGCGCTGGCTTCAAGGCCTTGGACACTCGCTTCGATAGCCTGGAGAAAAAATTGTCAGACATTGGTTCTACGGTGCAGGCCCACGACCGTCGACTCGACTTGGCGGAGTCCAGAATCTCGGATGTTGAGGACGGGGCCGCAAAAACGCTGAAACGGCTGGAGCGAGTCGAAAAAATTCTCAAGGATGTGGCCATTAAGAATGAGGACTTGGAAACGCGTAGCCGGAGGAATAATATTCGAATCCTTGGTGTGGCGGAGACAACTGCCACGGGCCGGTTTGATACCTTTGTAGAACATCTCCTCATCGAACTGTTCGGGAGGGATACCTTCACGGCTGGGTTTGTTGTCGAACGGGCGCATAGGTCACTGGGGCCCACTCCGCGCACTGGACTGCCACCTCGACCCATCATTGCCAGGATTATGAACTTTCGCGACCGAGACGCTGCGCTCCGTGCTGCACGTGAGATGGGAGAGGTGCAGTGGCAGGGTAGCAGGCTGTCCTTTTTTCCGGATGTTACGCTCATGGTGCAAGAGGCACGTCGGAAATACACTGGTGTCAAGTCCGCCCTCCGTAATCTTGGCCTGAAGTACGGCATGCTCTATCCGGCAAGACTGAAGGTTGAGGGGAACGGCCGATTCCGCATTTTTGACTCTCCAGCGGAGGCACAAGACTTCTGTCATGGCTACAAAAAGCAGCCATCCGGCTCCAGGCCTCACTCTCCGCCTCAAACTGACACACAGTCCAGTGCTGACTTGTTCGCTGAAGCCGGCCTAGGCTGACCATCCAATGGCACTCCATTCATGGGTCCTCCTGTTTGGTTGTTAAAGGTTCTGCTCTGCTGGATTCGATTACATGGCTAGTAATTCGTTGGTCGCTTTGCTGGGACGCCCGCATGGGGTGGCGTTGCTTCCCCCTATGGCGAATGCCTGTTTGCTTCGATTCTATTGGGGTTTACTATTTTTTTGTTTGCAGATATGTTCTATCACAGTATGCGTTTTGCCATTCATGTTCAGCGCTTGTTTGGGATCTGCCTCTCCTGGGTTGTTGGGAGGCTGGGTGGTGGGTGGGGGATGGGATGTATGTTTTTATTGTGGAGTATTTTATTTATGTTTGATTGCGAGATTCATAGTATCGGCCTGTTAGTTGAATGCTCACTGTTTGCTGTCCTTGGTTTGGCGCTATGGCCAGGTTAGGTCTGCAGTCTGGTCCTTCCAGGCAGACGTTGATGTCATGGAATGTTCGTGGCTTGAACACCACTCGGAAACGTAAACAAGTTCTGCATTATGCTGACCGTCATAAGGTGGATATCCTCTTCCTACAAGAAACCCACCTGGTGCGGGCGGATACTGTCGCACTGGCTAGGGGTTGGGGTACCCATAGAGTATTTTCCACTTACAGTAGGTATGCACGGGGGGTTGCGATCCTTGTACACAAACGAGTACCCTTTGTATTTACTGGCAGTAAAGCAGATGGAGAGGGCAGGTATGCGTTAATTTCTGGTGTGTTGTATGGGTACAAAATTGCTTTGGTAGGGGTTTATGGCCCTAATACGGACTCCCCGGCCTTTTTCCATGACCTGCATCTTACACTACTCCACTCAGACATCGAGCTGCTGGCACTGGGGGGCGACTTCAACCTCTTGATGGACCCTAGCAGAGACAGCACGTCTTCCTCCCCAGATCGCACGCCACTTGCCCGCGCGGCGGTGGCGGATATTTGCTCACACTTCTTTCTAATAGATGTGGAGGCTAGATTACACGCTCACGCCCCTGCCTATATTCACCACTCCAGCTTCCATAACACTAGCACAAGACTTGACTATTGGCTGCTCTCCCCGGGCGTGGCAGGGTGGGTGGTTGATCTCGCCACTCTTCCGCGCACACTTTCTGATCACTCTCCAGTGGTGTTGACTCTGGCGGTGCCGAGGTTGTGTGGATACGAAAGACAGTGGCGTTTCCCGGGTAAAGCCCTTACGGACCCGGTCTTTACTTAGGAGATCCGCTCGGCCATTGAGGACTATTTTGACCTCAACACTGGCTCAGTGGCCCCTTGGGCCACGTTATGGGAGGGGTTCAAAGCCACCATTAGGGGAGTCTGTATCACCAAACATGTTGGGGCTCTGCAAGAGGTTCGCTCTGCTCTGAACCGTGTGGAGGCGGAGCTATTGGTGGTGGAAGCCGAGATTCTCGCTGACCCCTCGCCGGCCCGCGAAGCTAAGCGACTCCAGCTACTTCTGGAGTTCCGAGATACCGCGGACAGGGAATTGCGGTTTCTGGGCAAATACCACACGGCGCGCCAATATGGTGAGGGGGATAGACTGGGCAGGCTGTTGGCGCAGTTGCTCCGTCCACCACGACAAGCAGCTTACATCACTGACATACTCGACTCACAGGACACGCGACATTTTTCCACCCCCGCCATTTGTGATACCTTTCTGGCTTACTACCGCCACCTTTACACCTCTGCCCTGCCAGGAGACCGCCTAGAACCAGGGTCGTATATAAATGAGATTGCCATGGTATACCTGGAAAAATACATGCAGGACTTTCTGGCCGATCCCATTACGCCGGACTCCGTAATTGAAGCCATTGACTCCTTGAAGGGTTCTTCGGCACCTGGTCTTGATGGCTTCACGGCAGACTTTTACAAGGAATACAAGGAAGAAATGGTGCCCAGACTTGTCGAGGTGTATGCAGAGGCTCTGGAGTCAGGCGTTCTCCCCCCCACGCTCCGTGAGGTGGTTATTGTTTTGCTGCCTAAACCGGGTTGCGATCCCTCGGTCTGTAGTTCCTACCGCCCCCTGTCGCTCCTAAACCTAGATTATAAAATTTTGGCCAAAGTGCTAGCGATACGACTAGCGCTGCTGGTGGATACTATAGTTTCACCGGCCCAGTCCGGCTTTGTCCCTCACAGGTCTACCTCCCTGAATCTCCGTACACTGTTCTCAGTCCTACATGGGATTGACCCCTCCACCCCGGCGGCAGCGGTGTTTTTAGACGCTGAAAAAGCATTCGACACGCTAGAGTGGCCTTTTTTTTTTAGCAGTCATGCGGAGGATGGGCATACCCGCGATGTTTGTAGCCACGGTGGAGCTGCTGTACTTGGCACCCACTGCTCGTATACGCTTAAATGGCACCATACCTGATAGTTTCACACTCTCCAGAGGCACCAGGCAGGGCTGCCCCTTATCTGCGCTCCTGTTCATCCTTGCTATGGACCCCCTAGTGCGGCATCTTCAAGAGAAACATCTCCACAGGGGGCTCCAATTCCGCACCGGCCCACTCCTAGTCTCGTTATATGCGGACGACATGGTCCTGTATGTCCGTACCCCTGAGACCAACCTGGAACCCTTACTGTCTGAGATCGCTCGATTTGGTGAATATTCAGGCCTCAAAATCAATTGGCACAAATCGCTTCTTTTTCCGCTCACCCCTGCCACCGCACAGTGGCCTTGCTCCTTCCCACTAGAGTGGTGCGTGGACTCTGTTAAATACCTGGGGATCCACATCCACCTTAACACAGTTTCCATTATCCGTCTGAACTACGGACAGGCCCTGGATTTTTTGGAGGATAATACAGACCGGTGGCTCCGTCTCCCATTGTCTATGGCTGGCCGGATCGCTATCATCAAGATGGTTGTCCTCCCCCGGTTTTTGTACCTATTCAATAACATCCCGGTCCCTCTGACTAAGATTTTTTTCTCCCAACTCCGCACTGCCCTGTTACGTTTGGTGTGGGGCGGCAAGAACCCACGTGTGGCCTGGCGCACACTTACGCTGCCGTACGAGAGAGGAGGATTTGGGGTGCCAGATTTTTATCTTTATTACTTGGTCGCGCAGTGTTCGTATGCACATCCTTGGTTTCACCCAGATGCTAGAATCCCGTATTTGAGACCTGAGGTTGATGCGGCGCTCCCTGTGCCACTTAACGCCATCCTTCCCAAAGGGCTCCCCCGAGACCCCCATGACATCCACCCGCTGTCCACCACGGCCTGGGCCTGAGATAAGATACGACGGCTACTACGCATAGACAAAGTGTATTCCTCTGCGCTCCCGTTACCTAACCCTCACTGGCTCCCCATCACCGGCGAGTCGGTGATTCGTCGCACGCTGTCCAAATTCCAAATACTCACGATCGGCGACCTGTTTCCGGATGGCCATGCTTTCTCTCTGACAGAAGACTCCCGCTTCTCCGACCGCACATTCATGGATGCTTTCACTTTAACGAGACTCCTCTCCATGTTACGAGCTGAATTTCCCACGTTCCCCCTTGCACCTGAAGACAACCCTGCCCTTACATTTATAATACAAAACCAGTCGGGTGCTCATGTGGTGTCCAAACTCTATAAACTGTGCTTGGCCTCTCTTCCAGCATCGGACGAGGCGGTGCGCGCTGCATGGGAGCGCGATCTGGGCACACAGATTACGGATGACCAGTGGGAGGCATGTTGTGCTATTACCAGGGACGTGTCCATGAACAGTAGGCACAAGCTCATACACTTTAAATTCCTGAGGAGAATGTATCATACCCCGGTGCTTGCTCACAAAATCGACTCTAGTAGGCCCCACTGCTGCCCCAAATGCAACGCCCCGCAGGCGGACTTTTCCCATCTGTCTTGGACATGCTCACGGTTACACACATACTGGCGGGAGGTCCACCGGGTCTTGGGCAACATGTTGGGACTGACGTTGCAAATTACGCCTGAAATTGCATTGCTTGGCTACGTTGCAGATTTCCCTCGCCCTCTTCGTAGACTGGCATCCATTTGCTTCCTCTTGGCCAAAAGGGAGGTGGCGCTGCTCTGGTGCGCACAACGCGTTCCGGAGTGTGGCCTACTGCAATGTGAATAGTGTGGAATATTCAGAACAACTTCCGACTTCTTCCCGCCCGACTGATATTTGGGGCCCATATCGACAATACATCGCGAAACTCACTCAGGGGATGCCATCCCAGTCACTTCATCCTATCACACCGACAGGGGTAGGCTAGGGCGGGTGCGGAGCGGGTGCCGCATTCGGCATTACTTTACTATGCGCGCTACTTGCGCATGCCCCATGCGTCAGGCGGCTGAGTGTATGTTGTCTGGTGGTACACAGTCATTTGCAGCAATTTTTGTGTTCCGACGATATTCATTACTTGCGCATTACCTAAAGTAGCGTGTGGCACGTCACCGCCACCGGCCCACTTAGTGCTGTGCTCCGGGGCGGTATGCCAGGGTACATTTAACTGTACATTCCATTGCCCTTTTTTATACAAACTTGTGCTTGTACTTTATTGATCCCCACTCAAGGCATGCGTGGTTTATGGTAGCATTTGTAATGCCTGTACTGATAACATTTCTCGTTGTGTTCTTGGATACATTGCAAGCCGACTGACTGTATTGATCTTGAAATCTCGTAGATATGATTTTGTTTTTCTTTTAAAATGTTTCCCTTTCCTCTTTTTTTTTTTTAATTTGAATTTGAATTTAAAAGCATTTGTAAAGCGCTCATATACTAAACAGTTTCTTGGCGCTGGGAGCAACAGTGGTAAAAAAACAAGCAGACAGAGAAAAGTGGCTAACCAGTAAACGCTTGCTGGAACAGAAGGGTCTTTAAGGCCCTGCGGTATTCCATATAAGACGGTAGGAGTCTTATTGAAGGGGGAAGGGCATTCCAAAAGGTGGGGGCCAGAACTGAGAATTTCTGACCACCAGCTCTTTTCTTTTTAAAGCGTGGTACTGCCAGCAAGCCCAGAGAAGAGGAACGGAGAGCTCTCGGCGGGCAGTAATTTGTAACGGCAGAGTTGATAAATGCCGGGGCAGTGCCCGCTCGGGCCTGAAATGTAAGGCATCCCAATTTAAACAGTGCCCGCTGCTTAATAGGGAGCCAGTGGAGGGCTTTTAAAAGGGGGGTGGAGTGATGTGACTTAGCCAGGCCATAAACCAGGCGAGCTGCCTGGTTCTGGACCAGCTGAAGACGATGGAGGGCATATACGGGAGCACCATTGAGAACGATGTTCCTGTAGTCAATCTTTGACAGCACCATGGCCATTACGATCAATTTGAGGGCGGAAACAGAAAAAAAACGGGAGATTTTCCTGATAGTCCGTAGGGAAAAAAAACAGGAAGAAACAACTGAGCTAATATGTGAGTGGAGAGTGAGTTGATGATTAAGAGTAATGCCCAGCGTTTTAACTGAAAGGGAGGGAATAGGGGGGGTGCCTAAAGATGAAGGCCAAAAAAGGGGTGACCATGGATTTGCAACCCCGCCCGTCAAAACCAGCTCCGTTTTGTCCGGATTTAATTTGAGATGGTTCGTATTCATCCAGTCACGGATAAATAACATCACGGACTGGAAGCTGGTTTGACCTGGCGAGGCCGGAGACAAATCAAAAATAAGTTGGAGGTCGTCGGCATAATTGTACACCGCGACCTCCATGTGCTGCAAAGCAAAAATGAGAGGGAAGATGTATAAATTAAAAAGTAAAGGGGAAAGGGAAGAACCCTGGGGAACCCCACACGTAATTTCACGAGAAGGAGCAGCAAATTCTGCCAGATGGACAGCCTGGGAGCGGTCAGACAGGAAGGACTCCAACCAGGCCAAAGGAGAGCCCTCGATGCCCGCCAACCTGACACGGCGTAAAAGGATGGAATGGTCCACCGTGTCAAAGGCGGCGGACAGGTCTAATAAGACGAGGGCCTGGGGCACGTTGGAGTCCGATCCCTCCCTGAGTCGGTCCAGAACTGAAATGACCACCTTCTCTGTGGAATGGCGAGGGCGGAAGCCCGCTTGGCAGGGGGCAAGATAATTGCTATCCTCGATGAAGGAGCTTAGGACCTGCGTAAGATGGGACTCAGCGATCTTCCCCAGGAAAGGGAGGAGAGAAATTGGCCGATAATTAGCCGGGACACCGGGGTCTGCCCCGGGTTTTTTTAATATAGGGATGATCGTAGCGGCCTTAAAAGAAAGAGGAACAGTACCCTGTTCAAATGATTTGTTTAACAGGGTAAGAGCAGGGGAAGGACAGTCTAGAAAGATCTGGCTTAATATATGTGCTGGGCAGATGTCAGCGGGGGAGCCAGATTTCACCCGTCTGAGAAGAGAGGGAAGTGAGTCCAAAGTCAGAGGGGGAATGTAGGCTAGAGACTGGCTATTGATGGGAGTAGGGCCCTCGCAAAAAGAAGGTGAAGGGGAGGGAATATTTGCCTTAATGATAGCCACTTTCTCTACAAAGAACTCATTGAGAGAGTTGCATAGGATCTGTGAGGGGGGGATTTTTGACTGAGTCCTGTCGGAGGCCGCCAGCTCATGGACCATCGCAAAAATCTCTCGAGGCTGATTCTCAGCCGCCAGGATGCGTCCAGTGCAGTAGTCTTTTTTTGCGGCTACAATATCTCGCTTGTATTCAGACAGGACTGTAACATAGAGCTGCCTGGCTAGTGGACAGTAGGCACCACGCCAGGCGCGTTCGGCTTGTCGCACTGTAAGTTTCTTGGCTTTTAAAGCTGGGCCAAACCACTTATTAGCGTTGTGAGCTCGGTTAATAGTTACCCGTTTAAGGGGGGCTATATGGTCACAAGTTGTAACAAGCCAATCATCTAATGTGGTAGCATGAGAATGTAGAGTCAGGCCCTCAAAGGCCGGGAGGGAAGAACGGAGTGAGCTGCACAAGGTGGAGATGTCAACTCGACTCCAGTTCCGGGTCCAAATGTTTTTAGGATGGCGTGAGGGGACTGGGGTGTTAAGGGCCAGCGAAAAGGACAAGAGGTGGTGGTCCGACCAAGCGCATGGTAATACCAAAGGCGCCGAAATGGGGATGTTAAGGGACCATATCTGGTCAAGTATGTGCCCCTGCCTGTGTGTAGGAGTGTGGACATGTTGTAGAAAATTCAGGCTGAGGAGTAAAGCAGTAAATTCCTTAGATATTGCATCCTCAGCAGGATCACCGGGCCAAAAATTAAAATCTCCGAGAACCATCACTGAGGCATTATTAATGGATAGAGTGCCTAGGAGTTCCTGCAGTGAAATGAAAAAACCAGGTGAAGATTGGGGGGGTGATAAACCAATACACAAGTGAGAGGAGTTTTAAAAGAAGTGGACCGCACTACTAGACAATCTGACATTGGCAAGGAAGAAGAAGCCAGTGTCTGAAAGTGTAGCCCCTCGCGCGATATTAGAGCAACTCCACCCCCCCGTTTTTCCGTTTGAGCGGCCGACACGGAGGGCAGAGTACGAAGGGGGAAGGGCCGCCAGGACGTCAGGGAGAGAGTCCTGGCGGTACCAAGTTTCCGTTAGGAAGAGCAAGTTGGGGCTCTCCGTATCCAGCAGATGGAAAATATCAGTTTGATGCCGCACTGCGGATCTGGTATTCAGCATGACAGCAGAAATGGCAGGGGTAGGGGTAGGGACACATGGGCTGGGGGCAGGCGGTATGATAGACAAGGGAGCAGGTCTGAGCCCAGGCGAGCAAGGACCAGGGCGGATAATACCGTGTGCTGTAATACATGCAAGTGTGGCGGAGTCAAGTAAATAGCCAGCGTCTAAAGAGTGTAATACTTGCGAGGAATAAGTACGCACATGGGCATGATGGTATGGCCCTGGTCCCGGCCTGTTTCCCTTTCCTCTTTTTTTTTTTTCTTCTGTGCTGTTGCTTTTTGTCTTATGGTTTCATGTTGCTGTATTTAAAAATATATGCCTCTGGTTCATTCTAAACGATCAGTTCGAAATCCTATTGTATACGCCATTATTCAACGTGTGTTACTACATGTGGCATCTGATAATTTCTGCATTTGTTATGTTATTTGCTTTTGGACTGTGGATTGCTTTTTGCGACTCAATAAAATATATTTTTAAAAAAACAGACCCAGGGAGCATGTCACGTCTGTACTTATCATAAAGCATTCCAATGTAGAATCTGCCTTTTCGGCATATCATATCCATGAGAGAGGCTTGCAAATTGCTAGAAAATCCCATAGTTTGCATCCATGCATATCAGTGAAGCACAGCACTGGTGCCAATTACACTCCCCAGGCAATCAGTAGTACAGATTTTGCTGTTCATGTGCAAGCATATAGCAGCCCAATAGGCAGACTGCATTAACCAACAGCAATGCTAGACTTGCCCTTACTTTAGAGAGTGAAATATGAAATTGAGGCTGCACGTCAAAAGCAAGAAGGCCTGAATAACCCGGTGTAACATATTTGTTTTGTTAAACTGTTTTTGTTAACACAATTATAGGAAGTAGATCGAAGATCAGAGATGCATGGACAAAAGTGTGACATTGCAATATTGCAAATACAGTACAGTAGAGCGGCAATGACACAAGTAAGGTTACAATCAAGTTGGTCTTCTCAGGGCTACATACGACGACGATCACGGTGACAATCTGGGGTAAGGACGAACGATACAGAATAGGAGTAAAAATAAAAAAAGGAGGGAGTGGTCTTCTAATTTCTCTCATTCCCCGGGTTCTGTCTTGTTGAGTTATGCACCTCCCCCTCTCCCACCTCTAGCCCATAATATTTTAACCAGGGGGTCAGGATTTTTCAGAGTTTTTGGAGGCATCCTATCACCTGGTATGTCACCTTCTCTACCACCATATAGAGATCCATGAAGGCCTTCCATTCTGTAAGTGTGGGCAGATCCGGGACTCCCCAGAAGCGGGCTATGTTTCTTTGGGCCACTGTTACCCTATGTTGCATAATTGGAATAGTAGGGTAGGAATGCCCAGAGGGGCATATTTGGGCTCCAGCTCAAGTTGTGCTCCTAACACTGTTCAGTTCCCCCAGTACCTGGTTCCAGTATATTTTGATTTGGCTACAATCCCAAAGCGTATGTATGTATGTACCCTGCTCTGTTCTACATTGTAGGCAGTAAGGTTTCTCTGCTCTGCCCATAGTATGAAAGCGTGCGCTATCATAATACACTCTGTGAAGAATCTTAAATTGTATGAGGCGGAGCCGCTGTTTAATGGCCACTTCCTTCGGGTGCATTAAGGCCGCCTCCCAGTCAATGTCCTCCAACAGTCCGGTGGTGATTTCCCATTTGGCCCTAATAGGTCCCAGCTTATCTGGAATGTTATTCATTAGCGTTTTGTACGTCCATGAAATAGCTTTGTTGGAGAGTTCTTCGTGCAGTGAGCTGCCTTCTAGGGTCGTGAATTATGGGTTGTCTGTAGCATCTATCCCCTCTGCCCTCCATGCATGTTGCAGCCTAAGATATGAATATTTTTGAGAGTCACATAGTTGGTATGTATTTTTTAGCATATCAAAAGGGGCCAGGGTGTCTTCTTCCAGGATATCACCCAGTTTATATGACCCCAATTAAGTCCCACTGTTTAAGCCCCTGGAGCTTACCAATTTCTGGCATTCTCGATCCCACCCAGAGAGGGGTCGTCTATCCCACTTCATTTGCCTTTCTGCCTCTCTCCATCCATTACCATCCTCTGAGTGGCCGGTAGCAGTCAGTGGGTTCCCTTACCCCCGTATAGGTAATGAAGGTGTGTCTGGCGTCTAAACAGAAGTTGTTCTAGGGCATATGTGGGGTGATCGCCCACTGCGTGTCCCCATTTGTTAATCACTACGAGGTGAGCCGACCTATAGTAAGCTCTTATGTCTGGTGATGCAAGTCCCCTGTTGTATTGGTTTCGCTGGAGTGTCTGTAATGCTGCTCTCGGGTGTGCCCCGTCCCATAGAAGTGTGCGTAGGTCAGTGTTTATCCTTGCGAATAAAGCCTCGGGCATTCTGCAATATGTATTTTGTAGCTTTTAAAGAAGCTTCAGGAGTGGGATCAATTTGTATAGTGCCGCTCTGACCCTTATTGTTAGTGGGAGCTGCCTCCATCTCTCCCCGTGGAATTCTGTGAGTACCCTTCGAATATTTTGGTTGAGGCTTGCTATATCATTGATGGTGATGTACAGACCCAAATAGAGGAGCCCCTCCCTAGCCACCTGAACACACCCTGGGAGTCCTCCTGTGTCTATGGTGCCCCCTACCAAGTAAAGATTGGATTAACTCCGGTTGATGCTATATCCTGCGTGTCGGCCATATTCTTCAAAAATGTGCAAAACTGTCAGGAGTGTCCTATCAGGGTTAGTGACAAACAATAGGATGTCATCAGCATAAAGCGATATGCGCTCGTCTTTTAGGGCCTCCTCACTATCTTTAAAACCACTTAATCCTGGGAGCATTTTTATTACACAGGCCAGTGGTTCCAATACTAGCCAGAACAGCAGTGGGGACAGGGGGCAGCCCTGTCTAGTACCTCTCTGGACCGGGAAGGCCACTGAGGTCCCCCCATTGACTCAGGCCCTGGGCACTGGATTGGTGTATCACAATTCAACCCAACCTATAAAGACCGAGCCAAATCCAAAACTCGACCGGGTTTGTCGCAGGAATGGCCAATGGATTGTATCGAAGGCCTTCTTGGCATCCAGAGAGGAACACTTGTGCAGTGGAGTTGTTCTTCACCGTATCCAGCCAATTGGCTAGTCGGCGGAGATTAAGTCTTGTGGCGCACTTTGGCATAAAGCGGGACTGGTCCCAATGAATGAGGAATGTTATTACTGACAGAAGGCGTGTCGCCAGGATAGTGGCCAAGATCTTTGTTTCCACGTTAAGCAACGATATGGGTCGATAGGAGCAGCATTTTGTTGGTGGTTTCCCTGGTTTATTTATGACCACCAGTGTGGCATTTCGAAGATCAGGTGGGAGTGTCCCCTCTTCGTGGGAAGGCAAAACATATTCAAGAGGTGTGGAGCCAGCAGGCTGGCATTACGTTTGAAAAATTCTGCAGGAAGACCATTCAGGCCTGGGGCTTTTCCCGACTTCTGTCTGCCAATTGCATCTATCACTTCCTCCAGGGTCAGTTCCTTCTCTAAAATGTCTCTGTTCTCTCCAGAAAGGGTAGGGATCTCTACGGTTTGTAGATAAGAGTCAATTTGGGCGCTATCTGGGCGCTATCTACCCACTGCCTGGCCCTGTATACTTCTGTGTACTAGTGGGCAAAGGCGCTCGCTATGCTTAGGGATGTAATATGGATCTCATCATGCTCGTGTATGGAGGCTACCCGTCGTGTCTCCCTTTCTTTCCTGCTCAAAAAGGCTAGCAGTTTTTCCACTCTGTCTCCTGCCTCGAAAAGACAGTGTTGTGTGGCTAGAAGTTGGGATTTAACTTTACCAGTGTTCTATACTCTCCCCATGTTATCTCTATCTGACGTAACTTGTGTTGGTCGACATTGGAGTCTATTTGTTCTTCTAGTTCTACAAGCCTGCGTATTTCGATTTCCCGGGTCTCTACCCTTTTCTTGTGAGCTATTATATTTTGCGCCCTATCTCGTAGAACAGTTTTATACGCCTCCCATAAAGTTACTGCGGAGAACACTGAGCCCTCATTTTCTTGAAAGTAGAGCTCCTAATCAATTCGTATCTCATTGGCGATCAACCTTGTCCTGTAGAGCCCAGGACTGCAGACTCCATTCCTGTCTGTTCCCTGTTGCTCTCCCACCCACAGTGGTCAGAGATACCCCATGCCAGATATTCCACCTTATCTACTGTCTCCACTTCTCCCGCAGGTGCAAAGAAATGTCTAACCTGGAAAAGACCTTATGAGCTCCCGAAAAGTATGAATATGTGCGTTCAACTGGGTGTTGTGGACTCCAGAGATCAGTCAGACCAAGTATGTTCTGAAATTGTTCTAAAGGGGTGAGGGAACGTGTTCCGGGACCTACATGGGTATGGTCCGGGTGTCGATTTGTGACGTAATTGAAGTCACTGCCAATGATATGCATGGAAGAACCCAATTCTATGAGTTTTCTTGCAATTTTGTCTAAAGTCTGCTGTTGTATTCTTGGGAAGCATATACACTGATCAATGTAAGCTTTCTACGGCTCCACGTACCCTGCACCAATTCAAACGTGCTATTTGGGTCTGCCCATGCTCTAGAGGTGTGAAAGGGTGGTGATTTCCTAATCAGTATGGCGACTTCCCTAGACTCTGAGGAGAAGCCCGCGTACACGAGTGTGGTATACATACCCCTCCCAGAAATGAACAGTCTGAGCCTATTAAGTGTGTCTCTTGTAGGAGAACAATGTCTGGTTTGAACCTTTTAATGTATTTGCTGACCAGCTCCCCTTTTAATTTTGTTGCCTAATCCGTTGACATTCCATGTCAACACTGAGTAGTTTCCCTCGCCATTTGCACGTTTGCGTTTTTCACAAGCATTTTGATGTGTCTTCCCTAGATTCTGGTCACTCCTATCTTTGTCCTTGATCTCAGTATTTTTATGGGTATTTTTTTAAACACAATAAAACAAACCCCTAACTTGAGCCTTGGCATTTGTGTAGTTTCAGGTTAACCCCCCCCTTCCCCACACTTTCCCTCTTCCCACGCCACTCCCCAACTAGTCAACATGACAACTGTAGCACAGGTGAAGGGTGAAGCTTGAGAGGGCTGTTACCCCCCCTTCCCACAACTCCCGTTCAATAACTAGAGATTATTAGTTTGTTCTAAATCTATCGCCCCGTGGGCTTAAAGTGAAGTGTCTATTAGCACTGAAGAAATGTCTTACTCTCTCTCATTGGCTTTCCAGCCCCAACATCTCAGCCTTCTTCACCACTTTTAGATAATTACTGCTGCTGGATCTCAATGGTAGCGGATTCCGGGCCTAGTTCTTCCAGCTGATGAATATTTTTCAGGATTGGGTGGTCGCTATCTGTGTCCGTCGAGTATTCTTTGTCAGATGGATCAGAGGTGGTGTGATCTCTGGACTTGCTGTGTTGTCTGCTATCTTTGCCCTGTGCGGTTTCTTTGTCTGAGTCCAATATCTATGTCTTCATGTGTGTGAGTCATTTAGCATGGAATGGTGTTCCAGTGTATGCCCTGCATGACTCCGTTGATCTGCGTAGTCTTTTCCCCATCTATTTTCCAGAGCCGGAGCTCCCCTGCAGGACCGCGTGGAAAGTTTCCATCGTTTCCAGTCGGGTCTTATGGGGGGCTGCTCCTCAACCTCACTCTACTTGGAGCACAGGGGGGAAAGAAAGGAGGAGGCTGCCCCCCACTCAAAGCCTATACACACAAAGAGAGACTCCTCCTACAGGACACATCTTTCATTATGAACGTGACTTTTCGGGATAGTCAATTTTTCTTATTTCCCTATTTATAAGAATTTCATTAATTCATATATGTCACTGTGTCAAATTCATAGAAAAACCACACATCGGCTACCACCTTCAAAACCCACATTCCATACAGTGAAAAAAATGTGAGGAGAGAGAGAGAGCACCTCACGGAAGAACCGCCACAAGGGGTTACTGGCTGATGATTACCAGTTTACCCACTTATCATCATCGGTAACTCTCTCTCGCTGGTGAAAGGAAGAGGAAAGAAAAGAAAGTGAAATCAACAGATAATTTCACTACTTAGGAGACACAAATAATAACTCCCACTTGTGCACACATCCACACAGACACCCCTCGTGAAAAAATCAAAAGTGTAGTTTTCACCATTAAAATTGAGAAGCTTGCTGGCCACTTTGACTTTTATTCTGGGCTGCAAGCCTATCAAACTAAAAATGGTTTCTTTTATACCCAATCTAATGTTAAATTGCCAACATGTTTCGTTGCTGTATGGTTTCGCAACTATATCAGGGCTTACAGGGGTTCGTTCTTTCACTCATTCCACAGTGTTTTTCAGTTCAACACCTGCAGTGGTAGACAATAATGTGTAGATAACATTAAAAATTGCTGTACAGAACAAAAATAGTGGTAGCCAATCGCCCGTAGTGACACTTGGATCATTTAAAACACAATTACCTTGAGGTGGCGAAGTTACAACATACCAGTACACCACTTGTCAGGGTCTTCGTGTCAGTTGATCACGTTTCCCTGAGAAACCCATGGTACTGCTGGGATTCTATTCGGGTAGGTGAAAAGAGAGAAAAGCAATTGCTCATGACAGTGCATCGAGAGTCAAACTCTGTGTATTCTAGCTGTATGGGACGCTTAGTTAATAAAAAATATATATACATTCATAAAGAGCAGTTTGACCGGACTTCAAGTCCGTGGGTATTAATACACTGCTCATGGTTTAGAGCTGTGCACTACAATGCTTAAGTGAATATATAGTTCCAGATAGAACAGAATACAGAATGAAGCGATTAAGCCTTCACAGAGTCTTAAAGAACTGATATAGTTCATGCGTTCGTTATTGCATGCTCGAAATAGTCACGGCGTCACTGGGAGAAAGCACCTTTCCCTTCTCTGACCCTCGATCATCTTACCGCTGCCGCGTCCCACCGGCGTTTAAGGAGCACCGACTCCGAACGCTGAATTCCATAGCAGGGCCGTTTAAATTACTATGGAATTCAGCGTTCGGAGTCGGTGCTCCTTAAACGCCGGTGGGACGCGGCAGCGGTAAGGTGGTTTAGAGTGGCTGATGGTTGGCGGGTATAGATGCGAATGGAGCGCGTCCTGATTGGGGTCAGAGGAGGCAACTCGGGCTCTTGATCGAGGGTCATAGAAGGGAAATGTGCTTTCCCCCAGTGACGCCGTGACTATTTCGAGCATGCAATAACGAACGCATGAACGATATCAGTTCTTTAAGACTCTGTGAAAGCTTACTCGCTTCATTCTGTATTCTGTTCTCTCTGGAACTATATATTCACTTAAGCATTGTTGTGCACAGCTCTATACCATGAGCAGTGTATTAATACCCACGGACTCGAAGTCCGGTCAAACTGCTCCTTATGAATGTATATATATATTTTATTAACTAAGCGTCCCATACAGCTAGAATACACAGAGTTTGACTCTCGATGCACTGTCATGAGCAATCGCTTTTCTCTCTTTTCACCTACCCGAATAGAATCCCAGCAGTACGGTGGGTTTCGTGATCAACTGACACGAAGACCCTGACAAGAGGTGTGCTGGTATGTTGTAACTTCGCCACCTCAAGGTAATTGTGTTTTAAATGATCCAAGTGTCACTACGGGCGATTGGCTACCACTATTTTTGTTCTGTACAGCAAATGTTATTGTTATCTACACATTATTGTCTACCACTGCAGGTGTTGAACTGAAAAACACTGTGGAATGAGTGAAAGGACGAACCCCTGTAAGCCCTGATGAAGTTGCGAAACCATACAGCAACGAAACATGTTGGCAATTTAACATTAGGTTGGATATAACAGTAACCATTTTTAGTTTGATAGGCTTGCAGCCCAGAATAAAAGTCAAAGTGGCCAGCAAGCTTCTCAATTTTAATGGTGAAAACTACACTTTTGATTTTTTCACGAGGGGTGTCTGTGTGGATGTGTGCACAAGTGGGAGTTATTATTTGTGTCTCCTAAGTAGTGAAATTATCTGTTGATTTCACTTTCTTTTCTTTCCTCTTCCTTTCACGAGCGAGAGAGAGTTACCGATGATGATAAGTAGGTAAACTGGTAATCATCAGCCAGTAACCCCTTGTGGCAGTTCTTCCGTGAGGTGCTCTCTCTCTCTCCTCACATTTCTTTCACTGTATGGAATGTGGGTTTTGAAGGTGGTAGCCGATGTGTGGTTTTTCTATGAATTTGACACAGTGACATATATGAATAAATGACATTCTTATAAATAGGGAAATAAGAAAAATTGACTATCCCAAAAAGTCACGTTCATAATGAAAGATGTGTCCTGTAGGAGGGGGCTGCTCCTCAAGCCAGGCCCTTGCCTCTTCTGGCGTTTGGAAAAAAATGTGTTGTGTCCAGAAATATGACTGAGTTTTGCCGGGGACAGCAGCATGTATTGAATCTTAAGAGTTCTTAGTTTAGCCTTGACCGAATTGAAGGTCTGCAGTTGTTTTTGTACTTCATAGGAATAGTCTGGAAACACAATTTTTCTGGTGTTGGCATGTTTGATTCCACCCTTTTGCCTTATTTCCCGGAGTATGAGGTCGCGGTCCTGAAAGTTATGGAAGCGTGCAATCAAGGGTCTCAGAGGGGCTTCCGGAGGTGGCTGGAAGCTCGGCATCCTGTGCGCTCTTTCAATTATGAAGCAGGTTCAAAACTGTGTGTTCGGGTGGGAGTCCCTGAGCATGTCATCAGGAAGAATCCAGGTTCCTTTCCTTCCGCTATCTCTGGAAAACCAATGAAGCATAAGTTATTCCTGCGGGCCCTGTTTTCCACATCGTCTACCTTCCAAGCCATTTCCTTCAGTGAGGCAGCCAGTCCTGTGACCTCTTTCCGCATTTTATAAGTTATATATTCCACCACTTTGGAGATACAGGTTTCTGCTTGAGTCATTCTTTGTGAGACTTTACGCAGTTCTTGGTGCAACAGGGTCACCTCCGTAAGCACCTCTGCCATCCTCGCCTCTAGAGCTTCTCTCGAAGCATGCATACTCTGTAGTATGGCCACGTTGTCCAGCACGGAGGTGGCCTCACCCTCTGCTCCCTGAGGTTGGTGCACCACTTTGGCATATCTGTCCATTTACGATTGTTTTGTGGGTTTAGGATCTGTTATGCTAAAAATACTTGTAGAGCGCACTTACACCAGACGGTTTCATGGCGCTATCAGCGGAGGTACGACGGCAGGGGGAACACAACTTTAATCATAGGCTTGAGAGAACAGGAGAGTTTTAAGAAGAGTGCGGAATTGCATGTAGCACGTAGTAAGTCGCAGCTCATTCGGGAGGGAATTCCAAAAGCGGGGGGCCAAAACAGAGAACCTAAGGCCGCCGTGTTTTTTGCGTTTGAAGGAGGGGGTAAGGAGTAAGTTGAGCTGAGAGGAGCGGAGATAGCGTGAGGGAACGCACCATTGGATCCTAGAGGAGATGAAGGCAGGGCCCTGACCTGCAAGGGCTTTGAAGATGGTGCAGCCCAATTTAAATGCACAGCGATACAAAAGGGGATGATGGACGGAGCGTTTGAGCAAATCAAACACTCACCCCCAGTCAACTGATCTGGGTTTAATCCATCACCATTCTTTAGCCCACTCAGCCACCCTAGTTCAGACATTGCCATATGCAAATCAGTCTGACCCTGTGCCTCATGGGAACAGTCCAGCCCGAACTGCCAAGCCATGTCTTCCCTGGACCGGAAACAAGCATCCTGGGACCGGTTTCGGATTCATAATCCTCATCAGCCAGCTATCTTGAATCCAGTGGCCAAGTGAGAAAGGGACTCACGTCTGAGCATACCCTGCCACACTTAGGGCGAACAAAGCGATACAAAAGGGGATGATGGACGGAGCGTTTGAGCAAATCAAACACTCACCCCAGTCAACTGATCTGGGTTTAATCCATCACCATTCTTTAGCCCACTCAGCCACCCCAGTTCAGACATGGCCATATGCAAATCAGTCTGACCCTGTGCCTCATGGGAACAGTCCAGCCCGAACTGCCAAGCCATGTCTTCCCTGGACCGGAAACAAGCATCCTGGGACCGGTTTCTGATTCATAATCCTCATCAGCCAGCTATCTTGAATCCAGTGGCCAAGTGAGAAAGGGACTCACGTCTGAGCATACCCTGCCACACTTAGGGCGAACAAAGCGATACAAAAGGGGATGATGGACGGAGCGTTTGAGCAAATCAAACACTCACCCCCAGTCAACTGATCTGGGTTTAATCCATCACCATTCTTTAGCCCACTCAGCCACCCCAGTTCAGACATGGCCATATGCAAATCAGTCTGACCCTGTGCCTCATGGGAACAGTCCAGCCCGAACTGCCAAGCCATGTCTTCCCTGGACCGGAAACAAGCATCCTGGGACCGGTTTCGGATTCATAATCCTCATCAGCCAGCTATCTTGAATCCAGTGGCCAAGTGAGCAAGGGACTCGCGTCTGAGCATACCCTGCCACACTTAGGGCGAACAAAGCGATACAAAAGGGGATGATGGACGGAGCGTTTGAGCAAATCAAACACTCACCCCCACTCAACTGATCTGGGTTTAATCCATCACCATTCTTTAGCCCACTCAGCCACCCCAGTTCAGACATGACCATTTGCAAATCAGTCTGACCCTGTGCCTCATGGGAACAGTCCAGCCCGAACTGCCAAGCCATGTCTTCCCTGGACCGGAAACAAGCATCCTGGGACCGGTTTCGGATTCATAATCCTCATCAGCCAGGCTATCTTGAATCCAGTGGCCAAGTGAGCAAGGGACTCACGTCTGAGCATACCCTGCCACACTTAGGGCGAACAAAGCGATACAAAAGGGGATGATGGACGGAGCGTTTGAGCAAATCAAACACTCACCCCAAGTCAACTGATCTGGGTTTAATCCATCACCATTCTTTAGCCCACTCAGCCACCCCAGTTCAGACATGGCCATATGCAAATCAGTCTGACCCTGTGCCTCATGGGAACAGTCCAGCCCGAACTGCCAAGCCATGTCTTCCCTGGACCGGAAACAAGCATCCTGGGACCGGTTTCGGATTCATAATCCTCATCAGCCAGGCTATCTTGAATCCAGTGGCCAAGTGAGCAAGGGACTCACGTCTGAGCATACCCTGCCACACTTAGGGCGAACAAAGCGATACAAAAGGGGATGATGGATGGAGCGTTTGAGCAAATCAAACACTCACCCCCAGTCAACTGATATGGGTTTAATCCATCACCATTCTTTAGCCCACTCAGCCACCCCAGTTAAGACATGGCCATATGCAAATCAGTCTGACCCTGTGCCTCATGGGAACAGTCCAGCCCGAACTGCCAAGCCATGTCTTCCGTGGACCGGAAACAAGCATCCTGGGACCGGTTTCGGATTCATAATCCTCATTAGCCAGGCTATCTTGAATCCAGTGGCCAAGAGAGCAAGGGACTCACGTCTGAGCAAACCCAGATCTTTTGACTAGGTGTGAGTGTTTGATTGGTTCAGATGCTCCGTCCATCACCACCCCCTTTTGTAGCAATTTAAATGCACAGCGTTTGGCTACCGGGAGCCAATGAAGGCTCTTCATTAGGGGGCTGCCATGTTGATGTTTGGGTTGATGGAAGATGAGTCTAGCTGCTTGATTCTGTACCAGCTGAAGACGGTGGAGCTGGTATGCTGGAATGCCCACATAGAGTGAATTCGCATAATCAATGCGAGAGGTGACCATGGCTAAGATGACACGGTTAAGGGCTGGGGTAGTCAGGAACCTGCAGATCTTCCGAATTCTGCGGAGGTGAAAGAAACAGGAGGATAACACGGCATTAATCTGTGGCTTTAAGGAAAGGTCACTGCAGATGATGACCCGGAGACTTTTTACAGAATCTGCCGGGTAAGGGAAGGTGCCCAGGGATGATGGCCAGAAGCAGGGGTTCCAAGGGTTAGTGGCGCCTTTGGTAAGTATAAGTTCTGTTTTGTCGGGGTTTAATTTTAGTTGATTTTTAGTACATCCATTTTCTGATGGAAATCATAGTGGATTGAAAATTGCTAATGGATGTGTTGGAAGAGTCTATGTTGAAAATCAACTGGACATCGTCAGCATAGTTAAAGGTAGTGGCTGGACTGTTGCGCAGAGACACAATCAGAGGTTGCATGTATAGGTTGAACAGGAGGGGCGATAGCGCGGAGCCTTGGGGGACTCCACAGGTCAGTTGGGTCTTCTCCGCCGAGAAGTTGGCTACGCGGACTGCCTGGAAGCAGTTATGTAGGACGGAGGTGATCCATCTTTGTCTCTTGCCACAGTATAATCTGCAGCTGGGATCTGCGGGTGGCCGCGGTAGGGTCTGCGCTTCCATCTTCTATCAATGGACCGTGTCTAGACGGCTCGCGAGTGGTGACTATATTGGACTGCCTGTTAGTCTCCTTTCCAGAATCGTGAATCGTTCAGCCCCTTCCCTTTACAGGGCCTCACTCTGTTTGTATCTTTCCCCTTGAGGCCCCCCGTCTGTGTCTGCCTCCTCCAAGTGGGTAGCCACCGCTCGAGTCTGCCAGTGCCCCCATGAGAACAGATCTTCTTCGCGTGATCCTGGATTTCATCAAGTCTGGTTGTGGTCCCCTTTCTTGCTGACCTTGGTGACCTGTTCTCAGGACACCCCCGTGCCGCACGGCCACCAGCTGTGTGAGTGCCCCGCACCCCTGCTCGCAGCCTCGTTGTACCTCGCTGTGCTGTTTTGCCGCCCTAGCTGCCTGCCTCGCTGCTCCCTGCCCCTCAGCCGTGTGTTGGTAATTCATTGTATTTAATTGTGATTCTGCTGTTGTTTTCATTGCCTTCTGTTTTCTCTGCTGTTGTCCCCCTGTACCTGTGTGCGTTTATATTGCCTTGTTATATTTTAGTGTCGTCCCCCTGTGCCTTGCCCACCACGCTTCCCGCCGCCGTTCACGCGGCCACGCCCCCTTTTGTTTTGTGTCCTCCCCGCTCCCGCCTCCCAGCTGCTCCTCCCTCCCACTTGTCCATAAATGGCGACCGCACGGCGCAGGTGAGTGTGACCTGTTCTCAGGACACCCCGCGCCGCACGGCCACCAGCTGTGTGAGTGCCCCTCGCCCCTGCTCGCAGCCTCGTTGTGCCTCGCTGTGCTGTTTTGCCACCCTAGCTGCCTGCCTCGCTGTTCCCTGCCCCTCCGCCGTGTGTTGGTAATTCATTGTATTTAATTGTGATTCTGCTGTTGTTTTCATTGCCTTCTGTTTTCTCTGCTGTTGTCCCCCTGTGCGCGTTCATATTGCCTTGTTATATTTTAGTGTCGTCCCCCTGTGCCTTGCCCACCCCGATCCCCGCCGCCGTTCACGCGACCACGCCCCCTTTCGTTTTGGGTCCTCCCCGCTCCCGCCTCCCAGCTGCTCCTCCCTCCCACTTGTCCATAAATGGCGACCGCGCAGGTGAGTGTGACCTGTTCTCAGGACACCCCCGCGCAGCACGGCCACCAGCTGTGTGAGTGCCCCTCGCCCCTGCTCGCAGCCTCGTTGTGCCTCGCTGTGCTGTTTTGCCGCCCTAGCTGCCTCCTCGCTGCTCCCTGCCCCTCCACCCGTGTGTTGGTAATTCATTGTATTTAATTGTGATTCTGCTGTTGTTTTCATTGCCTTCTGTTTTCTCTGCTGTTGTCCCCCTGTGCCTGTGTGCGTTTATATTGCCTTGTTATATTTTAGTGTCGTCCCCCTGTGCCTTGCCCACCCCGCTCCCCGCCGCCGTTCACGCGGCCACGCCCCCTTTTGTTTTGTGTCCTCCCCTCTCCCGCTTCCCACCTGCTCCTCCCTCCCACTTGTCCATAAATGGCGACCGCGGGGCGCAGGTGAGTGTGACCTGTTCTCAGGACACCCCTGCGCCGCACGGCCACCAGCTGTGTGAGTGCCCCTCGCCCCTGCTCGCAGCCTCGTTGTGCCTCGCTGTGCTGTTTTGCCGCCCTAGCTGCCTGCCTCGCTGCTCCCTCCGCCGTGTGTTGGTAATTCATTGTATTTAATTGTGATTCTGCTGTTGTTTTCATTGCCTTCTGTTTTCTCTGCTGTTGTCCCCCTGTGGCTGTGTGCGTTTATATTGCCTTGTTATATTTTAGTGTCGTCCCCCTGTGCCTTGCCCACCCCGCTCCCCGCCGCCGTTCACGCGGCCACGCCCCCTTTCATTTTGTGTCCTCCCCGCTCCCGCCTCCCAGCTGCTCCTCCCTCCCACTTAGCCATAAATGGCGACCGCGCGTACGCGCAGCGGTCACGGGCAGCGGGCGCGCCGATTGTGCGCCGAAGGCGAGCCAAAGGCAAGCCCGTCTGCTCCCGTCCGCGCCTGGCCCGTGCCCAGCGCCAGAACCCCTGGCCCCCACCGAGGCAAGCCGGCCCAACAGACCTACGACGCCGCGGCCCTCAACACACTCAATGTCGGCCGGAACCCCACCTGCTGCCGGGCCGCCCGAGACGCATTCATGGACCCTTCACCTGCACAACCTGCAAATTCACCTGCCTCCGAACCTGCACCGAGCCCTCCAAGCCAAACTCCAGCAGCGACCTCAAGTGCATACTGCTCAACACCCGCTCCGTCCACAGACACGCCGTGGAACTCTGGAACCTCCTCGACACAACATCACCAGACATCGCTTTCCTCACTGAAACATGGATGAACACCTCCTCAGCCCCCGACATCGCCATCGCCATCCCGGATGGATACAAGATCATCAGGAGGGACCGCGTCAACCAGACTGGAGGAGGCATCGCCATCGTCCACAAGAACACCATCCGCATCACGGCCGACGACACCTTTGCCACCGCCGAACACCTCCACTTCCAGATTCACACCGACCCAAAGACAACCCTCAGAGGCACCCTCATCTACAGACCCCCGGGACCACGCACGCACTTCAGCGAAGACATCACGGACTTCATCAGCCCACACGCCCTTCCCTCCACTGACTACATCCTCCTAGGTGACCTCAACTTCCACCTGGAGAACAACAAGGACCGCAACACCGTCACCCTGCTAGACAACCTCGGACTCAAGCAACTGGTCAACACCCCCACCCACTACGCCGGCCACACGCTTGATCCCATCTTCTCCTCCAGCAAGTACATCGCCTTCAGCCACTCCACCGGACTCCACTGAACCGACCACAGCTGCGTCCACTTCGGCTTCAGAAAAACCACAACCCACCACCACCCGCATCAGGCTCCTCACAGGAGCTGGAACAAGATCACCGCCGACCAGCTCACCACCTCACTCAGCCAGAACCCACCTGCCAGCACATCGGACCCCAACGAAGCAGCCCGCAACTTCACGCAGTGGCTGACCGCCTGCGCCGACGACCTCGCACCACTAAAGAACCCTCCCAGCAGACCCAGAAGCAAGAAAGCCCCCTGGTTCACCGACAAACTCAAGGACTCCAAGAAGACCTGCCGCACCCTCGAGAAAGCCTGGCTCCTCGACCAGACCACTGACAACATGACCGCCCTCAAACACGCCACCCGCAAGCACCACCAGCTCATCCGCACCACCAAGAAGAAATCACTGAAGGAGCGACTGGACAACAACGCCCACGACAGCAAGGAACTCTTCAGCATCGTCAAGGAGTTCTCCAACCCCAGCACTGGCAACAACGACATCACCCCGTCACAAGACCTCTGCGACTCCCTCGCCTCGTTCTTCCACCGCAAGATTGCCGACATCCACAACAGCTTCGGCGCACCATCCTCGCACCCAACCACCGAACCAACGCACCCCACCGCCACCCTCCGCACCTGGACCACGGTGACCACCGAAGACACAGCCCGCACGATGAACACCATCCACTCCGGTTCTCCAACCGACCCCTGCCCCCACCACGTCTTCACCAAGGCCAACTCCACCATCGCACCCCAACTCCGGGACGTCATCAACACCTCCTTCAACACTGCCACCTTCCCGGAGAGCTGGAAGCACGCCGAGCTCAGCGCCTTACTGAAGAAACCAACAGCGGACCCCACCGACCTCAAAAACTTCCGCCCCATCTCGCTCCTCCCTTTTCCTGCCAAAGTCATCGAGAAGATCGCCAACAGACAGCTTGCCGCCTTCCTCGAGACGAACGGATCCCTCGACCCCTCGCAGTCCGGCTTCAGCGCCAACCACAGCACCGAGACTGCCCTCATCGCAGCCACCGACGACATCCGAGCCCTGCTCGACAACGGGGAAACAGCAGCACTCATCCTACTGGACCTCTCCGCAGCATTCGACACTGTCTGCCACCGCACCCTAGTCCAACGCCTCAGCAACACCGGCATCCAAGAGAAGGCACTGAAGTGGATCACCTCGTTCCTCGCCGGAAGAACACAGAGAGTCCGCCTCCCCCCGTTTCGATCCGAGGCCACCGAAGTCATCTGCGGCGTCCCGCAAGGATCATCACTCAGCCCCACCCTCTTCAACGTCTACATGAGACCTCTTGCAGCCATCACACGCCAGCACAACCACAACATCATCTCCTACGCCGACTACACCCAACTGATCCTCTCCCTCACCAGAGACCCCGCCACCGCCAGAACGAGCCTACACGAAGGGATGAAAGACGTCGCCGAATGGATGAAGAACAGCCACCTGAAACTGAACTCAGACAAGACGGAAGTTCTCATCCTGGGACCATCACCCTCCGCCTGGGACGACTCCTGGTGGCCCCCAGCCCTGGGCACCGCCCCCAAGCCAACAGACCACGCACGCAACCTGGGCTTCATCCTTGACTCCTCCCCCTCGATGACCAGACAAGTCAACGCCGTCTCCTCATCATGCTTTCACACCCTTCGCATGCTTCGCAAGATCTTCCGATGGATCCCGACCGAAACCAGGAAGACGGTCACCCAGGCCCTCGTCACCAGCCGTCTGGACTACGGAAACACCCTCTACGCCGGAACCGCAGCCAAGCTACAGAAAAGACTCCAACGCATCCAGAACGCCTACGCCCAACTCATCCTAGACATCCCCCGGCGCAGCCACATCTCCGGCCACCTGAGGGACCTGCACTGGCTCCCCGTCAACAAGAGGATCACGTTCAGGCTCCTCACCCACGCACACAAGTCTCTCCACGACCTGGGCCCCAAGTACCTCAACGACCGCCTGACCTTCTACACGCCCACCCGCCAGCTACGGTCTACCAGCCTCGCCTTCGCCGCCGTACCACGCATCCGAAGAACCACCGCCGGAGGCAGATCCTTCTCCTACCTGGCAGCCAAGACATGGAACTCCCCATCCACCTTTGGCTGACCCAGGACCACCTCGCCTTCAGGAGACAACTCAAGACCTGGCTGTTCGAGCAGTAGCGGCCCCCTTCCCCCAAGCGCCTTGAGAACCTTTCGGGTGAGTAGCGCGCTATACAAGTGATATGATTGATTGATTGATTGATTGATTGATTGAATACAGGTGTTATAGAACTGGTTAGCTGGGAGCCTATAGGTGCGTCGCGGAGGAACGCCGCCTCGGCGCCCCAACCTGGGGCCTCAGCTTCAGGACCAAGACCTCCCCCACATCGTTGGGGCACCTATCTTCTCAGCCCTTTATAAGGGGAGGCACCTGCGGCATCTCACTGCCTCTCCTGCCCATCTCCAGCACACTGCCCTCTTCAGGTTTGTGCCACTTATCACGCAGGCCCCCTGTCCGGTGCATATTCCTGGGGTCTGCGCTATGTAGTCCACAGCAGTACCAGGTGCCCCCCCCTCTCAGGATGTGGGCACGCAGCCACGGGTAGCTGCAGGGGGCAGCAACACGAAGAACCCCTCACTGCCGCTGGGGGCCCGGACCACCTTCCCGCCTCAATCAGCGGCCACCCTGTGGCTCCCCTCTCCGTCACTCACCAGCGTTCTTGGCAGTTAGGCCCCTCACGTTTATTGGGCCGTAGGCTCCAACACGGGTATTTAGAAGCTGCCTCAGGCCAACCAGGCCTCTATGTTTGGCACTTCGGTTTGCGGTTCTCCTTTCTTTTCTGGTGTAGAAGGACTCTTGAAGATACTAGCAGCGAGCGGGGAGGAGGAGCACAAGATGGCGAAGTACGGAGCAGAGCTCTGAAGCCCGAAGCCTGCTCCGCAAGCCCAGGAGGACCAGAGCAAGCCAACATGAGCCGGTAGTAAGGCCACAAAGCACCGGAACTTAGCGGTCATCGGGGGGGAAAAGAGCCGGTAAAGCGAAGAGAGCAGCACCGAGCGAGGAAGCACGGGAACCCACCAAGGCGGCGCGGGCGAAACCGAAAGCACCACTGGGCGCGGCCATTTTTAAGCCAGAGTGTCGGCTAAGAAAGGACAAACTCCGGCGATAAACACGCGCCGAAGTCAAGGAAGCGCACCACACAGAGATCGTGCCGATAAGGGCGCAGCGCACAGGGCGACGACCGCCAAGACCAGGGAGGGCGCCCCCGCTTCGAGCACCGAGAGTAGATAGGCGAGGGGAAACGAAACCAAAGCGGAAACATACAAGGAACGGCCATTTTGGGGGGTGCTTTTTCTGAGACGGAAGATCCCACACAAGGGGCGCACACAAAGCAACAAGGCGAACTGTAGCAGGCGTAAGGTAGCTCCCAACAACTACAACGCACAAGCTCAAGCAATGCGCAGTCACGTATAAGCTCCAACAGTGCCTGCCACGCGCACCCCAAGATAGAGCCAATCAACAAAGCAACGGCCAATCTCACAGAAGCAACACCGACACCAAAACAACTCCCGGAGGCCAAGACGATCACAAACCCCCTTCGCTGGTGAGCAAGACCGACCGGGAGGGCAGGGAGACTAGCGTCAGGGCGAGCAGGGAGAACCCCCAGCGGAGCAGCGGAGGAGAAGACTAGGCGCATTAATACACCGGACAGGAGACAGAGCCGAGGCAAACAGTGGAGACTCACACTGCAGCCACCCAGACCCAGAGACCCAGCGGACAACACCTCAAGCCGGAGATCGGAAGAGGCTATGCGTGACCACTAAATTGAGCCAGTGCTAAGGAAATCAACCCAGAGACACTGCAGGAGAAGGCCCGTAAGTGGTGCACCCTAGCCACCCAAGGCAAGCTCACTCAGAACTGGCGGGGGCAAAGACAAGGACCAGGACGGTACGGTGGCCAAGCAGATTCTGCACGGACACCGGCCCCACACAGGAAGCCACCACAGCAAAAGGGTTGAAAAGTGATCAAGCAAGACAACAAAAAGAAGACAGGCTGCACACATATCTAGCCAGGAGGGGCGTGGGAACGATGGCAGGACGAGATGACAAAAATGCCAACGACTCCAAGAAGGTCAAAAAAGACCCCCCAGAGTCACCAGCAAAGCCTAGGAACGAAACAACACTGGACACGCTCCTGAAGAAAATCAACGAAGGCAACGAGCTTGCCAAAGCCACAAAAAAGACAATAGATAATATGCAACTCGAGCTGGCGGCTATAAGGGCAGACCAGTGTAAAACAAACTGCAGAATAGACATGGCAGAGAAGAGAATCAGCGACCTAGAGGACACAACGCACATAGTACACAAAGACCTGGGTCTAGTCATTAAAAACACACACAACCTGCAGAAGCTGCTGGCAGAACAGGATGACAGGAGCAGGAAAGGGAACATAAGGCTCCTGGGAGTACCAGAGGGAGAAGAAGACCCGCTGGGGTCATGTGCAGCCCTACTTGAAGACCTCCTGCCAAAACTAACGGGTCTGAAGTTGGATAGACCCTTTGAAGTGGATAAGGCCTACAGAGTCCCTGCAATTAAAACAACACAGAACAGCGGCTCCTGTGGTATAGTACTATATAATAAATATTCAATGTATAGCTTAATAGCAGATTCTAAAGACACAAAAGGGCTACTGGGGATGTCAAAAAGAAATACACCAACAATTTGGGAGAAATCTCAATACTGTTTATATACTTCAAAACATTAGTTGCATAATTATGCAAATGTATTCAGTTTGTCACATAGTCATGTGAACACAAAAACAGGGGGGTGCATAGTGTCTCAAGTGTACATGTGAAACCAAAAATTAACTATACAAATGACATAAAATAAATACAGGCACAATGGTTTCTCATAGAATGACAAAGAAGAAGGAAAATGACAAAGGTATTGATAAATATTTGTTTTAGTGTCTATACATAATCCTAGGCACTAATTGTTGGTTCAATTCCTTGTGGCGTCAACGGCGTTTCGACCCTCAGGGGAGAGTTACGAGAACTCGATCCTCGTAAGGACCACCAATGGATTGCCGAGTGAGTGAGCACAAGTTAATTCTGTTGCCGGCTCTACGTAAAAGAGTGAGGTAGTGCCAAACCACAAGGAAACAGATTAGAAACACATATTGATGTTCGAAAGACAATAGGAAATTACAGGAAAGTTATACAAATTTCGAATATCTTGAAAACTCGATATTTACATTCTATTTACAATTCTGCTATTCATAATATATTAAAAAACAATGGTAATATATAGTTATGCATTAAATTTGAATCAACCAGAAAAACTTTCAAGCACATATATTAGATTGCCTCATTATCCTGCGTATCTGTGGCAATTTATGAGTCGGGTCTGCCAATGGTTTAAACCGGAAGGGCAGCCAGACTCCTCCAAACAGATCGGCTGAGAGTCACTGCTGAACGCTATCAAGCGGCACGTATATATTTTTTCTGGTAAACTTCCACATCAAAGCTATTGGTAGACATAGCTTGAAACGCGCATGCGGTTAAATTATTAACGACGCGCTTTCCTTATTTTTTCTTTCACAGACATCATCCTGTAAATAATATCGAATTCATCCCTGTAAAGTCAAACTACGACGTGGGTGCATCATGCGCTATTAGGCGCCACTCCCATGGTTGAAGGTAAACCTCATCATTACATTAGCTCCGGACACCATATGTGCGTGGATGCAATTACTAATGACGTATCCCTTTGATTTGTGTCCTCTACAGGCTTCGTCCTGTATATATTGAAAACACCACCACGTGTGAGCATCACACCTTGATTCTCTGACCACTACAGTGGTGAGTAATTTACCTGCCCATTTCCTATTTTCCTATTTTTGTACACTAAGTGCCAGTGTGAAAATGAGCCACTCTGTTGTTCCCTAACTTATATTTCAATTTTTCTACATATGACAACAGTACCCGGCTGGGCTACCTGTAAGTCAATCTTAATTCTTTACCACACATGGGTGAGAACAAGCTATTATTCAGGGACTTCCCAATCACTGACCGATGCCTTGGCCAGTTTCTTTGAGGAAAAAGTCAGTTCCATCTTCCAGACTTTTTCGCGACCTACCTCTCCACAATCTGTGACTTCCCCCTCTACTAGCAATTCACCAACTTTTTTATCCTTTAACCCTGTAGACAAAGATCACATTCAACATCTAGTAGCCAGCATCAAATCCGGCTCCCCCTTGGACCCTTGTCCCCCCTCCATTCTCAACCGCATACCGGAAGCAATCTCCCCGTCACTATCCACTATATGTAATGCCATATTCACTACGGGAACATATCCGTCAGTCTGGAAAGAAGCGATCATAAAACCTTTGCTGAAAAAACCCACGCTAGACCCTCTTCTTCCAGCAAGCTATAGACCTATCGCTTGTCTCCCATTTCCAGCAAAGATTTTTGAAAAAGCCATGAACTTGCAGTTGTCAAAATACATAAACGACAACTACTTGCTAGACGACACTCAGTTCGGTTTTAGGCAGGGACACGGGACTGAGACGGCATTACTAAAAGCCGCGGACGAAATTAGAACAACTATGGACAAAGGAGGATCAGCTGTCTTGATACTCCTGGATCTCTCCGCTGCATTTGACACGGTCGATCATATCATTTTGATCGACCGTGTCGCAGCCCTGGGAATAGGAGGAACAGCCAAAGACCTGATCGCTTCATTTCTCGCCAACCGGCCACAGATTGTCAAAATGGGTAACTACACCTCCCAGACCTTCTCTCTCCCCTGTGGAGTCCCACAAGGCTCCTCGCTAAGTCCGACGCTTTTTAATATCTATGTATCGGACTTGGCGAGGGTGATAAAATCCTATGGCATTGCACTGACCACATACGCCGATGACACGCAACTAGTGCTATCGGTGCATGATAACGGAGCCAGCGTAGCAGCCAACTTCCAGGAAGGTATGAAGGCAATAAGCTCCTGGATGTCATCAAACTGCCTCAAGCTTAACACCGATAAAACGGAGGTGATGACATTCGGGAGCTTGAAACCAGCATGGTCCCCACAATGGTGGCCTCCGGAGCTGGGATCCCCCCCCAAACCGGTGATGAAGGTGCGCAATTTGGGAGTTATCTTCGATGACAAACTGACCTTTCACCACCACGCCAATGCCGTGACATCATCTGCATTCTTTGTACTCAAAAAAATCAAGAAACTTCTTCCATATCTACCTCAGTCAGCTGGCAAAACCCTCATTAGTACCCTTGTATTCTCAAAAACGGACTATTGTAACTCTCTGCTTCTTAATGCGCAGGAAGGAGTCCTTAATAAATTCCAGACCGTTCAAAACGCGGCTGCAAGAATTTTACTTTCAATCCCCAAATTCACATCGGTATCCCACCACATCAAAGAGCTCCACTGGCTCCCAATCAGGAACCGAATAAAATTCAAGGCTCTTTGTATAGCTTACAAGACCCTTAATTGCCCAGGGCCTAAGTTCCTAAAAATGGCTCTTCATCCTCCGGAGCATAGTAGAACACTTCGATCTTCTACTACTTGCATGCTCTCTGTCCCTCGGACAAAAAAGGCCACTTGGGGAGACAGGTGCTTTACTACAGCTACGGCCAAACTATGGAATACCCTCCCTCTGCATATCAAAACTGTCCCCACCCTCATCAAATTCCGAAAGAGCCTCAAGACATGGTTTTTCTCCTCTGCCTAACTACCCTCAAAGAGTAAGGAGTTTCTGATCACTAGCGCCGAGACACCCGTATGGGTATTTGCGCGCTTTAAAAATAGCAAAAATAAATAAATAAATAAATAAATAAATACCTTGGTCCCTTGTCCATATACATAGTATATTAAAATGTCACATAACATACTCACTCCCACTCCGTCCTTTTTAATTGTAGATGTCCCTCAATGCCTTGTCCTGATGAGACCCGTATCCCTGAGGGTCGAAACGCCGTCGACGCCACAAGGAATTGAACCAACAATTAGTGCCTAGGATTATGTATAGACACTAAAACAATTATTTATCAATACCCTGGTCATTTTCCTTCTTCTTTGTCATTCTATGAGAAACCATTGTGCCTGTATTTATTTTATGTCATTTTATAGTTAATTTTTGGTTTCACATGTACACTTGGGACACTGTGCACCCCCTGTTTTTGTGTTCACATGACTATGTGACAAACTGAAAACATTTGCATAATTATGCAACTAATGTTTTGAAGTATATAAACAGTGTTGAGATTTCTCCCAAATTGTTGGTGTATTTCTTTTTGACATCCCCGCTAGCCCTTTGTGTCTTTAGAATCTGCTATTAAGCTATACATCGAATATTTATTATATACTACTATACCACAGGAGCCGCTGTTCTATGATATAATTTAAGGCCTTGGTTCCTATGTGAGTAGGGTTCTCCTTGTTCTTTT
Organism: Lissotriton helveticus; assembly: GCF_964261635.1. Classification (NCBI taxonomy): domain Eukaryota; kingdom Metazoa; phylum Chordata; class Amphibia; order Caudata; family Salamandridae; genus Lissotriton; species Lissotriton helveticus. The sequence continues at coordinate 520,384,716 of NC_136067.1, read as the reverse complement.
CTGAGATTAAAACAACACAGGGCAGAGGCCCGAGGCCAATCATATGCAAGCCGCTCCGTGCCAACCACACAGAAGCAATTTTCGCTTTTGCAAGGAAAGGCCAGAATGTCAAAATCAATGGTCAGAAGATCATAATAACACAAAACTTCTCCAAACATACAGTCGAAACAAGGAAAGGCTTCCTAGCCATGCGAGACAAATTACGCAAAGAGAACTTCACTTTCAGCTTCGCTGGGCCGGGGAGAATGAAAATAACGGACAGACGCGGCACCCTGATCTTCGACGATCCCAACGACCTAAGGAAATTCCTAAGAGGCCCCGAACCAGAAGGTATGGAGGCCCAGAGCCCAGGGACGACCAAAAGGAGAGCACCATCTGACGCGGCGGAAGAGGGAGCGGAGGCCGACTGACATAACGAGGCTAAGTTTAACATAGCCGTAAGACTAAACACACAATCTACCTCAGGACACTCCACAGATGCCAAATTGCACGCTGAACAGCAACTTTTCTACCTCATTGACAGATCTACCTCGCTGAGAGACTGAGAGCACCGAGAAGAAACACGATGCCATGCACATATCCTTTATCGCTTGTATTCCTTTCTTTCTTTTTGATACTAAGGCTGCCAGGACTGATAACCAGAGTAATGGGAAAGGAACCCTAGCTCAACTAAGAGAACTGGGCTAACGAGCACCGTACTCGGGGGGTGGGGGGTGGGAGGGCCCTTGAGGTCGCACATCTACAGCTCTAAACGCAGGGGGCCGGGGGAGGGGAGGGAGGGGGGAAGGGAAAGGAGGGGGCCTCGAGCAGTACAGGGGTATGCACCTTTTTATTTCCATGCTTTTTCTATCTTTACTTTTTCATTTCAACCCATCTATCTCCATCTATCTCCGGGGGGAGGAGTCCTTATCAACTACACACAAGGCCAACTTACCAGACGACACAACAGAGCACGAATAATGTCAACAGAGCATACACAGTGGGTGGGAAGAGGGCGACCAACACATACCAGAGCAGACAGCGATAACATAAAGCAACCATGACAAACCAAGCCAGGACTCTTTTAGTGTCAAAGTATGTTTATTGAGTTTTGAAACAGGAGAAACAGGCATGGCATGGCAATAGACAATCAGCAGGCAGGAAAGGCAAGCGAGACAGACAAAGACGTCTTCTCTTAGAAGCATTAAGTGAGCAGGGTGAACATGCCCAGATGGCGAGGCGCTGCCCGGAAATCGAGAAGAGCCCCTAATTGGAGCAGCAATTAAAAAGGCCAGCCTTAAAAAAACACAAACCCCCCCCCCACACCCAATTCAAACACCCTCCCCCCGCCCCTACCAGTACGCCATACTTCCGTAGTGATCGTGTGCGTTATAGCCAGTCCAAGTGTATCAGGGTGCCTTCGGTCGCTCGTGGTCCACCATGCACTCCGTAAGGCGTAGGATGCGAAGGTACTTTGGGCAAGTGATTTCATGGAATTCCCTGGAGAGTAACGTCAGGAGCGGTTGCCAAGTGGTTCGGAATGAGTCAGGCGTGTGTGTGAGCGTAGCCTGAATCCGTTCCATGCCTAACGTGAACCACAACTTATGCAACCAGCCTGTGTGGGTGGGAGAGGTGGCGGAGCCCCAGAGCGACAGGATGTGTTGGGACGCCGCCTGCATAGCGATGCCCATCTGTTTGCCGCGAGCTGATCTCAAGGGGAACATAAGCGCATTAGGGAGCCCTAGGATTGTGTAAGCTGGGAAGCGCGGGATTTCAGTGTCGAATGTGGAATCAATGTCGTCCAGGACGGCCTTCCAATATTCCTGCAGGGCGGGACATTCCCATAGGAGGTGAGTCAGCGTGCCCCGGCTGCCACAGCCCCTCCAACACAGCGCGCTTCGGGTCGGGTTACCCTGGTTGAGTCTCGCTGGGGTTAGGTGCCAATAGATCGCCAGTTTTATCGCCGATTCCCTAGCTTTGGTATTGCGGGTGGTGTGGGCGGCTCTATAGTGTATGTGGTCCCATTCTAATGAGGAGAGAGTTCTCCCGAGCTCGGTTTCCCATCGTCGCTGGCCAGCAGTTTTAGCAGGGTCGGCAGCAGGGGTGAGCATCCGATAAAGGTCTGAGACAAGATGTTTATCTGAGTCTTTGGACACAAGCCAGCGTTCGAACGGCGTCATTTGCCGGCCGACCAAGGGGGCAACATCTGGTTGCAAGAGCCAGTGGCGAATTTGGAAATATTGAAACATGTGTGGTTTATCCACCCCGTAGGCTTGCGAAATGTCAGCGAGAGAGAGAAATCCCTCCAGATCAAAGAGGTGGCCGGCCGATCGGCAAGGTGTATCACGCCATTGCAGGAAAGCTCGAGCGTCCGTGCCAGGTGGGAATGCGGGATTATCAAAGAGAGGGGTAAGTGGAGACGGGAAGGTCGTGAGGCCCCGTTTGACCGCCACCATGTCCCAGGTTGCCATAGTGGTCCGAGTGATAGGGGAGCGGAGGAGATAGCGCGGTCTGTGCTGAAGAAACGGTACCTTCCACAAAGAGGTCTGAGCCATTGCCCTATCCTGAAAAAGCCATCTCTTCTCTGATTCGGGTCGGTACCATTCCACCAGGTATCGAATTTGCGAGGCCTGGAAATATTGCAATAGATTCGGGATCCCAAGGCCGCCCTCGTCCACGGTCCTGTGCGCTACTCGTCTATGTAGTCTGGCGCGTTTCTTCTCCCACACAAATTGGTGAATGTCGTGTTGGAGGTCAGCTAGCATTCCCGGAGGCGGGGATACCGGGAGGGTCTGAAAAATGTATAATATCTTGGGTAGGACCGACATCTTCACCGCCGCGATCCTACCGAGTAGGGAGAGGGGTTGCTTCGACCAGCGCGCGAAGTCGGCCCGGATCTGGGATGTTAAGGTAGAATAATTATGATTGACCGTCGAGATCGTGGAAGAGGTTAGGGTGATCCCCAGGTACGGAAGCCGAGCAGTGGACCGTAATTTGCAGCCGAAGGTAGGTGACGGGCTGTTGGGAAGAGCATGGCTTCCCAGGGGCAGGATCAAGGATTTCCCCTGGTTAACTTTGAAACCGGACACCGCACCGAATTGCTCCAACTCCGCCAGGAACGCCGGTACGGAGCTGGACGGACGGTCCAACGCAGCGATTATGTCGTCCGCGTACAATCCCACCACGTGGGGTTCGTTGCCGAAAGACATCCCCGTAATGTGAGGGTTGTCCCGTATTTTTTGCGCTAAGGGTTCCACGTACAAGGCGAATAAGAGGGGCGAGAGAGGGCATCCTTGGCGGGTACCTCTCTGTATCTCGAAGGGTTCTGATTTGAGGCCACCCAGCCGGACACAGGCCAAGGGACGGTGATAGCAGCTCGCGATCCAGGCCTGAAACCGGTCGCCCAGGCGGTAGCGTCGTAGCACAGCCCGCAGGTAGGTCCAGTCGACACTATCGAAAGCCTTCTCTGCATCGATGGCTAGTAGGGCAGAATCCGAGACCTGAAAGTGAGCCTTGTCCACAAGATGCAGGAGCCGTTTTGTGTTGTCGCTGCACTGGCGATTCGGGACAAAGCCCGATTGGTCCGGTTCGAGGATGCCCGGGAGGCATGGACCTAAACGAGCCGCAAGCACCCCCGTAAACAGCTTCAGATCCAGATTGAGCAGGCAGATGGGGCGGAACGCGGAGCAATGCGTCGGGGGTTTGCCCGGCTTAGGCAGGACCACGATATCAGCTGCCAGCATATCGGCCGGGATGGAACTCGGGCCTTCAAAGGAGTTAAACAGCCTGGCGAGGATAAGCGCCAGGACCTGGCCGAAGGACATATAAAAGCCCGCCGAGAAGCCGTCAGGGCCCGGGGATTTAAGCGGACGAAGGCGCGCAATAGCAGCGAGGATCTCGTCGGCACGGATAGGGGCATCTAGGGCTTCCGTGCTCGCCGGGCATAGCGGCGTGATATCAGCAGATTGCAGATATGTATCTATGTCAGCCGGTGACGCCCTATCCGCGCTGTACAGAGAGGCGTAGAAGGATCGAAAGGCTGAAGCAATCTGTGCGTCCTCCGTAACAGCGTCGCCGGCGTCATCCAGTAGTGTCGTGATTTTGGAGCGTTGGAGGTTGGCTTTCAAGGCGCTGGCCAGAAGCCGGCCGGTGCGGTTGCCCCCCACGTAGTATGTGTGGCGGAGGCGGAGAGCGGCAAATTCCGCTCTGTCGGTGTCGAGGCTGGCTAATTGAGCCCGGGCGGCCTTAAGTTGGCGCCAAATTCTCGGGGCGCCTGTGCGGCTGTGTGCTCTCTCCAGCTCCGCGACCTTGTCGGAGAGGTCATCTCTCTTCTCCTTGCGAAGTTTAGCGTCCGCGGCCGATATTGCTATCAGCTCCCCCCGGACGACAGCTTTCAAGGCTCCCCACAAGGACGACACCGATACATCAGGGGTATCGTTGGTGGCCAAATAATCTGATATGCATTTATGAAGCTGGTGGGCTACCGCCGGCTTCTGTAGGAGGGTTTCATTAAGCCTCCACGACCCCGGGGTGCGTGGCGACCTGGGCACGCTGAGTGACAGTTCCAATGCCGCATGGTCGGAGAGGGCTGCCGGGACAATTGACGCTGTGGCGATGTGAGGAATGAGGCCTGATGATCCCAGGAAGTGGTCTATGCGCGCGTAGGTATGGTGTACGTGTGAGTAAAATGTGTACTGCGTTGTGAGAGGGTGTGTATGCCTCCAAAGGTCCGAGATGTCTCTATCATGCAGCCAAGTAACGCCTTTTTGCGAAAGTGCCACGGTGTCTCCATAGCGGTGCCCCGATCTATCCCTGTCGGTATCCATGACGAGGTTGATGTCCCCCCCGAGTAGCATGTGGGTGTGAGGAGCTTGAAGCGCTTCAGAGATCGCGGAGATTAAGAAGGATTCTTGAGGAGTTTGGGGGAGTAGATGGAGCCTATTGTGTATGCAGTGTCGCCTATTAGGAAAGTGTGGGCTAGAAGGCGTCCTTTGATTTCCCCTATTTTGGCCCCCACCTTGCCCTTGAAGCGCCGCGATATAAGGATAGCCACCCCGGCTTTCTTAGATGGGAGAGAGGAGAAGAATTGCTGCGGGAAGGCGTGGGAGCGCAGCCGGTGCCAATCTTTAGCTAAGAGGTGGGTTTCCTGTAGCAAGCAGATGTCGGCTTCAGAGTTCTCCAAGTAAGAGATGATAGCCCTACGCTTTATCGGATTGTTGAGGCCCTTGACGTTAAGAGACAGGATTTTAATTGTATCAGTCATCACCACGGCACAAGGGAACAAGCTGGATTATGAGTGCAAGGCGCTGCGCATTGGCGTAAAACATAGGGAGCCCGTGGTGTGTGTAAAGGCCCCATGGCGTACTGGTCCCCTCCCACAACTCCCTCCCCCCCTCGGCCACCCTAACCCCAACAGAGTGGACCCTCCCAGCTCCCTCCAAGTTCTGAACCCTTGTCCCCCAAACCCCCCTCCCCCTCCCAGAACAACCCCCCCAACAACAACTGGTAAAAGTCTCGGGCCTAGTCGTGCAGGGCACAGGTCCGCAGAAAGTCAAAGAAATGGGGTACCATGGCTGCAGCTCAATTGGCGGCTCCCCGGCCCAACCTCCAGTTAAGCTATGTGCGAGTGAAAGCACACCCCCGACAAGGTCAAAGTTCTACAGATCGGGTGCTGTGTTATCTGCCACTTCCTGTACTGCAGCTTCACGTTCCTGGGCGACCGTGATCGGGTCCGGTTTTGGGATGGGTCTCGGCGTTCTCCTCCTGCGAACTGTCTGCCAGCCGTCTCTTGTAGGGCGAGACGGGTCTTCCTGTGACCGGGACGGAGAGGCGTCTCTGGAGTTGGAACCTTACGGCATGTCTATCCCTAGGAGGGAACAGGCGTCACGGAGCGATCTGAGCTGATGAAGGGAGCCGTTCCATTTGAAGATCAGGCGGAACGGGTGACCCCAGGAGTAGGGTATCCCGGCATCTCGCAGGAAGTTCGTCACGGGTCGGAAGGATTTACGCTTTTGTAAGGTGATGTTAGAGAGGTCTTGAAAAAGGGCTACAGGGTCATCTCGAAACCTAATGGGCTGTGCTTTCCTGGCCTCTCTAAGGATGCGTTCCTTCAGAGGGAAGTCCGGGAGGAACGCCAGAATGTCCGGAGGTGGCGCAGGTGTTCTGCGTGCTATGCCTACCCTGTGAGCCCTGTCGATTCGGATTTCAAAGTCGCTCGGCTCACCCAGGATGTCTCTGAATAGGTCTTGGAGATAGCTGGTCACATTGTCTTTTTCAGCCTTCAACGGAACACCCCTGACCCGTATGTTATTCCGCCTGGAAAGGTTCTCCAAGTCTTCAGAGTGCGACTGTAAATCCACCTGTTGATCCTGAAGTCGCAGGATTTCCTGCTGGAGTCTCTCCACCTCCCCGCTGCGGGATTGATCAGCGCCCTCCAGAGAGGCAACCCGCTCTCCCAGGCCATCAATGTCACGACGGAGTTCGCGCTGCTCCCCGGCCATGTCCTGTTTCAAAGTCTGGAAGTCCTCCCGCAATGTGTTGAAAAGGGAGGCCAGGAAGGCCTTCGTGATTGGAGCGGAGTCCTCGTCCGGCGTCTGAGGGCTCACGGGGGGCTACGGGGACGACTGTGGTTGGGTCTTATCTCCCTTCGCCGCTGCCTTATGCATGAGTTCCACAACATTCCGGCCTCCTTTGCGAGTAGAGTGCGTCGTGATGTCCCAAGCAGGATGAGGGGTTCGGCCAACGGGCGTCGTCGGGGCCGCCGAGCGATCGCCCAGCCACAGAAGCGAGGCCAACCGTGAGGGTCAGCGGGTGATGCGGAGCCGGCTCTGGGTAATGCGAAAGGTCAGGTGCGGCGACTCAGCAGGGGGGTCCGCAGGCTGGTCCGGGGGCGGCTGTCCGGAGGAAGAGTCCTTCGTGGGGAGTCGCAAGGGCGGCACTCAGAGTGCGTAGTAGCTAGTGAGAGATTGATGGTAGGGGTAACCAGATTGTCCGGGCTAGGGCAATGTACTACGCCGAGCGAGGGTATATTTGGGTGGAGGAAGAGCAATACGGGCCCAGGGGGAGCGTCTAGGCGCTAGGCAGGAGAACTGAGCCCCGGTACTAGCAAGAAGAGAGTCTCGTGAGCTGGATGTCGCAGAGGGAACCACGGACTGCGCGGGGGGTCCCGATAGATGGAGGGCAGGAGGTAGCCGGCAGGCAGCTGGAGTTAACGGCCCCGCCTAACAAGTCCGCGCTTTTGTCCACAGCAGCTGAGGGCCACCTCACAGATTTCCAGGGCCCGGGGGAGGGGAAAGGCTGGTAGTCCAGGTCGCAGGGCGCAGCTCACCTTATGCTTCCCGTCCAGAAGGCCGTTACCAACATGGGAAGATGCAGCTGGGTGGTGTCCCGTGTCGTCGGAGTGCTTCTCCACCGGCAGGCCAGGGGGCGGGGAGGCTGCAGGGCGCAGGCGGCGGGCCGATGCCGCCTCGTGTGATGACCGCAGCAGGTGGCGCGGTGGACGGTGGGCCCTCCGGCCGTCCAGCAGGCCCACGCCTGGCAGCTATCGGAAGGGCCTGAGCAAGTAGGCCCCAGCACAGGGGGGACCCCTCCGCCGGAGGTCTGAGGCGTGAGGTGGGTTCCGGTGGGTCGTGGGGGCGGCGGGTCTGGTCCTGTGCCACCGCCCGGTAGGCCCACGCCGGGACCTAAATTGTTCGGAAGGCTGGTGCTGCCTCGTAGGGTGACCGCCGTGTGTGGCGCAATGGGCCGCGACTCTTCCGGCCGCCCAGCAGGCCCGCGCCGGGGCGAGGGTGAGTAGAGTCCTCCGGCGGGGCTCGTAGTCTTCGGAGAGTCCGGGGGGAGTAGGCCGCAGCACAGGTGGGTCCCCCCCGCCGGAGGTCAGAGGTGCGAGGGGGGTTCCGGAGATCCGTGGGGGGCGGGCGACCGATGGTCCGCCCGGTTTATGGCTCCGGGGGGGCGGCGGGGTTGATTCTGCGCCACCGCCCCGTAGGCCCACGCCGGGGCCTAAATTTGTAGAGGGCCTCCGCCGGAGAGCTCAAGGCCCCGAGAGGGCGCAGCTGCCGGACCTGGAGCGTCCTCTCCGGAGGCAGCCGATGAGGTGGGGGGGACTGGTGGAGGTGCGCGGGGCCGGCGGCCCGTGTTCTGCGCAGCTCAAGCCCCCGCAGGCCCGACAAGAAAAGGCGCGGGCGATCGCCCGGAGGCCCACGCCGGGGCCTGGAGTCGGCGGTCGGCTGTTGACTGGGCACAGGCTGTCCGGGGCCGGCCGGGAGCACCAGCCGATCGGGCTCCCCGCTGTTGGACGCTCAAGTCGCCTCTCTGTGTTCCGCCGCTCGCAGGTGTGGTGCTTCGGTCAGCGTCCGCAGCCGCCGATGCGTGGGTGTGCGGCAGAAGGGCTCTAACCTTCGTCGCCGGCGCACCGGTCGTGGCAGCAGCGGGAGAAGCGGGGTTCTAGCGGTCGTCGGCCAAAGAAACTCGGCCAGTGGTCCCCCAAGGGAGCGAGGTCGGCATGAGCCGAATTTGGGCAGGGACGCAAGGGGGTGTCAGCCAGGAAATCGTGCGGTAGGGACACAGGGCCGGGGAGCCTCGCAATCCGCGTCCTCTCAAGCCGCCATCTTGGCCACGCCCCCCTGCCAGGACTCTTTTTAAAACAGACCTTAAGGTAGTGTCCCTCAATGTCAAAGGTCTCAACCACCCCATAAAACGGAAGAAAACTCTAGACTACCTGGCGAAGCTGAAGGGAGATGTGTACGTCCTCCAAGAGACCAGGCTCTCGAAGGAGGACGCGCAACACCTAATCGCAAAATGGATAGGAGATGTCCTCTGCTCACCAGCTATTAAAAAGAAACGAGGGGTCATCACCCTAATTAGCAAAAAGGCAAATCTAACAATTCAGAGTAGCCACGCTGACAAAGAGGGGAGGCTATTAGTGGCAAACCTAAAGCGAGGGGAGGAGACCATTCACATTGCCAATGTGTATGGGCCAAACGCGGTAGACGAGGCTTTCTGGGACAGTGTAGGGGGAAGACTAGGAGACCTCCCACAAGAAGACCTCCTCATACTAGCAGGAGACATGAACCTGGTTTTAGACCAGGCAACGGATAGACACCCACACAGACCGAGTCACGACTCACAGAACACCAACACACTTAAGAATATATGCACAAAACTTCAACTCAAAGATCCCTGGAGGCTGCAACACCCAGATGCAAGGGAATACACCTTCTACTCTCATCCACACAACTCATACAGCAGAATTGATTAAATCCTCATGTCATCCTCACACACACACCTGATTGACCAAACGGGAATTGCCCCAATCACCATCTATGATCACGCACACATATCACTTTCGATAACTGGGAGACAATGACACGCCAACTCGCAGATGGAGACTCAACAGTGACATCTTGCAAAACCCGGGGAATCTAACCGAAATTGAGGAGGCCATTAAGGAATATCTAGCTTTCAATGACAATGCAGAGGTAGACAATGGCACCCTCTGGGACGCCCTAAAAGCAACAATAAGAGGCAAATTAATTAACATCAAAGCCAGGATGAACAAGGGAAGGAACAAGAAGATAGCCGAACTAGAAAAACAGATCAGGGCGCTAGAAGCAGGGCACTGCGCAAACCTCACAGACAAGAATTGCCCTCTATCTCCCGCCCTATTCCTGCTAGCATTGGAACCCCTGCTGACAATGATAAGGTGCAACCCCGAAATTAAGGGGGTCCAATTGAAAGACAAGACAGTGAAACTTGCAGCGTACGCAGACGATGTACTGATCACGACAAAGGAACCCACGACCTCCATCGCTGCACTAATGAAGACCATAGAAGCGTACGCGCATGTCTCAGGCTACAAACTAAACAGGGATAAATCTGAGTGCACGCCCATGAATGTCCATACAACTAGATCTGGGAGACACAATGACACGCCAACTCGCAGATGGAGACTCAACAGTGACATCTTGCAAAACCCGGGGAATCTAACCGAAATTGAGGAGGCCATTAAGGAATATCTAGCTTTCAATGACAATGCAGAGGTAGACAATGGCACCCTCTGGGACGCCCTAAAAGCAACAATAAGAGGCAAATTAATTAACATCAAAGCCAGGATGAACAAGGGAAGGAACAAGAAGATAGCCGAACTAGAAAAACAGATCAGGGCGCTAGAAGCAGGGCACTGCGCAAACCTCACAGACAAGAATACGCTGACAGAACTAACGAAGACAAAGTATGAGCTCAACAGGATACTAAGCGAAAGGGCGGGAACATGGATCAACAACAACAAATCCATCAACCTATGCTCCGCCAACAAAGGGAAAGTGCTAGCGTCATACCTGAACACGAAGCAGAGACCACACTCTATTGCGGCCATGACAGACAAAGCAAACAAATCACAAACGACCAACAAGGCGATCTTAGAAGTCTTCAAGCAGTTTTACGAGGAGTTATACAGAGCGGACAAAAATCTAGCAGCCGATGGGGGGGCGGAACTATTAAGTAAGATCACCCTGCCTACACTAACACCAGAACAAAGAGACACACTGGGAGAGGACATCACAGGGGCAGAGATAGAAACCGCAATCACAATGCTCAAAGTCAACAAAGCGCCGGGACCTGATGGGTTCATGGCGCTGTTCTACAAGAAATTCATAGGGCAGCTAAAACACACTCTGCTTGAGGTCTTCCCCCATTGCATCCGCAAGGCAAGCATGACAGACTCCATGGCGGAAGCCAATATCATTGTGATCCCCAAAGAAGGCAAAGATCCTCAATACCCACAAAGCTACCGACCAATATCACTCGTCAATGTAGATTGCAAAATTTACGCCAAAATCCTAGCTAACAGACTAAACATGCTCCTCCCCCACCTGATCCATAACTCACAAGTAGGCTATCTCAAACACAGGCTCTCACAAGACAACACCAGACTCCTGTGTCACCTCATCGATCACACGATGAACAGCACAGATCAGGCCGTCATGATAGCTCTGGACGCAGAGAAGGCGTTTGACAGAGTCTCCTGGCCCTTCTTAGACCTATGCTTTGGACTGGGCACCGAATACAGGGGCATGGTAATGGCCCTGCACAACAGACCCCGAGCCAAGATAGTCGTAAACGGAGGAGCATCAGAATCGCTAACACTAGAAAGAGGCACCAGGGAGGGTTGCCCTCTATCTCCCGCCCTATCCTGCTAGCATTGGAACCCCTGCTGACAATGATAAGGTGCAACCCCGAAATTAAGGGGGTCCAATTCAAAGACAAGACAGTGAAACTGGCAGCGTACGCAGACGATGTACTGATCACGACAAAGGAACCCACGACCTCCATCGCTGCACTAATGAAGACCATAGAAGCGTAAGCGCATGTCTCAGGCTACAAACTAAACAGGGATAAATCTGAGTGCACGCCCATGAATGTCCATACAACTAGATCAGTAGTAGGGCTTTCCGGCCTAGCCTGGTAAACCAAACCCCTCAAATACCTAGGCATCCTCTTTGGCAGAGACCTGAAAGCGACCTTAGAACACAACGAGGAGGCCACCCTAAAGAAAGTAAGGGAGAGGCTCGACTCATGGTAACCCAAATTCATTATCTGGTGGGGCAGAGTAGAAACCATTAAGATGATGGTAACACCGGTGATCAACTATACTCTTAGCATGCTACCACTGACAACCACAGAAGACTTCCACAAGAAACTCGATAAAATGATAAACAAGTTCTGGAAGGAAAAGAAACCAAGAATAAGCCTACAGAAATTGCGACTCAACAAAGATCTGGGAGGACTAAACATCATGGACTTCAAAACCTTTCAAACTGCTTGCCTAGCAAAACAAGGAATCTTCTGGATCACCACACCACAGGACTACGAGCCAGTATGGCTAGAGTTAGAAAGAGACCTCGTAGGGGGGTTGAACCCCATAGTCCTGCTCACGGCGAACAGACACCCAGCTACACACAACCCCATCATCAAACAAACCAAAATAGCCCTGCTAAGGGTAGACAAGAAGCTGGGACAAAGCATCAGAGGCACCAAATGGGAGTCAATCTGGCACAACACTAAGATACAATACAAAGGGCGTACGCTATGTGACACAGTCTGGATCAACAAAGGAATCACAAACCCCATTCAGCTAGAAAAGAAGAACACCCCACTCACGTTCCACACCCTTAAAAACTCACTCGACCTACCAGGGATAGAACTATACACGTTCCTTAGAATTAAAGCCGCCATAAACAAGGCGAACCTAAACCAAAACACACCCTCCATAATACAATACATGAGCAACCTCAACAGGATAGGACACCAAACATCACATATATACAAACTCCTCCGACCCAACACGTCCAGCCTAAACGCGAAAACAATGGGCTTTTGGGAAACACTGTCCGACAGATGCCTCAGCGAGGAGGAAAAAAAGACACTGTGGGGGTCAGCCACAAAAAACAAGATAACACCGCAGCTGGCGCAGACTAAATTCTGGCTCCTACACAGAACGTTCTGGACCCGAGCTAGACTAGCGGGCATGGGAATTAGGGGGGACGACACATGCTGGAACTGCCATAGGGAAAAAGGGAACCTACAACACCTCATCTTCGAATGTCCCAAAGTGAAGACGTTCTGGAAGAAAGTGAGCGACCTCATAAACACTGTAGTAGGAAGGGATATAAGGCCAGGGTTCGTAGGACTAGTGACAGCATTCATGGCACCAGATCTAGGCAGCAAAGAAGACAGAGACCTGGTAGACCTTCTACTCACCACAGCAGTTAAAATCATCCTAGCAAACTGGAAAAACACATCCAAGGCTACATTCAAAGGCTGGGTCAACTTCCTCAGGGGAGCCGATAACGTCACAGGAAAACTCTCGCCCAACCACACCGCCAAAACTGAGATGTGGGCAGCTTTAGATGCACATCTGGAGACACACAAACCCCCATAGCAAAAGGGCAAACAGGTCACAAGAGACTAAACCATAAAGATTCCCCAACCCCCCCCCTTTCTTCTTTCTTCTTTTCCTTCTTCCCCTGGAGCAGAGCATTCCAACGAAGCCTACGATGCGGATGCATGCCTAATGTAACCAAGCAGGCGCCGAGAACAACAGCATCACAATACTTTCTGTACTGTAAATGTCTTCTTTATTTTTCTTAATAAAACTTGTGAAATAAAAAAAAAAGAAGCACACTCAGGCATGTGCCTGGCGCGAATGGATGCACATACACACTGTATGGAGATGCAGCCTTTTCTAGGCTTGTCTAGACTGCCACAGTGAACGGGCAAATCATAGTGTTCGTTAGTAACAGATAAATAAAAAACATTGTAAAGCCACTCCAACCACTCCACACAGGGACTACCAAAAGAACATAAAGCCAAATTATTTACCAGATAGACTTGGCAAATTCATTATGTGATGTGTTGTTGTCAAGTCGATCAGTTATATGTAATTGATCCTTCGCTGTTAATAGAATACCCAGGTGATACCTCAATCACGGAGATGCCCCTGAGTGTGATCATGGTTTATGACTTAAGATAACTTAGGGGTGTGGAATTGAATGTCCAGGACAGATTGTTTGGGGTCAAACACAACAAGTTTTCATGTTTTTTTTTGTCCTTGGGAGTGGACAAGTAGGTCGAACCCCTGCAGCACAAACCCTCTGAATGCTAGTTTACTTTACCGCATTATGGATCAGGGAAAGGCATTGTCTGCAGTTAAGGTAATATTTTTGTCCATATGTTAATGGTGCTCCATTGCTCCATATGTAATGGTGCTGTAATGCAGAGTCTTTGTTATTAGGTTTAGTCCTCTAAGGAAACGTTGTAAGCTCCAACTACACTACAGAAATTGGTTCCAGTATAAAAATGTGTACAAAGATTTGCAAATTTTAATATGAGGCTTCGTATAATGCACAAAGAATGCCCTCTGATTAGATGCAAATATTTGCAGAAGCTTGAAAGCAAGACTGAAGATGTTTTGCTTCCAAGATAAAATGTTCACAAAATATGCAACTAGGAAAAAAATGTTTTGCTGAACTACTGTGAAATTTTAGGGACTACTGCTTTGAAGTATCATTTGTGTTAACCCATGCTCGTACTTCCAAAAAATATTCATAATGGAAAATTAGTGTAACCAGTTTCAACATGATTATGAGAAACATGAAAATATGTCCGACATTGGGGGTCAGTCTTTTGATTTTATTAATGCAGGTCTTGTTTCAACATGGTTTTTGTAAAATTTATTGTTGTGGGAGTTGCCGGGCCTTCGCCATTATAACAAACTTTGACAAAAAGCCCAAATACGTTAGGTCTCAAAAAACACAAATTGCCACAGTAGTCCTGGCACTGAATAAAACTACTTTGTGTGCCAATATGCTCCTCGGGAAAGAGAAGAATGCTGTCACTCACAGTCAAGCCAGCAGAACGCTAGAGAGAGAGAGAGAGAGAGAATTAAATAAAAACAATAGGTCCTGGTTAATACCAAACCTAATTAGGGGCCCAATTCTTAAAGAGGATCACAAAAGTGCAGACATGGTATTCATTTCATTAGTGCTGATTTAAGGCTTTCATGAATTCACAAGAATTTACAGAAGTAGGCCAGGAAATCATACTCTTAGAAAATATTTGTGAACTGAATTTTAGCACAAGCAAATATGCATGTGGAGATTTGCTCATGAGAAAATCGCTTGTGCATTTACAAGTTCACTTTCCCTCCAATCACTTTTTTCGCAACCCTGGAAGAAGTTTTACATCTGCCTTGTCAGGAGTAAGTTTCCAACCTTTCTCAGTATTGGAAAAGATTAGAGAAAAGCTAGCAAAACCCCCTAAAACATGTCAGTTAGTAGGTTTGCACAGATTGAAAAAGGTATTCCAAACCTACAAGTTTTGCATACTGCTACCTCCAGGCCTTCTACATAGATCTTCAGAAAGTGGCAAAATAAGGGAACTGCTAGTATTGAAACTCTACAATAGCCCTGGCATAATCAGAGAGGCTTTTAACTGAGCTCTTGGAGAATGAGATTGCTGCCATAATTTGCTGCCACACTACGTGGCAACACATGGAAAAGTGGATTTTATTATAGGAAACAGGGAGGGAGCACACTCCTGACCTCTCAGCCGGGTCGCCCCTTCGCATTCTGGTACATGCAGTTCATACGATTCGGGATAAAGTTCGTAAGTATTGCACCAAGGTTGGTGCAAGCAGGTGCTTGGTACAAGGTATCTCTAGACACGAGACATGGCTCGTGTTTCAGGATAGTATCCTTCATCAGTAGAGATCAGTTTGGGGAGGCTAAGAGGCTGCCAAACAATCCAGGCTTCGTTGCCTCCCGGGCGCGGAGGTGCTTCGCCTATAGCTCGTCAGCTACGAACTTTTTCCTAAATCTTCAAGTTATACGAACTGCATGTACCAGAATGCAAAGGGGCGATCCAGCTGAGGGGCTAGGAGTTTGCTCCCATCTTTGTTTCCTGTTAAAGGGCTCCAGCGAGCCTCCGTAGCTGACGAACTATTGGTGATGCACCTGCGCGCCCGAGAGGCAACGAAGCCTGTGACTGTTGTTTGGCAGCCTCTACAGCTACCCCAAAACTTAGAGATACCAAGTACTTACTTGCACCAATCATGGTGAAACACTTACGAACTTTTTCCTAAATCTTCAAGTTATACGAACTGCATGTACCAGAAAGCAAAGGGGTGATCCAGCTGAGGGGCTAGGAGTGTGCTCCCATCTTTGTTTCCTGTTAAAGGGCTCCAGCGAGCCTCCGTAGCTGACGAACTATTGGTGATGCACCTGCGCGCCCGAGAGGCAACGAAGCCTGTGACTGTTGTTTGGCAGCCTCTACAGCTACCCCAAAACTTAGAGATACCAAGTACTTACTTGCACCAATCATGGTGAAACACTTACGAACTTTTTCCTAAATCTTCAAGTTATACGAACTGCATGTACCAGAATGCAAAGGGGCGATCCAGCTGAGGGGCTAGGAGTGTGCTCCCATCTTTGTTTCCTGGATTTTATTATAGGACAAGTAGATTTATGAAACAACCTGTCCCATGGACAAGTAGATATTTTATTAAATTCCCGACCCTTGCAAATATTTACATTTTTTTTTCCACATACTGTGTTTTAAGGTTTTTAAAGGGAAAATGTGGGAAGAAGTAAATAATAAAGCACTCTGGTGAAAATAGACAGGAAGCAAGATTTGCAATTTATGTCACATTTCATGTATTCAGGGCAATTAACCTGTCAAACAATCGGTTCTAGCATTTCATTCAGGAAATATTGTGGCAAATAGTTAATTATTTAATCATACTGAGATAGTAAGATTGCCAAAACCTGGAATTGAGTTAAATAGAACTTCACTGGAAGGATCCTTGCTCTGCAGTTATCTTTTAATTACATTAGTGTACAATAATACATTTCGAAGTGTATTTAGCAACTGTGTCAATGGCAGTACAATGGGATTCAGGAGCTGTTCAATCGGGAGCTTCATCTTCATAAATAATGTTTGTAACATGTACACCTCCGTGCTAACTGCCCACACCAGGCTCATAACTAAATGATGGTGAGAAGTAGTACATGTACCAGGACTGCACCATGATAGAAAGGCATTCATGTTCTACAATGGTAGCATGATGCACATATCTTCCAAATGTCCACAAAACTGCATTAATGGATATTTTGCAGTGATGCACACATTTATCTAATGTCCACAATTCCACAGCCATGCACATTTGCCCAGTTTTTTCTGGAAGGATGTTTCCCACGGCAGACAGCATGGGAGAGACACCACTGTCTTGATGTGAGCTGTGACTTCTCTCACACCCTGCGCAACAGGCGACTCTTCAGAAGTAAATACGTTTCAATAAGGGTATTAGTATTTGGTAGCAAGGCAGAGAATGAAACCCATCCCGAGAAGAGAAATGCGTCTAGCGTGTGCACAACAAAGCACCATATGGGTGCTTCCCAACAGACCAAAAGACATGAAATGTGAAATCTAAGCTAAGTAAAACGTTTAATAAGAAAAATTACACCAAACTGAACAAAAATGGATAAAACATTCAAATGGTATATAGAAATCAAATTCTTTCTATAGAAGATCGCAGGAGGGTAAAATTGACTCTCTCAAGTGCAACACAGTCTAGGATAATTTGTTATCCAAAATGGCCCTGGAGGACAGGAGGGCACCAATGATGCACATCAGCTGCTTCTATGGAGCCTAAACCTCATAAAGTCTATTTTGACAAAGTGCCTACTAGTTTAAACATGCCACAATGCTCTTCTCACTGTATGTTCTGGTAGTTCATATTCTTTAAAACAGGTTTCCAATACATCAGTTGAGTGTCAAAAAGATTCAAATATGGTTATTTCCTTGCAACCAACAAATACAATGATTTCATTCTGCAGACTCATGGGCTGATCAAGAGATCCCACATTACAGGTTGTTCTTTGATTTTAGACAGTTTAGAGCAGGTTTCCCTCCAAAGTCCAGCAGATCTCAGCATCCTAGGAGTCTCCAGCCAAATGGTATTAGAGTGCCCAGTGTTTGTGGTACCTCCACTAAGCTCTAATAAACCAATCCACAGTGCTTCTGCAAGATGTAGGAGCTTCTCAGACCCAGCTCTCTGTTGCGGTTTAAGTAAGAATATTCCTACGTAAGTTAAGTATGTAATGACGTTTATTCCTCAACCCTGTTCATGTCTTGGTCGATGCGAAGTCAGATGCAACTGGCTTCTCTGTTACAAAAACAATCACACATTCTAAACATACATTATTACCTCATGAAGACATAGGAAGAAATCCAATTCCAACACTAAAAACTCCTAGATTCTTCAAGGCTCAAGCTCTAAGTTAGTAAACGACAGATATGCGTAAGATTACAAACTCCCAGTGCCTGACCAGACCAGACTAATTCGGCCGACGTCTTTGAAGTATTGTCAACCTCCCTTTATGCCTCCAAAGCACAAACACTTCTCCTTTCTAAGTGTCATGGCAGAATTCTCGTGAGCCTGGCAGACACTCATCTTCATCTTTTCTCTCTTGTGAGCTCAAAACTCCAGTCACTGCGTCCACATTCTTGCACCATTCTGTGCGACTAAACGAAACACATTTCACAAACCAAGGCACCACAAACAGCCTGCTAATCAACCACGCCATCACTAAAGTGAGTTACAACAGCATACATTCAAGTGCATCCTTGATACTGTTTGTGCAGCTAATGTAATTCATTTGTCGTTTCGCAGCCAGGCAGGTAATGCTTAAATCATACACAAAAAGGAGCGAAAGAGGGAAATAATAATCAGGTTGCCCCCCACTCATCAAATTGCAAATACACAAAACATGAATATTTATGAACACTCTAAACTTTTTAAGGGATACCAGGAGCAGTTTTAACAATATCTCTGCCCACGGGCTGGCTTTTAAAAAATATTTTTGCCAGTCACCTCCAGATCCAAGTGTTCAATTTTCACTGTTTGTCAATACACCAGGCGGAATTTCATCTTGTAAATATAGCCAAGAAGTAAAAATGTCAGAAAGTACCTCATGTAAGCATCACCAAGGGAGCTGCTGGTTGGTACCCACCAGTTTGCCCACGCTATCATCATTGGTAACTTTCATAACCATAAAGTAAAAGAAAGAGTGTTCTAATTTAAGAGGCGAAGAAAAGAAGGAAGTGATGTCTTTAAGAATGCACTATAAGTGCTTTTGTCATTCTATGCCAACTGGACACCATCGTGAAAAGATAAAAAGAAATTTGCTTCTCCAAGCTAAAATGAGGTGTGACTGACATGCAAAGGTATGTAACGTTTACAAAGCAATTTTTACAACGCACTACCATTACAACGAAACTTTTACAACGCAAAATCCATTACAACGCATACATTTACAACGCAGTCATTACAACGCATGACACTACAACGCACACCACTACAACGCATACCATTACAACGCAGTCATTACAACGCATACCATTACAACGCATAACTTACCATCCAACACTTACCCTACTGTTGCACCCCCTGGAGTTAGAATAGTAATTTTAACCCCTACACTATCCAACACTTACCCTACTGTTGCACCCCCTGGAGTTAGAATAGTAATTTTAACCCCTACACTATCCAACACTTACCTTATATGCAAAGTAGTGTAATGCGTTGTAATGGTATGCGTTGTAAATGTACTATGCTTTGTAGTGGAATGCGTTGTAAAGGTAGTTTTAAAGTATGCGTTGTAATGGTATGCGTTGTAATGGTATGCGTTGTAATGGATGTTGCGTTGTAAAAAATGCGTTGTAATGGTATGCGTTGTAAAAATGTGCGTTGTAACGTCATACATCCACATGCAAATGTACATACTTTATTGGATGCCATGAGTACCCTCAGATTAAAAGAAAGGTATATATTTGACCATTTCAATTAGGAAAAGCCGACATGTTTTGTTGCCAATCTGCTTGCGGCAACTTCATCAGGACTCAGGGACCAGTCTTCACCTCACTGGTACATAAAGCATAGCCAGGTGGTTGCTGTCAGCTTTCATACCCTTCAACACAGCATTGAGGGGTGCCCACAACTTTTAGCCACGCATCCCCTGGAGATAATCAAGGTCGCTGTCCATCAACCGCGATCACAGACGCCTCTGTCTTGTGCTCAGTCTGAGGCTCCGTGGCTAAAAGTTGTGGTTATGGATATTGAGGCACTTTACACGAATGTCCCCCAAAAGGAAGCTCTAAGAGTGATTGAGGACATTCTTAGGAAAGAAGAAACAGTGACTAAATCTAAATGTATCCTACAAAGTCTGGAATTAGTATTTTCATACAACTTTTTTGAGTTTGCTGGAGTTTGTTACCAACAGACGAACGGGGTCAGCATGGGGGCTGCCTGTGCTCTCAGTGTTGCGAACCTCTATATGGGACATTATGAGAACAAACATATTTACAATGAGGTTGCCCCTTTCTTTGAAAGCATCTCTTACTGGTCTTGATATATAGACGATATCTCCTTTGCATGGCAAGGCAACAAAGAAGATCTCTAAGAATTCAGCCTTTGGATTAGCCTCTGTGACCCCAACTTGAAATTTGTGATTAAATCCAGCAAATACAAAATTGAATTTTTGGACCTTTGGATTGAGCACCACCATTCACAACTCTAAGTGTCACTGTTTACTAAACCTACTGTCAGTCAGTCAGTCAAAATTCTTTATTTCGATTAATAAAAATCATAAAAAGCAGCAACAATACATACATACAAAATGCGGGAGATAAGAAGAAATTCTGTACAAGATCAATAATTATGCAAGAATTTGCGAACATTCATATATATATTCATTATTTACAATTCATAAAAAATAGGTAGTGATAACGGTGTTCACTCCAAATTTAAAAAGCCACTCTAAAGCTTCGATTAAAATCAGAGATCAAAAAATGCATCAAATGTATTAACATGATTTAAAGCAAGGTATCCTTGGAGCATACAGGTATTACAGTTTTTTAATTCTAGCGGCTGCCACCAAGAAACTTGCTACACTAAAAATGGTGCGCACACTACTCAATAGTTGCAGATGTAGGAGTGCTGGTCTTACTTGCACAAAGGCTGCCTCTCGTAAAATGGGGTATAACATTTTTTTACGTGGCTTGGAGAACTTTTCACAGAACATAACTAGGTGGAGGGTATCTTGTACTGAGAAATTGTCACAGGAGCATGGTGGTGATTCTTCCGGTTTGCCCCATTTCGGAAAAAGTCCTAGGTTAAGATGTATTAAATTGAACCTGAATCTTGTCAGCAAAAAGCGATGAAAAGGCTTTGTGACGAGCTTCAGGTAGGGCTCAATTGAAGGGGAAGTTTGTAAAAGGTAGATACTTCTAACACCCAATTTTCTAAGCTCCTCCTCTTCCCTGTCTGCCTCCAACATCTTCATGAAGTTATGTTTGATCCAGTCCACATCCTCTTTCCTAATATCCTCTGGGGCTGTATATAGTTCAGGGCGACCCAGTCTGGCACACGCCGCTGTAACGTATGCCAGACATGGTATGCCATTTGCCTTGTCGAGGGCTAAGCAATCTTTAAGGATAAGGTGGTTGAGGGTGATATCCTCATTAAGCCATGTCTTTGCCCAACAAATTAAGGGGGCTACTTTTAGATGGTCCGTAATGTAGCCTAAACCCAATTCAGAGTGGATGGACAGAGTCGGGGCTGACTGAGGTACCACCAACAAGGATCTAAGAAATCTGTTCTCCGCGAGTTGTATTTTACCCACCGTGGCATATCCCCATATTGAGGCCCCATAAGATGCAATTGCACAACATTTAGCCTTGTATATTTTAAGAATGGCCTCCATAGGCCTTGCTCCCAGTCGTTTAGCAAAGCTGGGAAGGGCGGATGTAGATTTTGTAACAGCATTGCTCTTTTGTTTCTGCTGGGCGCCCCAATTGCCCTTCTCGTCAAACAACACTCCAAGGTAGGTGAAAGCCGGTACCCTGGAGAGTTGATTGCCCAGACATCTGAACGTGTTTGCCTTTGTAATCTTCCTACGGCATCCAGCAATCATGACATGAGATTTGGTGCTGTTAACTTTTAGGTCTAATGACTCCATAAAGGCGCCGAAGTTATCCAGCAGCCTCTGTAGGCCTAGGCCTGTGCGAGCAATGAGTACAGCCAGGCGCGCAACACCCATTGGGCTCACTGGGCTTCAGCCCCCCCCGTCGCCTCCTCTGCCCGGGCTAAGATGACACGCACTGAAATGATGCAAGAAGGCTGCGCACTGGAGCCGAGAATGTGGTTTTTATTATGCTTTCTGAGAGGCCCAGCAGCCTGAGCCAGACAGCCAGCCTCTGAACAGTTTCCTCGAGTGAACCCCCCTGCCCCCACCTCTTGATTTCCTTTAGAGTGGCGTCGCCGAGGTGAAATCCTTGCCTGAAGGCAGGGATTTCACCTAAGCACTTGATGGGTTGTAAGCATGGGATGTGAAGATGTGCACAGCAGGGGGAAGGCATGGCCAGTGCAGGTGACGCTTTTCTTTTGTATGGGAATTTCTGCTGGTGTAATAGCCCAGGGTTTGCTGTCTGTGCACTTGGATAGATGTGTATTCCATACAAGTGCACAGACAGCATACCCTGGGCCATGACACCAGCAGAAATTAATTTTCAAAGGAAAAGCATCACCTGCACTGGCCATCCCTTTCACCCTGCTGTCTGTGCACTTGGATGGAATTCACATCCACTGCACTGCTCACTAGATGAATGGTGAACAGGGCCATGGAGCTTTCTATTTTCGCATCCAAGGGCAGCAGCGAAGAAGCAGAGGAGACCCAGGCAAGGAGAATCCAGGAGAGCTATCTACTCTGAGTCCTTCGAGGGGCTGGATGCCAGGACACAGTGCTGCTGATCAGCCAGACTCCACAGTATAGCATTAGAAGAGCAGGCAGCAGTTTTTTATGTAATTTCCAGTAACTTTAATGCATTTTTCAGCACAGCATTACCTACTGCCTGCATATCTAGGTTACTGTGAATGTTGTTCTTGACTTACATGCATAGAAATCAAAGAGGACAGTCCCCTCCAAATATGCAACTGTAATGTAAGTTTGTAGTGTTCATTTTTTTGGGGGGGCTAGTGGGTAACTTTAGAGTTCAGGGTGGGTGTGGGTTTTAAGGTGCCAGTGAGTAATTTTATGGTTCATTTTGGGTTACAAATTGGGGTGCCAGGGGTTAATTTTAGGGTTCTGAGCGGGTATGGGTTTTGGGGTTCCAGGGGGCAATTTTAGGGTTTAGGGTGGGTATGGGTTTTGGGGTGCCAGGGGTCATTTTAGGGTTCATTGGGGGTATGTGTTTTGGTGTGCCAGGGGTAATTTTAGGGTTCAGGGCAGGTGTGGGTTTTGGGGTGTCAGGGGGCAATTTTAGGGTTCAGGGTGGGTATGGGTTATGGGGTGTCAGGGGGAATTTATGGTTCAGCATGGGTATGGGTTTTGGGGTGCCAGAGGGTCATTTTAGGGTGTGGGGTGGGTATAGGTTTTGGGGTGCCAGGGGGGGATACTTTTAGGGTTCAGGGTGGGTGTGGGTTTTGGGGTGCCATGGGATTAATTTTAGGGTTCAGCGTGGGTATGTGTTCTATAGTGCCAGGGGTAATTTTAGGGTTTAGGGCAGGTGTGGGTTTTGGGATGTCAGGGGGCTATTTTAGGGTTCAGGGTGGGTAAGGGTTATGGGGTGCCAGAGGGGAATTTATGGTTCTGCGTGGGTATGGGTTTTGGGGTGCCTGGGGTAATTTTAAGGTTCAGGGTGGGTATGGGTTTTGGGGGGCAAGGGGGGAATTTATGGTTCAGCTTGGGTATGGTTTCTGGGGTGTCAGGGGTAATTTAAGGTTCAGGGTGGTAATGGGTTTTAGGGTGCCAGGGGGTAATCTTAGGGTGTGGGGTGGGTATGGGTTTTGGGGTGCCGGGGGGGGGGATAATTTTAGGGATCAGGATGAGTATGGGTTTTGGGGTGCCAGGGGTAATTTTAGGGTTCAGGGCGGGTATGGGTTTTAGGGTGTGAGGGGGTTAATTTTAGGGTTCAGCGTGGGTATGTGTTTTGGTGTGCCAGGGGTAATTTTAAGATTCAGGGTGAGTATGGGTTTTGGGGGGCAAGGGTGTAACTCCAGGGATCACTGCGGGTATGGGTTTTGGGGTGCCAGGGGTAATTTTAGGGTTCAGGGTGGGTATGGGTTTTGGGGTGCCGGGGTAAATTTAGGGTTCAGGGCGGGTATGGGTTTTGGGGCTCCAGGGGGGTGATTTTAGGGTTCAGGGTGGTAATGGGTTTTGGGGTGCAAGGGGGTAATTTTAGGGTGTGGGGTGGGTATGGGTTTTGGGGTGCCGTGGGGATAATTTTAGGGATCAGGATGGGTATGGGTTTTGGGGTGCCAGGGGTAATTTTAGGGTTCAGGGTGGGTATGGGTTTTAGGGTGTGAGGGGGTTAATTTTAGGGATCAGGATGGGTATGGGTTTTGGGGTGCCAGGGGTAATTTTAGGGTTCAGGGCGGGTATGGGTTTTAAGGTGTGAGGGGGCATTAACCGATCCTGATTATCTGCCATTTTAGCTCCGCCCCATTGATTAACATTAGCCACGCCCCTTCATTTGCCATGTTAGCCCCCCCCGAAATTAAGACCTAGTTGCGCCCGTGAGTACAGCATCGTCCGCGTACAGGAGGACTGGAATACCCTTTCCCCCTGCACGCGGAATATCTGCACTAGCCCCAGTTAGTGATTTTTCCAGGCCATTAATGTAAATTGTAAAAAGAAGGGGGGCCAGAATACAACCTTGTCTGACCCCCCGCCTGGATTTAAATTGTGCCGTGCACCTGCCGCCCTGCGTGACCCTAACAGCCGCCGCTAGGTTCTGATGGAGGTCGCTAAGGAGATGGACCAAAGAGGCATCTACACCCATTTCCAGCAGAATATGCCATAGTTTAGAGCGGTTGACCAGGTCAAACGCTGACGATAGGTCCATGAACCCAAGGTATAAAAATCCATCTTTAGCTACAGTATATTTATTAATCAAAAGATGTAGATTTAGACATTGGTCCGTCGTGCTTCTATGTTGCCTGAAACCGTACTGGAGGTTCGAGAGCACCCCCCCATCAAGCAACCAATCTCCCAGTCTCTGCAAAAGGACCCTGCCCATGATCTTGACGGCAGAGTCCAACAGGGAGATTGGCCTGTAACAGGCGGGGTCCCCTCTGCTCCCTTTTTTGAAAATGGGTACAATTATTGAAGAGGCCCAAGAAGGGGGGAAACCCGCTATAGATGATGCATTAAACACGTTAGTTAAAATCTTGGCCCAGAAGTTAGGATACAAGATATAGAGGTCAGCAGGGACCCCATCAGGCCCGGGGGCCTTATGTTTTAAAGTGTCTCGAATTGCCTTTTCTACTTCTGTTATTTCAAATTTGACAATTTCGGTAGGGTGATCCAAAGTGGGGCTTCCTGGGTTTAGCTTTTGATGCTCCTTATCGCTATAAATGCTCATAAAATGTTTGAGCCACACATCATCTGGAATAACACATTCTGTGTCTAAGTTGTCGGTATCTGAGGAAAAAGGACTGATTTATTACGGCCCAAAACTTTCTACTGTCTTTTAGCACGTCGATTTTCTGCAGATTATCCCATGCCTCCTCTTTAATTTTGCGTTTCCGCATAAAAATTGCCTGTTTGTACGCCTTACGAAGAGAAGAGACTAGGGCCTTGTCCCTTGGTTTGCTCCTGATTGCTTTTAGGAGAGCCCCGTGAGCCTTTGAGCAAGAGGAGTCAAACCATTTAAATGCCTTCTTAGATCGCGGTCTGATCTCTTTTTGTAAATTTTCTGCGATTTGGTCACAGATTGCTGTGAAGGATGTTATTATTTCTGTGGCCGCGGCATGCTCATCAAGACAGACTCCTATGTTGGATTCTGCCTTGATGGCCAGATCTTCAAAAAAGGCCTCCGGGACTACGGCTTCCCACTTTATCCGTCTTCCTTGGTCCTTTGTCACTAAGTGCTGTGGTGCCACCCTACCAGAATCAGTGATAGCAACCTTGCACCGCAATTCCACTTCCAGTACAAGCGGATTATGGTCGCTAAAGGTTGATGTCATGACTCTGTACGCAAGAATTTTGATCATAGTTCGCGGAGAGACAAAGATGTAATCAATCACAGATTCAGCACCTCGTCCTATGAAAGTGGGGGGAGCCTCTCTACCTCCTTCCTTGGCCGGTTCAAATAAATTTAAACTGGCTAATAGTTCCTCAAGAGCATCCCCCTGTTTATTGTGTTCAAAATGTGGTACTCTCCCATTCGCAGGTCCCACCACATCTTCCCCATAACAATCCCATGGGCAAGGATGTAAGTTAAAATCACCCATTAAAATTATTTCGTGATCACAGGAGTTGCTAAGCTTGCAGACTGACAAACAATGATCTAACACACTAAAATCTTCCTTTTGAAGGGAGTTTCCCATTGCATTATATAGATTTATTAATAGATAATATTGGTCTGCAATAAACCATTCTATTATAAGGAAATTATCTGACTCCCCATTAAGTTTTCTGAAAAAGTAGACCCCCCTTTGGTCTCCCTGCGGTGCCCCGTACCTCTGGAATAGTGAAACTTTGATAACCATCTAGGTTAAAAATGGATTCAGCGTCCCAAGTTTCCTGGAAAGCCAGGAAATCAAACTGTCTTATGTGTTGTAACCAGATGGTATCAGAGCTTTTTGATCTGATTCCTGCCACATTCCAACTTAACAATTTACATGTGTTCACCCGATTAAGTACAGTATGAATGATATCCCCTGAGCCAACTTCCGGGACCATGACTTGATGTTCCAGTCAATCATTAGATTCCATCTGTGAGAGAGGTGAGTATCGATTACGAAGCTCTAACACCTCCCTATTGACTAGATGTACTGTGGAATCTGGCTGTCTGGGAGTTAGTATGGGAATTGTTGGGGCAACAGCTTCCCCCCAAGAGCTATTCCCTTTATAGGTCTCCACTGTGCCCTCATCTTGGTACGATGTTGTATATGTTTTTTTGTGGTGGAAATTATGGCGTATATAGTGCTGATTAGGTTGCTGTTGATGGTGGTTATGTGCACTCACCGGTGGGTAGAAAAAACCCAAAGGCAGAGGTCTAATACCCTTATTTGTGATATTCGAACCATCCCAGAAAAGTCTTTCAGCACTATACCTATTGTTAAAATTTACCACCACACAGTCCCCAGGAATTTTCTTAAGGCAATGTCCCACCCAGTGAACCCTTCTTGCCGTAGTAAGAGCCGCGGCAATGTCGTCACCGCCCGTACTGAGCTGGTAACACCATTGTATAGCTTGGGACATCAAATCAGCAGTTGTTTCGATGGTGTCTCCCCTGATTGGGGGTACCCCAGTGAAAACAGCTACCAAAGGTGCTGCCTCCGGAGGCAGCCCCAGAGTACGGGCCACCTGCTGTATGCGTCTGGTCTTGTCCGCTGGCTGGGTACATGTGTTTCAGGCACGCTACCCTCGGCCCTCGTCTCTACAAGTGGGTGTCCTTTCTTAGCTGCATTCCCTGTCAGGCTGTTGGGTCTACCTGGACTAGTGTTGACGAACAGAGTATCTGCTGTGGGAGGATTAATATTTAAGGCTTCTGACTGAGTGGGGCCCCTCGTTTTCCCCATATGTTGGTTCAGAAATGCATCAATCTTATTACATTTAGCCATAAGCCCAGCGACACAAGTGTTCAAAGTGTCAACAATGTCTTTGGCGATGGACTCTAAAGCTGGTTCCAGGCGTGAAATAAATAAGTCCTCCACCATTTTCCCAATATGTGCCTTGAAACAGGGATCTATTCGATGTGTCTTAGCAGTGGGTGTTTTCCTTTTAACCGCCATGTTTAAGAGCTTTCGCTTCTGCTGCGACTTGTGTGAAGGGGCAACAGGTGGGGTAGGCTGTGGTTGGGAAGCATCTGCCTGTGAGATGGGTGGGGGTATATGGGTTGAGGTCCCTCCTCGGTTGGTAATCACGACAATTGGCTCCAGGGGGATCACTCGATTATTGTCTTCCGGGGGGGCCTGTATTAGATCTGTCACATTGAGGCCCAGCTCTTTCTCTGCAATGGCGATCTCTTTGGTCAATACCCCCACTGCAGATGTTAGGTATGAGATGATTGAGTCTGACTTTCTGGGGGATTTGGCTTTTGTGCCCTCGTCATCTTTAGCACATACCTTTTTCCTTTTGCCCATTGTAGATGCTGCCGTGAAGGCGTTAGGGGGGTGGCCCGTCCCGTCCCTTGTCGTCCCCGGACGGCCACAGGCGGCCCGCCCTCTGCCAGGGCTCCGCCAGTCGCCGTCCGCGCGCGTCCGCGACGCGGAGGGAGCTGTCTGAATCTGAGCGCCCCCAGTCGCGCTCTGCAGGAAGTGGGCAGTGTCCTCCCAAAGCAGGCTGGGAGCTGTAGTCTCAACCCCGCTCCGCTGCCGAGCGTTGCCACCAGCTCGGCGGCGGGGGAAACCACAGTGTCAGGGACCCAGCGGTGTTAGGCTGCCCAAGATGGTCCAGTAGGGCAGGTAAGCTGTGACACCCCTCACTGTGCGCCCACACGTAATTTTCAATGGCCCCCTAAACCTACTGATAGGAATACTATCCTTCACTTTAGCAGCTTTCCTCCACAGTGCCTTCAGCCAATTCTCAGTTTACGTACAAATTGTACTAGTATTAAACAATTTATGTCTCAAGCTGAAACCATCAAAACCAAACTCTTGGACAGAGGCTAACCTAAGGATGTAGTGAGAGATGCCTACAAAAGGGCTAGATACTATAACCAAGACAGTATGTTTGAACCGAGACAGCGGCAGACTGAGGACAAACTCATCTGTGTGAGAAAGTGGCTCTATATATACTTGACCAGAATAAGGTACAGTGTGTATAGAGTCCACAAACCCCAGAGGTATAACAGAGGTTAAAGTCAGGGCTGACCTTACTCTCAAAAGTGGTAGCTTGGTCGAGCAGTAAGGCAGTACCAGAGGACAATGTAAAGCATTTGTTGTACACACTCAGTCAGCAAAAGGTTTCACACACTCAAGGACTGAACTTCAGGCCAATTGTTTTTATATCAAAAGATATAGTTATTTTATTTTTAGAACCAACAGGTATCAAAATATACTTTTCTCAATAGGCGTACTCTCGGGTCATTACTTTGCAAAGAGGCAATAAACCTTGTAAATACAATAGGTACAAAGGTTGCAGTAGGCAACATAATTCTAAACACAATTTAACATTGAGCTCAATGGGGTTTTCTGCATAAATGCAGCAGATTACTTTATAGATTACTTTTGTAACTTCAGGACTGGATCCTAGATTCAGTCCTTGGGTCTAAGCTGAAAACAGTTTAGTAAAAACATTTTCGTTATTTCAATGATTTTTAAAGAATATAAAGGTGTTTTAAAAGTTGACATTTAGAAACTTTTCAGTGAAAAACTAGCAATGTTATCCAATGGAAGGAAATTCAAAGCATCGGTTAAGTAGGCTCTTGTTACTTTTGTAATCCAGTACTGGACTCCTAGGTTCAGCACTGGGGTCTCTACCTAAGACAGTTATGTAATTACGTTTTAGTAGTTGGTACGATTTTTAAGGAATATTTGTCATTTTCAAAAGTAGACAGAGGAATTTTCACAGAAAAACAGTCAATGGTTTGAAATTTAGAATACTAGTAATCACGGTTGTGATTAATTTTGCGGTTCAGTACTGGGCTAAAAGATACAGCACCGGCTTCTCTCCTGATTATAGGTGAGTACTTCGGAATTCGATATTCGGCTGATTTTAGGTGAATATTTTAACATTTAAAAACTTCACATTTAGAAGAAATTTCGCGGGAAAACAGTCAATGGTTGCCTAGGGAAGAAATTTAGATTATTAGAAAACACGGCGGTGATTACCTTTGCGGTACAGTACTGGGCTACAAGGTACAGTACTGGCTTCTCTCCTGATCACAGGTGAGTAATTCGAAATTCGTTGTTCGGCTGATTTTAGATGAATATTTTAAAGTTTAATAACTTCACACTTAAAAGATTTTTCGAGTCAAACTAGCCAATGTTATCCTACGGCAGGAAAGTGAGTCATCGGTTTCCAGGTGAGTACTCGACTGGTGAAGTTAAGGTTCTGGGCATAGACTCAGGGGTCCCCCAGGGTCAGGTAGGTACAGTTGGTACACCCTCAGCGGCACAGGGGCAGCCGGGTGCAGCGGTAGTTGGGCCCAATGTTATCCAATGAGAGGCAGGGGGCCTTCGGTTGGTGGCTGCTGGCTAGCAGGCCACATGGCTGTGGGAGCGGGGCTCCTGGTCACTTGCTCAGGGAAAATGGGGAAGTAGAATAGGGTACAGGTTGCACTGCCAGGGTCACTCGGGCGGCTGGGTGCAGGGTGCTTTTGAGCCGTCGGGCACTCATTGTTACTCAATGGAGATCTTGAAAAGGGAACGAAGGCTGCAGGCTCGGGACGGAGGATCTTCTGGAGCAACCAACTTTTCGAGGGGTAAGTTGGGATCTTGGAGGATAGGTAGGCACCCAGGAGTTAAGCACAGGGGGCCGTGGGGTGCCAGGTGCAGGGGTGTCTTTTGAGGTCAGGAGATCTTACCCCCTGCTGGTCGCGGTCGGAGGGGTCCTTTGTCCTGAGGCTGCAGGCATTGTCAGGGTCATCGAGGAGGGTCCTTGGGCACTGGATTCCGGGTCAGAATCGCCGGGGGGACATCCTCAGGTTCTTTCCGGCACTCCAGCACAGGCCAGGCTTGGCGGGTGCAGAGTTCACAGTTCCGGGCTGATGCCAGGGCTTGTTACTTGCTGTGAGCAGTACCACTGCTTGTTGGAGACCCAGGTAGTCAGAGTCACAAGGCAGTAAGCTCCTCCAGGGTTTTTGAGGTTGCTGACCTCTGGAGACGTCGGGTTTTAGCAGGGGCAGGTTCGAGGGTTGACAGGCCGGTAGGGCTGGGGCCAAATCAGTTGGTGTCTTCCTCTTTTTAGCAGCTGCACGGCAGGTCTTCTTGTTCCTTGTTCTTCTTTCTTGTTTTGGAATCTGGATCTGTGGAAATAGGTTCAGGGTGCCCCTAAATAGTAAATTTAGGGTCGTTACAGGTAGGGCAAGGGCAGGGACCAATGGGTCCCTGTCCTGGGGTGGGACGGCTGTAATGCCAGAAACCGGTCCCTGCCGAAGACGGCTGTAATGCCAGAAACCGGTCCCCGGAAGCTTGTTTCCTTTCCAGTAAAGAATTGGCTTGGTAGTTTGGTCTGCCCTGTTCCCATGATGCACTGGGCCAGGGACAGACTAATTTGCATGTAGCCAGGTTCTGAACTGGGATGGTGCAGTGAGCTAAAAAACGGTGATGGATCAAGCCCTGATCTTTTGACTGGGTAGGAGTGTTCTGCTTAATTCAGATACTCTGTCCATCATCACCCCCCTTTTTGAATCGTTTTGGCCACCACAAGTGTGGAAGGGTATGCTCAGATGTGAGTCCCTTGCTCACTGCACCATCAGGATTCAAGCAAGCCGGGCCGAAGACGGCTGTAATGCCAGAAACCGGTCCCCGGAAGCTTGTTTCCTTTCCAGTAAAGAATTGGCTTGGTAGTTTGGTCTGCCCTGTTCCCATGATGCACTGGGCCAGGGACAGACTTATTTGCATGTAGCCAGGTTCTGAACTGGGATGGTGCAGTGAGCTAAAAAACGGTGATGGATCAAGCCCTGATCTTTTGACTGGGTAGGAGTGTTCTGCTTAATTCAGATACTCTGTCCATCACCACCCCCCTTTTTGAATCGTGGGTACACCCCCTAGCCTGCTCCTCTCCTGTGGGAGGGGGGCAGGAGCCTATCTGTGATTGGGCAGGGGTCCCCATCTTTAAGATGGCCGGAGCCTGGGGTTGTGCATCACCTCACCTCTTTCACCTGAGGGGTGGAGTTGGCACAGGCTGGCACACCGCCCTGTCTGATTTTAACAGAGTTTATTAGTTTTTGCAAGAAACCATTTAAGCCACAATGAAAAGGCCGCCATTACGCAGATGGCTCGTGCCGCCACAGGATAAAAGCAAACAGCAAATACTCATCACTCCCCGTAAACACCCTTCTCCCCCTCCCTGCCCCCACCCTCCCCCGCCAGTGTGCCCTATTTAGGTCGAACAGGAGTTTAGCAGTGAACTACCCATCTGTACAGCCATGTAACCATCTAATATTAGATGTACCAGCATGATAAAGTGCCTTCACAGGAGAATCAGAGCCCTGTAGCCCCTTTCAAAGTTGCAAACGCAATCAAACCTGGTTCATCGTCGGGCGCCCCACCAATTCATCCGCACCCCTCAGTCTCACTCAACGCTCTCTCCAACTGTCTGGCGCCGGCAGAGTCCCCCCGACTAGCCTCAGTATTCTCCCCTCCATCCTCCTCCTCGGAATCTGCAGATGGGGTCCGCAGTTCAGTCACCAGTGCCTCCCACGCTCTCGCTGTCTCTAATGCCTTTTCATTAGTCGAGCGCCTAGCCAATTGCAGGCGGAGGGTGCCCTCGCTGCTCGCCCAGGTCAAGAAGCTCGTCCGCCATCTCTGATAGTAGGGGCCCGTTCTAGGCTTCCAATGCATGGTGAGCTCCCTTTTTGCCATGATCAGCCCCAAGTCGTAGAATTTACTAGTAACTTTGGTACTGGAGGTATGTGGAAACCAAAGCAGCAAACAAGTAGCCATCTCAGCCTCCAGCGTCCGCAGCCGTCACACGATTCAAACACGTCACCACCTCTTCCCAATAGGATCCCAACCCTGCACAGGTCCAGAACATGTGCCGGAAGTCGGCACCATCCACAGCGCACCTCGGACACGTTGAGTGGGATACCCCAAAGTACCTCAAAATCTTAGCAGGAGTCAGGTACGCCCTATGAAGCGTGAAAAACTGTACTAATTGGAACCGGGCATTGCGCGTACCCTTCCAGGCTCGCCGCAATAGGTGGGGCCACGTCGTCTCCGGTATGGGCCTGCTGATGTCCGTCTCCCACTTACCTTTTAAGGTATCTAGAGTGGATAAGTGTTCAGTCGACAGGCGTCGGTAGAGGCAAGTGACGGCTTTAAAAGTGCCCGCCGCCATGGTGACATACTGGCAGCCCAGCGAGGTCGGAGGTTCCTGCAGCCCCGTCTTCCAGCGGCGCTGCAGTCCCACTACCAATGCAGCATGCAATAAATAGTCTCCTCGTGGCAACCCAAACATGTTTTGTAGATCCTGAAAGGACAGCAACACGCCATCTCTATACAGATCTCCCACCACATGGAGGCCCACCTCCTCCCAAACTGCCAACGCAGTCCAATGACCCCCGTGGGGGAGGGCCGTACACATGCCCAACGGTATCTCCGGGGCATACGGGTAGGAACAACCGACTCGTTTCTGACTCTGACTCCAGCATAGGGGGAGGGTGCGCTCCTCAAGAGTGAGCTGGCTAAGTTCGATCTTCTGTTGGAGAACTATGAAAGATAATACGTGTCGAGGGATCACTCTGCCACAGGGTCCCTCAGGTCCCCGGAACTCCAGAGCCACCGCCAGCGTAAGCCACTGAAGCTGTGCCGCTAGGTAGTACCATTCAAAATCAGGCACTGCTAGTCCCCCATCAGCCTGTGGATGCATCAGGGTGGTAATCGCAACACGCCGCCGACCTGCACCCCAGACGAAACCTGTAGTCATAGCCCGAAGTGTTCGGAAGACCGAGGTCGGAATCCACACAGGTAATGTGCGGAAAAAATAGAGCAAGCGCGGCAGCGCAACCATCTTTAAGAGTGCCACTCGGCCCGCAACCGACAGAGGGAGAGAGCTTCAAAAGGCCATGCTGCCCTTCAGGCCCCTTATCGCCTTGTGCACGTTACCGTCCAAGAGATCAGACTGTGTATGATAAATACGGGTGCCCAGATAAGGCAGGCAGCAGGGTTTCCACCTGAAGTCCTCCCCTGCCGAAGGCTGCCGCCCAGTCGGGGTCAAAGGGAATAGGCAGGTTTTGGTCCAATTCACACACAGGCCCGACAGCTGACCAAACTGCTGGAGCAGCGCTCTGGCACCCCGTATTGCCTCATTTTCACCGGACAAGAACATCAGTATATCGTCGGCGTATAGAGAAATGTAATGGGCCTCTCCACGTAACGACAGACCTTCATACGACCTCCCCAACCTAGCATGCGCAGCCAACAGCTTGATCGCGAGTGCAAATAATAGCGTGAATAACGAGCAGCCCTGCGGGGTGCACCTCCCCACCTGGCAACCCGCTGATATGGTCGACCCCGTTTTGACCCTGGTGGAGGCCGAGTTGTACAGTAACGCGGTCTACTGCACAAACTGATCTCCCAAGCCAAACTCTGAAACATATACAGCCATTCCACGCTATCAAAGGCCTTCTCAATATCTACCGAAAGCACAACAGCGTTCGGAACATCCTGGCAACCCCCCTCCATAACTCGGAGTAATCGACGTATACACGTCGCCGTGTTCCTGGTAGGGATAAAATCCGCCTGATCTGGGTGTACCAAGGTCGTCATGTGCTCCAGAAGCCGGGCCGTAAGAATTTTACAGAGTATTTTATAATCCACTGTAAGCATGGAGAGCGGGCGATACGCTGAGCGCAAGCTGGCATCTCCGCCCTTCTTCAGCAATGGTATAATAATCACCTCTCTGGCAGATGCAGGCAGTCTTCCCAAATCCCAAGCTTCCCTATATACCAAGAACAGTCTTGGCACCAAGAGATCCACTTATTTAGCGTAAATCTCTACCGGGAGACCATCAGCCCCCGCGTCTTCAGCCGCACCATGTGCTTGATCGCAGCTCGAATTTCACCCAGGGAAATAGCTTCCCCCAACTTGTCTCCCTGATCTGGATCCAATCGTGGGAGCTGGGCCGCTAAAAGGAAATCCTGGGTTTCCTCCGGTAGGTCCGGCATCGTGCTGCGGTAGAGCGCAGTATAGTAGTTAAATAACTGGTCATTGATCTCCGACTGCGAGTATACAAGGTCCCCAGTAGTCGTGCCCAATGACAGGATCGGAGTGCCCCAGGCTGCCGGATTCGCTAACCACGCTAATAAAGAACCCACTTTGTCCCTTTCTGCGTGGGCCCTCACCAGATACTCCTTGTAGTCAAGACAACGCAGGCGCTCCACCTGAGTGGCCACCGCCTTACGCGCCTCCAACACTGCCGTCCGACCCGCCGCATCTGTGTGACCTGCCCTTTCAGCGCGACACAGCCGGTCTTCCTCCCGCGTGATATCCCGCAGCAACCTCTTGCGGGCTCCCGCCGTGGCCGAGATGCACACCCCTCTCATCACCACCTTAAACGCGTCCACTCATGGGCTCTGCTAAACGCCGTACCTGTATTTTCAGCAAAATAATGTTCTATGCTATGCTTAACCTCAGCACTAAAAACAGGGTCTTCCAAGGCCGTGGGGTTCAATCGCCACGTGGGGATCGCCTGGCGCCGCCACGTCCACCGCACCGCAATTAAACAAGGGTTGTGGTCTGATAGCGTCCGTGCCAGATACTCACTGTGATAGACCATGCCCTGGGCTTCGGTGAGCACAGGATACCATCTATTCGCACATGTAAATCATGCGGCACGGAGTAGAACGAGTAATCCCAATCCGTTGGGTGATGGGTCCGCCACGTGTCTACCAGGCCCCATGTGCTCTGCCCTTCCCGCCGCACCTTCGCCATCATATGTACCGGCGACTGGGCCAGTGGAGGATGGGAGCGATCCAAGCCCACATCGGCGACCGAGTTGAAATCGCCCCCCAAAAACACCGTACCAGTCAGGAGGGTCGCTAGCTTTCCAGACAGGCGCGAGAAAAAGTCCGGCTGTTCCACATTCGGAGCATACACACAACACATGGCCACATCTATTCCATCCATACGCCCCTGCACTGCTACAAACCTTCCCTCTGGGTCAATCACCGTGGTCAATGGCTGGAAAGGCAAACCCGCACGCACCCAGATCAATGCACCTCGCGCATAAGCAGAATATGTAGTATAAAACAAGTGACCCCGCCATCTACGCTGCAGCGCCCGGCCTTCAGATTGAACAATATGGGTCTCCTGCAGAAAAGCTACCTGAATCCCCCTGCGCACTAGATATGCATGCACCTTATACCGTTTCCTCATGGAGTTCAGCCTTCGTACGTTCCAGGAAATGCATTTCAATTCAAGGCGGGTCCCCATAGTGGAGTACATCAAGAAACAACTTCTACCTCTCCCAAGATGGCACTCTGGCAGCACCCCAACACCCCAAACTTCCCCAACCAACCCCCCTCCCTCCCTTCCCCAGAACAGGCGCTAAACTGCAGTTACCCATCCAAACCTGGTCCCAAAAGCGGGAACTCTCTGGCAACTACCAGAGTCTCACACCTAGATGACAGTCCCCCCCCGGCTCTCATCACAACAGGGCAACCCAAAGCCAGTCCAACACCCCCTTACTGTACCCAAGCCAGGTAAATAAGAGTCACTCGTCCATGAGGTCATCAGCAGTTCCTGGCGTGACATGCGGCAGGGCCCGACTGTCCACATCAGAACCCTCAGTTACTAGGTCCTCCGACCCCTGCTGGGAGCCCGATTCCGCCACAGGATCTACGTCCACTGCCCTCGAAATGGCAGAAACTGCCTGGAGGGCCGCCCGGCGGTCCAGTTCCGTCTGTGATTGTGATGGCGTTCGAGTGGATGCCATGCGACCCCTGGGTCGCCGCCTCCTTCGTGGTTTCGGGCTGGTCTCCGCCGCCTTCTCCATTACCTTCTCCGTCGCCTCGTCGCCATCTCTGCCAGCCTTATATGTTTCCAGCCAACACCAAGTATCCTCAGGTGAGTCAAAAAAGTACGTTTTACCATCCACCAATAGTTTCAGTCGTGCAGGGAAGAGGAGAGAGTACCGTATGCCCTCCTCGCGAAGGGTCCTCTTAACTGATAGGAAAGTGGAGCGACTGCGCTGGACATCATACAAATAGTCAGGATAAATGGACACTGATGCATTATCCACCCGGTGAGGGCCCAGTGCTCGCACTTTCTGCAGTATAACATCCCAGTCTTTAAAATGTAACAGCCGTGCCACCACAGGCCGGGGAGGGCGGCCGACGGCCGGCAGGCGGGCAGGCACTCGGTGGGCTCGTTCCAGTGTATAAAACTGCGACAGACCCTCAGGGGCCACCACCTCACGCAGCCAGGCCTACCGGTAGGCAACCATATCGTTCCCCTCAATTTTTTCAGGTAGGCCCACTACCAGGACGTTGTTCCGCCTGTTGCGGCCTTCAGCATCCTCCGCCCTCTTCTCCAACTGTTGCACCCTGCGCACCGGTTCCCCCACCGCTGCATCAGTCGCCTTATGTGCAGGCTCCAGCACCTCCAAGGTCAGTTCTGTGGCCTTAAGTCTGTCAGCCAGCTTGCCATGATCCGCCCTCAGCAGGACCAAGCTCGCGGACACCTGCGTGATGTCGTGATGCAACGCCTCTCTCGTGGCTGTGATGGCTTGTAGGATCTGCTCCAACGGTTGCTGTTGTAGCCCCGGTGCCTGCGCTCCAGCAGACTCCTGATCTTGGCCCACCGACATCTCCTCCACAGGTTCACGAGGTGGCACCCCCTGTGTTGCCTTCAGCTTCCCCATGGTCCCACAGGGCCCCTGCACTCCTCAAGACCGGTCAGGCGGTGGTCGCACAATGCACACCTATCCTTGGTAACAAGAGAAGCACGAGGTCAGCTCTTCACTCCACACCAGGCCAGGGTCACAAGCCTGTGCCAGCCGCCTCACCACTAGGCCGCTGGGTGTTACAGGTGCGAGGCGTGGTCCCCGGTATCCGTCTCCCCCGATGGTGTCTCCGGCCCCAAATTGTGAAGCTGCCACTATCGTGGGGCAGCCGCCAGCACTCCACGCAGACCCGAGGGGGTGCCACCAGCTCCTCAGGCGACCTCAATACGGGGCCGCTCCGCTACTCCAGGCCTCTCCTGTGTGGCCCCAGCCAGGTCGCGCTCCACACCGTCGCCGCCCAGCACCAGGCAATGGGGCTACCGCTCCCACCGGGGTTTCCCTCACAGACCCCAACGTGGGGTCCCCGTTTGCAGAAGAAGCAGGGTCCAGGCACACCCGTGATGAATCGCCACCGCTGTCCGCCACCCGGTCCTCGAGCAGGCCGTCAGTCAGCCAGGGCCCAGCCCTGAAACCCCAATGGCGGGTGAATCCGTAGTTAGCGATGAGCCTCCTGGTCAGGTTCGACCCATGACCACTACAGAAGGGCCCAGCTCAACACGGGCACAGGGGTCTACCAGTGAGGCATTTAAACCCAGCCCGAGGTCCAACCGGAGCACGCGTCGGAGAGCGCTCTTCCCGACGTCACAGAGCCACGATGGAGAGCCCCACAGCCATCCGGGTCCGCCTCCAAGGAGGGCGATCCCCGCAGAGAGAGACAGCAGACCCGCTGTGTCTCCGCCGCCGGTCCGGCCGCAAGATGGCCGTTTCGCCTCCGAGCCGGCCTCCTGTGTACGCGAGGCCGGGGATGAAGTGCCGGAACCAGGCCTCACCAATATGGCAGATCGTCCGACACCAGGCCCACGACAGATTTCGCTCCGGCTGCGGCAACGGGCTTCGTCGGCTCCCTCCGATCAGCGCAACGGCGTCCCCGCAGCTTAGGGAGCACCTCCAGGACCAGGCGCCGCACCCCAGGCAGAATATCAGGATAAATTTGGCGAGGCAGGCGCGGAGCTCCGAGCTCAAGCAGCCATGCCCGTCGGTGGTCAAGCCACGCCCCCCCACACCCCCCTGTCTGATGTAGGGTTTCCCACCAGTCTTCCCGCCAGAGTGGGGGTCAGAATTGGTGGGGGCCAGTTGCTGAGTACAGCAAGTGGTCTGGAGAAGCTCACAAAGGCGGAATGCCTTTGAAGCTTCCCCTGCCCATCCTGGGGGAGGAGGCTTGGCACCTCGTCCCAGGATGTGCATTGTTGCAGGCCCAGGGGTTCAGCAACAGGTCTGCTGTGTGACAGCCTAGGCAGCCTCTCAGACAAGACGTGGATTGTAGGTTAGGTTTCAGGGGGCATCTCTAAGATGCCCTCTGTAGTGCTTTTTACATTAAATCCCACACTGGCATCAGTGCGGGTTTAATGTGCTGAGAAGTTTGATACCAAACTTGTCAGCCTTTAGTGTAGCTATTATGGTGCTGTGGAGTTCGTAATGACAATCTCCCAGCACCATATACTCTTAATGGCATCACTGCACTAATAGTGCCCAGGAATTGCCCTGGGTACTTTAGGGGCACACACCACTGGCATGGGGCACCCAGCTAGAGGGGTGCCTGATGTATGCCAGGGCAGTGGGTTTGTGGGCATGGCACACAGGGATGTGTGCCATGTCGACTCTTTGTTTAGTTCTGCACCAGGATACTCAGCCTGCAAAGGCAGTGTGTGTGTGTCAGGGTACAGGGCCCCTAAGGGTGGCACAATAAGTGCTGCAGTCCTTAGCGGTCTTCTCTGGTCACAATGCCTTGGGTACCTAGGTACCATTTGCTAGGGGCTGACTTGTGGCCAGAGATGCCAATTGGGTTTAGGCTTTAGCACAGTTTTTGATGACGGAACACAGGCCCTGGGTACCTGATTGGCAGGGACCCAGAGTACACCAAGGAGAAAGTGCATCAGGTATCAGGCAAAAAGTGGGGGGGTACTGCAACAGAAACTCACTTACTTTACAATCTGCGTTACCCAAAACTCAAATTTTGACCATAAGGTGAGACACACTATCAATTCCCAATGGCATCCTCTTAACATCAATAAGGATGAGGCCAAAGATTCGCATTCAGATAAAGCAAAAACCTAAGCAACCTACTAGTCAGTGCTAAAATCAAAGAGTCAAAAACCTTCATAGAAAAATCAATACATGGAACACAACCGATAGTGGGGAACCACATATGAGGCTCCTGCCATACTTGTGAAAATGCTATTGTGTCAGATGTGATCACTGTAGGAGCAAACACCATCAAACTCAAATGTATGACTGTTAGAACTGGGATTTCTGATTGGCTAAGGCTTACGCCAAAGCCAGGCAGAAACCACCATTCTAGTCAGGGCAAGGGAGTCACACGCCAAGATAACCCCTGCTCACCCCCTTGGTAGCTTGGCACGAGCAGACAGGCTTATTCCGGAGGCAATGTGTAAAGCATTTGCGCACGCACACAACAGCAACAACATCCAAGGCACACCACAAAAGGAACTCCACACAAGGTTATATAAAAATAACTTTTGTATTGTCAAAACACATCAGATAGTAATCACACAATATACATTGTGCCAACTGGCACGGGCAATATTCACAAGGGATTATTTACACCAGGACAGGGCCACATGGGCCACTGTCAGAATCAGCACTTAGTAGAACTAGCACTTAGAATAACTGTCACATCAAATAACAATTATAGATCACAACCAGTAACCACTGGTAACAGGTAGGTACACACTACGCAATACTAATAACCATAGGCCTAGGTCACGTAGGGACACAAGCTCACTAGTATAACATACTAGGCCAAGCAAACTTCTAAGCATGAGCACCTTTAGAAGTATAACACAAGCATAAAGGCAAAGCACATTACGCATAACTCACATTTAGGCCTAACCAGTAAAAATACAGTAGGCAATCTCCTCACTAGTCTAAACACATTAGACCCTACCCCCTAAGCATAACTCACATTTATGGGCGTAAATCATAGTGAAACATAATCTCACTAACATAAACCTCCACAGGAAAAACCATCTCTAGAGGTATCAATACAGGGTGCGTAAAACATACTAAATGCATTACATTTCCTAGCACCACATCACTCTAGCCCATAAAACACATTAGGCAAATACCATCATAACATAGTAAAATCACATTGCGCAAAAATCACATTAGGCAATTACCATAATAAACATAGTAAAATCACATTGCGCAAAAATCACATGAGGGCCTTGCGCCCTACCCACATACCAGCCCCCTGGCCAGCTGGCCATCTCAAGAGGGGGGCTCAAATGCCCTGCGTCCAGAATGTCAGGGCGCGCTGCCACGCAGCGCCAGTCAGGGGTGCGCCAATGGTGCAAACCTAAACGTTGAAGCTGCCCACTACTTGCTGGGCAGCTGAGAACAAGAACAGGGCATAAACGCTGCAGCTGGCACTAAGTGCTGCGCAGCTGTGACAGGCCGAGGTAGGGGCAAAGGAGTGCAACTCACTCCTGAGTTCACCAAACACAGGTCCCTCGAAAGAAAGCCTAAACGGTGCAGCTGCCCACTAATTACTGGGCAGCTGTGACTCAAAACTGCGACCAGGGCCCTCACTGGCTCTTAGGATCAAAGACTGCGCAGACTGCTGGAGCCATCTGGCTCTGAAATCCACTGTGCACCTTGGAGCCCTCTAGGCTCTATAATCATAATGAGGCAAAACATGGGGACAAGAACCTGGGCCCTTCAAAGAAATATAGCCCACGTTGGAGCCCTCTGGGCTCTGAGTAAACATATGCTCACGGGCCCCTCGGGACCCCCCTAGGTCCCTTAAACACATAGGGCCCAGTCAGAACCCCACAGGCTCTCTAGACAACTAACAGTGCCCCCATAGGTGGGAGCAGCCCTCTGCCAACGGGGCTGCTCGGAACACTGGCACAGGCAACGGTGGGGCAGCCCGCTGCCATCCGGGGCCGCCCTAAATGCCCTCGTGACGCTGTGCCTTACACCGGCACCAACACACGCCCGGAGCCCCCAGGACGCTCACCGGTCGCTCGAGTCTGGCGGGCCTCCTCTTCCGTTCTTCCGTCGCTTGGGCTGCGGGGCTCTCCCTTCCACTCGGGAGCCCCGCCTGTCGGCAGCATCTCCAGTCTCCCTTTTGTTGGCGGCCCCGGGGCTCTCCTTACTTCACGGAGCCCCGGGCCGCGGGAGGACGTTCCCTCCTTTCGGGTGCTCGAGGAGGCAGGGTGGGCTCCTGACCTCCTCTCTCTTCTTCCGGGCACACTCTGGACTTCCGTCCGGCGGCCCCGCCCACAACCAGGTGGGCCTCGGACGCGGCGGACATTTTGTTTAACGCGGCTCGGGCCGCGGCGGTGATTTCTCCGGCATAATGAGGGGTGGGCACCCTCGGTATATAAACAATTAAGGCCATAATGCAGGGTGGGCTCCTGCAATAATAAAAATATATAAAAATAGCGGCCATTATCGGGGTAGGCACCCGAGTCCAAAAATAGTACTGCGGGCACACAAAAGGGCAGGAGCGCTTCCCTCCAAGGGAAAACGACAGCGCTCTGCCCAGAAAAGTATAATAAAGCGCTCTCAAGGCGCCGGGGGATAGACAAGCCCACAGGAATGACCCCTGCAACCAGAAGGGTCTCAGAAACACAGCCTCCATAGGTGAAGAGGGCAGGAGGGTCCCACAAAGTCCTGGATCTCCAAAAGATGGAGCAAGCAGCTCCCAACAAAGGAAAGCCCATCAGCAGTCCAGGGGCTGGGCAGGGCCCAGGGAGGCAAGCCTTCCCCTGGGCCCCAGCAGCAGCACGCCCCTGGTTGATTCCAGTCAGAAACAAGAACATTTTCAGGGTGTCACAGCACCCTTTTATACACAAAAATGCCTTTGTCTAGCAGGGTGTAGGCAATGTGAGAACCAGCTACAACTGGTAATGGGGAACTCCCTTTCACTGGCCAGGCTAGGGACATCAGACGCACCACAGGGGGTGGAGCCAGCATTGTGGAGGGAAAACCCAGCCCTATTCAGGTCCCAGGTGTACCCCTCCCTCACATCAGCATGCTAATCTCTCCATTCACCACCGGGGCAGACCCATCCTAACTCCTGGATCACACGCCAGACACAAATTACACAAACATGCCAACTTCTAGAAGAGGCACTTCCACATTCGACACAATCATGCCGCATACATCATTACGCAGCATTCAATCTCACGAGTTCACACATACCAAACTCGACCCTGCACTCCCCCCCCCCCCCATCAGGAACTACCATGGTCACACATATTCCCCATGCATTCCTAAGGGAGGGCAGGTCACTCTCACCACACACACAGAGAGCGCACGCACTTTACACTGAACCACAGTGAAAAAGTGCGCAGAGACCTAAAATCACCAACACCAGGTTACAGAAATAGGCTAGGAAAAAGCAAAAAGTTTCGGGGTGAACCTGCCAAAAAGGGCTGGGTCCAACAATGACCAACTGCAGACATAGTATATCTTGTTAAATGTCCCTGCGGACTGGGGTACGTGGGAAAAACTGGACACAAATGTAGAGTAAGAATGGGAGAACACAAATCCAATATCCGCATTCAAACAAACACTGCCACCCTTGTCCAACACTGGCTCAGGCAAAAACATCTTGAGAAAGACCTCCAATGGACGATTTTGGAATAAATTCATCCAGTTAAAGGAAGGGACAGCAAAATACATCGTAAGAAGAGAGGTCCTGACACTGAAAAGGGCGGACTAAATTAAACAACACCTTAGGAATGCTCCCTTTGATGTGTTATTCTGCCTTCCCGTGTTATCCCTCCCACATTGCCCCGTGACACTCAGTACTTTTTCTGTTTCAGAGATTTTACCTGTGGGGCTGCATGAGCACATGAGACTTGTTCTCTCCCATTTTGGATACCATCTTCCCTGGCCCCT
The DNA here is from genome assembly GCF_964261635.1 of Lissotriton helveticus. Lineage (NCBI taxonomy): Eukaryota > Metazoa > Chordata > Amphibia > Caudata > Salamandridae > Lissotriton > Lissotriton helveticus. Next base: position 520,341,634 of record NC_136067.1, on the reverse strand, counting down.
TACTTATCTATTTATTTTGATATTCTTAGGCCCATTTATTCTGGCATGTCGACTTGTATTTAGTAATATTATGTTCTGTTCACGTCATCTCACACCTTTGTGTACACCTCTCCTCTCGCTTGCTTATTCTGTCTATGTCCTTGTGATATCTCTTGGTAAAGCATTCCTAGGCATTAGCACTTGGCCTTCTTTCCCTTCCCCGTTTATCTATTTTGGATTCGGTTTTGTTTTGTTAGTTACTCTGTTGTTCTCGGTAACCAGCTTCCATTCCAATATGGGGCTGGTGGAAATCAGCTGACCTCTACCACCGAGCTTGATCTTGACTGGAGCTGCACCCTCACCTGCCTACGTGGACGGTAAGCTACTGTTGGACGTGGTCCTGTTTCTTTCTTATCCATATTGCTGTGAATGGGCTTGCACGATTATGTTAATTGCGTTATCTGCTCAAGTAGCGATGCACTTGATACGGGTTCTTGCTTATTTGATGGCAGTTCTTAGACATCTATCTTTGCGGCTGGTGCACTCTGTCTTAATACCAGTTATGGGACTTAGACTTTTGGTTCTGGATATACGCCACACTTAGTGCCCCATGTGCCTTAATCCGGTTGAATGTACACCGCATTGGAGCCAGTTTCTGGACCCTGATCTGTTCTGAGATATCTTGCTATTCTCTAATCTTTTTTTCAGATTTGTGTCACTCATTCAGTTCAACCGAAGTCTATTTCATCTGAGGGATGGTAGATATCCCAACATTCTCTTTCTTCCCTCTTGAAGCCCTTTACCCACGCATATCTTTGTCGAACACTGGTCCAGGTTTAACCATCAAGAGGACCGTTACGTAAGGTATTTCCCCAAGGTATGTGAGAGCTGGGACCGACCCCCTGGATTGACCCCCAGTTGTTCTTGTTAGCCCATACTGATTATAGTAATTTTTTAGATTATTCTTATCTTTCCTTACATGCTGGTTTTAGGATCCCTTTCTGTTGGGCCGCCTGCAGCCGGAGATGGCGGCAGCTTAGGAGGAGAGCTCCGTGATTGAAGCGGCCTCCTAGAAGATCCGAGCATTTATCCGTATAAGATATTTCCCAGGCGGGAAGGCGGCGAAGCCCAGGACCGGGCGGCAACATCCTAGCCTACCGGGACGTCTACCCGTGGTCGGGAACGCCAGTTTCGGCCGACACTTGGATGGGCCTGTGATCAGCGACCGGACCGGGGAGTGCACTGAACAGCGGGGCGGACAGGAAGTTCGTGGCTCCGGGCGGAGGGGGACCGGAAGCGCTCGCCTGGGCCGGGCGGCGACGAAGAAGAACCCTCGGCGCCTTTGCAGACCGCCGGCATTTACCAGCACGAAGTGCGCACCCGGACGCCCCACCGAGGTGAGGAGGTGAGGAGGGGAGCGATCCTGACAGCCTGCCGGGTCGGAAGGAGGAGCACAGAGCGGAGAATCCGGGACGACGGGCCGCCATCTTGAGGGCGCACAGACGGCCCTGCCTCGACCGCAACAGCCCGGTCTCGCGCTCGCACGGCAGAGTTGGGCCGGGAGTGCCTTGCCGCCACCGGACAGCGCATAATAGACCACCGGAGGTCCTCCACTGACCTGGGACGCACAACACTGCCACAAGTCCGGGCGGACACCGGGACCCATTAGAACTCTTCCCAGACCTGATTCGGAGGGCTGGAGGTCGTCCCCACAGACCTGGCTCCTCAGCCTCTGGCCGAATTATCTGCCAGTAACTCAGACCCTAAGATTGCAACGGGAGTGCCAGTTGAGTGATTCGAAGGCCGCAGGGCAGTGGCGGCACATAAGGCGCTGAGGTGGGAGTACCTCCACATTACCAGGGAGTCAATTAACACACCCGCCCCACGACAGCTTCATTCCATTGCTCCCGCTACACACTGTGGGGGGTAGCCCTGTACGGCGTGGTGCCGCCGGATACTGTGTGGGTTAGGGTATACCCACGGAGACCAAGTGGGAACTTATACTGCGCCCCGTGACCACCCGGAGAGTGAATTAGGCCGGACGGCGTCAGGTGTGGGTGCACACCTACGGACGCGCTGAATCGGAAGAGCGTGACACCGACTACACCCACGTTGGGCGACCACCACTGTTGAGATGGCCGGCAGGGGCCCGAAGACTGGAGCATCGCAATCCCGCCTTGATCGATTTGCATATGAGAAGCCCGTTTCGTCTCCCCCGGACGCCAAATCACAGCAAGGAAAATCAGCGGAAGCGGCGGGGGGCAAGAAGGCAACCCTGGACGATGTCATGCGGGCCCTCACGCAAGTACAAGCCACAGTTGGATCAATCTCAGCCGAAATTACGCTAATAAGAGCGGACTTCAATAAGATGTCGGAGAAAGTGAATAATATGGAGGTGGTGACCAAGTCTTTGGTGGAAGATGTGTCAGAGCTGCAGATTGGTATGGAACGGGTCCTGAAGGAAAATAAGGAACTACGTGAAAAGCTCGATGACCAGGAAGGGCGCTCAAGACGGAACAACATCCGTATAATAGGTGTGCCGGAGTCGGAAGACACGAGAGCAATGGACCTGTACGTGGAGGACTTAATCAAGCAGAAACTACAGCCTAAAGGGCTCTCCGCCTTCTTCACGGTGGAAAGAGCACACAGGGTCCCTGGTGGACGCAGGAAAACGGGCACTAACCCCAGGCCGATCATAGCAAGACTCTTTAATTTCAGGGATCGTGATGCGATCCTGCAGGCAGCGAGAATTTCGCCCCCTCTTAAGATCCAGAACTCTACTTTGGCCTTTTTTCCGGACTACACAGCAGAGGTCGCACGGAGGAGGAGAACCTTTTTCGAAGTGAAGAAGGAGCTGAGAGCTAGGGAAATTTCATACTCAATGCTTTTTCCGGCCAAACTTCGGATTGTGGCAGACAATAAGACATGGTTTTTTGATTCCCTAGAGGTGGCGCAGGAATGGCTGGAGGGTTGGAGACAGGTGGACCCCCGCGTCGCTCTAACAGACAGAACAAGCACCGTACTACAGGATCCCGACAGAGCTCACAATCCGTCGGGGAGGGAGCGGAGGCGCTCTCCCCTTTGATTGATCTTCAGGAAGAGGGTGCTGATGAAGAACAGTGATTCGCAGTTCTTTTATGGCTGAACTGGCTGCAATGTTGACCGGCAATGCCGCCTTGGACACTGGGCTGAGGGCCTCCGCGGCCAAAGATGGGGGCCGCTGATACCGGAGAGTCCTTCACCCCAGCGAGCAAGTACTATGTTTTGGGTTGGGATCAGGCACTCTGCTGAGTTGGGGGGGGCGGGCAGTTTTGAGTCCGTTGAGCAGGGGGGCAGGGAGGGGGGGAGTTGGGGGTAGGATGTGCTTCTGGTTTTTAAATACTACACAGGGTCAGAAACTGTACCGTATGTTGCGAATGCGTAGAGTAGTGGTGTTGCGACGTAGAGTACATGTTCACTTCACAAGCTGTTTCATGCGCTGCGGAAGTCGGCCGACTTACCGCTTATTCTGCTATGATGGGGGGGGACGCTAACATGGGGCGGGCATCACCATTGAGCCTAATGTCTTGGAATGTTAGGGGCCTAGGGGACAAAATAAAGCGAGGATTGGTCTTACAGAGCATAAGGAGGTTGAACCCAGTCTTGGTCCTGCTGCAGGAAACTCATCTGACTGGCACGGCAACTCGGGCCCTGGATAGGAAAGGCTATAGTATGGTTGTTCACTCTGAGTTTACTAAGGGGTCCCGGGGCACTGGGATATTAATGCACCGCTCATCCAGGTTTATACTACACTCAGTTAGCGTCGACACGCAGGGACGCTTTGCGGCGATCCATGGGCAGTGGGAGGGGAGGCCGCTTAATGTGGTCTCAGTATACATCCCGCCAGCGCTGCACACCATAGCTCTCCCAGAATTGGGGAACTTTTTATTAAATCTCCCGGAAGGGGATCTTATAGTGGGAGGTGATTTTAATGCGGTGGCCCACAACTCCCAAGACCGCTACCCTATGCGCACACATACACCAGGGCCTTCCAAATTGTTTGACTTCATGGAAGCGCAGGGTTTAGTGGACATATGGAGGCAGTTTCACCCAGAAGATCAGCAATACACTTACTATTCAGCAGTCCACGATAGCCTGTCAAGGATCGACTACTTCCTCACACTGGGAGGGGGCCTTCTCAATGTCACTGACACTAACATCAAACCACGAGGGGTTTCGGACCACTCCCCGCTGACACTGACCCTTTCCAGCCAGGTACGCACTCACAGACGCATCTTTCCTATTCACCCAGGGTTTCTTAAAGAGCCTGTAATAGCCAAGGCTTTAAAAGCCGGCACGAGATCTTACCTCACTGATAATGAAGGATCGGTGACTTCCCATGTAACCTTGTGGGAAGCCTACAAAACAGTTCTTCGCGGGCAGGCGATCTCGGTTATCACACAGCATAAACGCACACAGAGCCAGGAGTTATCAGACTTGGAGGAGCAGCTCGCCAGGGCGACGCAGGACCATGAGAGTAACCCGAGTGAGGATACACATCACACGCTCCGGCTGTGTCAGCAGAGGCACGCCGACCATTTACGACGCAAAGTGGTGGGCGGTATGGTGGCGACTACGAATAGGATCTATGACGTAGGCGATAAGGCAGGTAAACTCTTGGCCTGGCTGGAGAAGAAACGTGGAGGACAAAGGGCCATACTGCAGCTAAAAGACTCGGGAGGGGTGTTGCAAACCAGTCCAGATCGAATAGTGGAGCTCCTGGCAGACCACTTCAATGCAGTTTACTCCCCTGAAACTGAAGTCACACGGGAGATGGTAGAAGGGTCACTCCTAGGGGTGCCGACCCGTACTCTCCCCCAGGACGCTAGGGACGAACTTGAATCGGACCTGACGTCCGAAGAGATACAGGTAGCCATAGCGGCGCTACGCCCTGGGAAAGCAATGGGCCCTAATGGAGTGCCGATTGAATGGTACAAGATCATGTCTGAGACGCTCTCCACTCCCCTGCTCGAAATGTACAAGGAAAGCCGGGAGCAGGGGCTGTTGCCCCCTGACCAGCGCATGGCCACGATAGTAGCGATACCAAAGCCCGACAAACCCCCTGAGGAATGCGGATCGTACCGCCCTATCTCGCTCCTTAACGCCGAAAATAAAATTTTGGCGAAACTACTGACCACTAGACTACTGCCCCATCTACCGCGCCTCATTCATCCGGACCAGTCGGGCTTTATGCCACACCGGAGCACAGCGCTGAATTTGCGGAGACTGCACGGAGTGCTGGCACGTGCCCCACGATTGAATGAACCAGCAGCGGTGTTGTCCTTGGATGCCAAAATGGCGTTTGACATGGTGGAGTGGCGCTATCTTTTTGCGGTCCTGGAGCACATGGGTGTTGGCCCCGGCTTCATCTCATGGGTCAGGTTGTTGTACACCGAACCCGTGGCGAGGGTTACGGCCAATGGTTGTATCTCAAGGGAGTTCCCATTAGCGAGGGGCACAAGACAGGGGTGCCCGCTCTCACCGTTACTATTTGCATTAGTATTAGAACCCCTGGCCACGATTCTCAGATCCACCCAGCTGCTGAGGGGCATACAGTGGGGTGAAGGCTGGGAAGATAGGGTCTCCCTGTATGCTGATGACATGCTCATCTACCACATGGACCTCGAGACTGGTATTTCGGTCCTGCTAGCCCTATGTGAGAAACATGGTACAGCATCAGGATATAAACTAAACTGGTCCAAGTCCATACTGTTTATGATACGGGGCAACCCCCCGGTCCTGCCTAATGACTGCCAGTTGGTCATGGAACCCCGTACCTTCAGATACCTGGGGATTCAAATTACAAGGGACTCTGCGACTTTTTTGGAGCTGAACCTTATGCCCCTGCTGCACAGATTGAAGGCGGACGTGCGCCACTGGAAGACCCTCCCCCTGACACTGCTGGGTAGAGCAGCACTTTTTAAAATGCTGGCATTGCCTCGCTTCCTATATGTTCTAGAGAACACGCCGGCGGTGGTCCCATTGTTGTTCTTCCGCCGAGTATCGGCATATCTGTCCGCCTTGCTTTGGAGCGGCAGGCCAGCTAGGATAGCGCAACTGAAATTGATTAGAGACTGGTACAGCGGGGGAATAGCACTCCCAAGCCTTGAACTGTACTACTGGGCAGCGCACCTTAAGGTGATCAACCAATGGATCCATGGTGCACACGAAGACCCGGCCTATGTTGCGGATAGACGGCAATTGGGCACGACCACCCTTCTAGCCCCGCTCTACAACAAGGGTCTGGTGGGGAAGCTGGAGGGACCTATAAAGCACACAGTGTCTATATGGCATAGGGCTCAGAGGCGGCTTGGTTGGGAGGGGGTGATTACCAAACTCATGCCACTATGGGACTCCAGGGCTCTCGGTAACCTGCGCAGCAGTAAGGGGTTTGATCGATGGGATACCATCGGAATATCCACGGTTGGCGATCTATGGTCGAGAGGTGAAGTACTCTCCTTTGAAACACTGAGGGAGCAATATGAACTTTGTGTGACTGAAACGTACAGATATATTCAAGTTAGACACGCACTCATGTCTGTGTTAGAAATAGGGGCGACGGTCCCGGAGTCGGCTCCGTTGGAAAGCCGGCTGCTTACGGACTATATGGAGGCTAGTGCTACCTCCCTCACCTACCGTAAACTGTTGAACAACCTACCGGACCCGCTGATACACCTGAGAGAAAAGTGGGTGGAGGAGATTGGGGAATTGGATGAAACGGAATGGAACGCAGCATTGGCGTCGCCCAGGGAGGCAGGTATATCCACACGGTTCAGACTGGTCCAAATTAAAATACTACATAGAGTTTACTACACCCGAACAACACTACACAAAATACACAGGGCGGAACACCCATATTGCTTAAGGAATTGTGGGGAGGAGGGCACGCTGTTCCATACTTTGTGGGACTGTCCTAATTTACAAGCTTACTGGAGACGCATAGCGCGTACGATCAGCCAGACCCTACAGACCTCATTCACACCTGACCCTCGGGTATGCTTACTGAATGTGTGGGGCCCAACCGACCTGTCACCGCATGGAAAGCGTTGGGTGGTCATTGGTATGATGCTGGCGAAGCGCGATATTGCACAGAACTGGGGAGCGCTGACTACTCCGACATTGTCGCAGTGGTGCAGGAACATGGATATGCTTATGTTAACAGAGAGGGCGATCTACAAGCAGAGACTCAATCCGCGCAAGTGGAACAAAATATGGACACCATGGAACTCATATAGAGGGGATATCTGTGAGCCTTTGCCTGAGGATGAGGATGGAGATAGTTCTGAGGAGGATGAGGATGTGGAGTGATGTAAGGCATAAAGGGATGGGCATTGAGGGCTAGGGACTGCTTGGGACATAGACACTGAACATGTAGGCAGAATTGTTTGTGGCAGAGGCTATGGATAAAGTTTGTGATGCATCTATTCACGCTAATACTGTAATTGATTTATGATACGGATCGTTTATCTTGACCCTTTCTAAGTAGTATGTTCAGAGTTGGGGAGAAAATGAAAATTTGAAAAGTTGCTTTACTGATTGAGTGCAGCTGAATGTTGACGCTGCGTTGAACAATGAATATTCGATAATGTTTAATATGTGATGGCAACAATAAAAACACATTTTCAAAAAAAAACATTTATATTGGGTACACCTGCAATAGTGACACATAACCCTGACTGAGTATTTCATACTGACCATACAGTATACTCACTTAAATCACAGTGGCTGACAGTGAGTTGTTCAACTAACAAGAAGCAAGAATACATGTCTAAGCATCACTTAGAATGACAGGTACTTATCATATCTGATAACAGATATAATGCATGTCAATGGAAGCCCCTAAAAGCCCTTACATTTATAATCACATGATTATGCAATTACAACCAGGCACCCTGCCTAACCACACATTTCCAATTTACTTATTTCACATGTTAAATGCCACTTCCAGTCCCCATTAGGAACAACATCATGTAAATGCACCATTTGTGCCAGTACACCTCCCCCCCCCCCCCAGGGGGCGTCACCTCGATGACAATCCATGTTTAACCTTGCACACTTCAGTGCAGTCCTAAGCATCAGCTGAAGAACAAAAGTTTCAGCATTAGGTCTCTGTTAACAAACATAAATAGCCCTTAGGGGGTTATTTCCTTTCAGTCCCCAGAGACTGAGGGTGTGGATGTTTCACTTTTGTGCTGGGGGATTCTGTGTTGCTCCTGCAGCTCCCCTGCACCTTAGCCAACAAATGGGGGCCCAGGATGGAGAGCCTGGACCCCGTAGGCACCTTTCCGGGAGTGCGACGGCCGTCCCGGCATCTCTTTTTCTGGGGGCAGCCCCGGGACCTGACCCCGGAGGCACAACCAAGACCAGCAGTGGAGCTCCCCCACCCCGCGCTTCTTCGTTGGTCTGCTCAGAGGTCAAAAGTTGCATACCTTCTAAGGGGCTTATCTCGGCCCCCGTGCGGACGATTTTCACAATCTTGGCCTCTTCTTGCTCCTACCAGGCCACCAAAAGGCTGACACTGCAAAGAGCTGTCTTTACTGGTACCCTGTGCCAGCCTTTCACCTGGCTCTCTTTCTGGGCCTCTCTTCTCCTTGCGTGGAGGCCCAGGCTTCTCCTCACTGGCCCTGGACTCTTCAAAGTCGCAGTCCAGAGTCCTGGGACAGTCAGGGGGTTGCTCCTTCCAGCTGCCCAACCCACCAGGGTCCAGCACCAGTCTTCCGCAGCAAGACCACACCACAGACAGAGCGCATCTTCCGGTGCAAGACCTTTTAAGAGAACTTGGAGGGCTGGCAGGAAGGCACTTCTGCCCTATCCTGCAGCAACACATCACCTCTCTGCCCCTGCTCCCTCCTTCCTGCACAGACCTCTGGGATACTTCAAGATGGAGTCGTCCAGTGGTCTCATGCTACATGATCTCTGAAAAGCCCCCTTCCCCTTGCTGACTTCAGGACCCGGAGCAGGCCTGGTGCCTAGCACTGGGTGACAGCTACCGATGGATAACCTGCAACTTAACCCCCATCACTCCCTCCTGGAGAGTAGACCTTCGCCCCTTAGGAATGCTTGCAGTGAAGGGCTAGGCCTCTGATGCTACAGCTTGGAGAGGAAGATAATTAATCAAGCCTGGCAGGGTCACACCCGGCCAGGCTTTGGGTATGAGCTGAGTCAGAGGAATATGACATTTCTGGATGATTCATAAGCAGTACAGATATGGCTTTGTACTCCGCAGAAAACTTCTTTTTACACAACTTGCAGTGTACTTTGGTGCGCATCTGGAATTTATAGGCCCTAGGGAACTGAAACTACCCCATTGGGTCTCTGTCTCCATAGGAAAGTAATGGGGTGTTCCTACAGTGAAACAGTAAAGCACACTGACTTTCCCTTACATGTGTCTCCCCACATTATAAAGCCTTTTCCAAGTCACCACTCAACTCTGCATAATTCCTGCTACACCATTCCATCTGTACCTGCTCCTGGTGTGCGCACAACAGGAATCTCTCCTGCGCAGCCATTACACGGGTGCACACGTGTCAACATGCAACCAGTCCAGTGCCCCTCACCCAGGATGCAGCGCAGTGACCTTCTTCCACAAGGCGGACACCAGTGAAATCCACTTGCAGTCTATTTCCTCATGAGTTCTCTGTGGGTGAGTCCCATCTTATGAGGCTCTCCCACAGTAAAAGCTAAAAAATTAGCTGTTCAGAAAGCGAAAAATCCGGGAGGCTCAGACTGTCAGAACCACCTTCTCACAATCAGTGATTGCCGGTCTGACTTTTGCGGCTTGGATGGGTTTGCTCCTTGCGCTGAAGCACTTAGTTACTAACCCCAGTTGGGCGTATGGGGGAGCTGTGCACGTCCTGGCACAAGCTTAGGTTGGGTGATACGACTGCTACATTAGCTCGTAAATTGTCCGTGGGTGGGGAGTTTGGTCTTACTGTTTATGTGTTGTGTTGCGCACCGCAAGGGTAATCTGGGCAGGGAGGGTTGATGGCAGATGGGGGTCTGTGCCTGGTACAAATTCCAAAGTGAGGCAGTATGACAGCAGAGGTCAGGTCCTCTGCTGAAATGTCAGGGGCATGGGTACTTGCATGACACCAGCTCTCAATCATCTACCTGCAGGAGACACCTCTAGATGACAAGGGGGGCACCAGATTGGCCAAAAAGTGGCGGGCAGTCATTTCATTGCTCCTAATCAACATTTGCTAGAGGGACTTTGGTGTGGGTGGCCTGGGTATCCTGTTCATCCCACAGTATGTGGAGGCTGCTGTGGGCGGCAGCTACGTATCACTAAGAGGTGTCCTTGATGGGCGTGAACTCGCAATATTGAACACTTATGAACCAAACACAGTCGAGCTTGCCTTTTATCAGACAATACTAGACCTGGTAGCCACGGATCTGGATGTACCACTTCTGTGGCTGGGGGACTTCAAATGCGTTCTAGATTCTGACTTCTACAGGCATCTCCCAGAAGTGTCACAAAACCACAAATGACCAAGAAGTGTCACAAAACCACAAATGACCAAGAAGTGGCACAAAACCACAAATGACCAAGAAACTGCGTGCTGTCATGGGGGAACTGGGCATGCATGATGGTACGGCACCCAACGGAGAAGGTTGTTATGTGTTATTCGCCCACACACAACACGCACAGTAGATTAGATAGGGTGCTGGTGTCTGGTATGCTGGCCTTTCAGGAGTTGGAGGTGAACCATCTGGCTAGATTCCTGTCAGACCATGCCCTGGTTATTTGCGTAGCTCAGTGGCATCCTCCAACACTGGGGCCCAGGTGATGGAGGTTGTTGCCTGACATACTGAAAGATCAGGAAGCTAGGGAGACGCATTCCCAGGCCATAACGGACCATATGTCGGATAACAGGAGGGTGACCTCTAACAGAGCAACGAAATGGGAGGCAGTGTTACAGGGGCAGGCTATGAGGTTAACCTGTGGGGTTAAGCATCTGCTGCAACGGGAATTAAGGGAATGGGAAGATGAACTAGTAGAGACCCAGACGGATAACTCAGCACATTCTAAAGATGACATGCATGAGCACAAGATTCGTGAACTGATTAGCGACACATGGGAACAGGCTGGACAAATACATGCTCAGCCGGTATCGCCAGGGGCTGCACACAAAAGGAGATAAATCCGGCCACCTATTGGCATGGATACTAAGATGGGAGCCATCTCCACTAGTGCTGACCTGTCTGAAAGATTCCACAGGGGGAATGGTTTACAATAGGGCGGGCATAATGGAAATCTTTAAACAGCACCTACAGAAGGTTTACACAGCGGATCCTACCATTTGTGCGGACAGCTATGTCCCTTTCCTGCAGCGACTGCCACAGATCCACCTTTGGATGGGAGGAAGGAGTTGGATGCACGGTTGACACTAGAGGTAATTCTAGAGGCACTGAGGAAACTCCCTAGGGCTAAAGCACCGGGGGAGACTGGTTTCCCCAGTAATTTTACTAGACCTTCTCGTAGAAGCTCACCTAGCATCTGTTACAAGTTTTCGAGGAAGCATTTGAGCTTGGAGTTTTACCTTCAACCATGCGGGATGGGGAGATTTGCATGCTTTTGAAACAGGGGAGTGATGAACGCGACCCAGCAGCACATTGCCCTCTAACTATGATTAACACTGATGTCAAAATACTATGTAAAGTACTGGCTAAGAGTCTATCTCCATACATGCCCCTTTTGATACATGAAGATCCATTCGGGTTAATCTCTGGCCGTAACCTGGGCATGAATATATGATGCTTAACGCACGTCATGCACAAGGTTTGGGTCTCAAATGAGGAACTAGCACAGAGGGGCCATGGACTTCGAGAAAGCATTTGACACCATTGACTGGGGGTACCTTATGGAAGTCCTAGGGTCGACGGTGTTTGGTCTGAGTTCTGTAGATGGAGGGTGCTGGAGTTGTAGGAGACATACCGTATGTGTTCAAACAGACTGCACAAGTGTGACAATTGTTTGTAGAACGTGTATTAAAGCACAGGGAACTCCCAGTATGGATACTCTCCTCAGTGCGAAAAATTATGGAGGGGATGTTGTTGCAGGCATGAAGGGAGGGGGGGTTGCCAGGTGTTGGCGGACCTGTACCCAAACAAAATGTTTATCTCATATGAGCAGGCTTGTGACTGCTTTGGGTTCGGATGGGTAGGGTACAATGTCTTCAATATGCTGGACTCTTAGACCTAGCTAAGGCAACATGGATCACACACCCTAACATCCTGCCCAGAACAAAAATGTTGGATGTAATGCTTACTTGCGGCTCAGGTGGTCGGCTTATCTCCCTTCTTTATAGTTCTATGAGATCAGACGTGGTGCCGCCCCCAAAGGGCTCGCTTCGCATGGAGAGCCATAAACACCCTCACACGTAGTGTCCTGCAATATGCACTTCAAGCTGATACACTTTAACTACCTACATCGCACATATATGACTCCGTTAGGCCCGAGCCACATCGACCCATACGTTCAGATATGTGCCCACGCTGTGGTGCCAATGGGGCAGATTTTTTAAATCTGGCATGGGGCTGTCCGGAGATACACTGCTTTTGGTCCCGGGTTGTGGTGATGATAGAAAAGGGTATGGGGTTTTGGGTGCAGATGTCCCCACTACATTGTTTACTTGGTCATGTTTCAAAACCCAGGAAACGCAAACTGGAGTACAAACTACTACAACTCCTTCTGTTCCTGGCCGAATGGAGGGTGGTAATAACCTGGATGGGGATGCACTCCCTCTCCCTGGATGCATGGTTGAGGGATGTGCTTGAGTGAACTTTGGCTGGGAAGATGCACATTAAGGTTAGCAGAAGGGATGAGGGGTTGGAGGAGGACCTCAGGTCTAGGAGGGAGCTATGCCATGTGTTCTTGAGCCCTGGGGGGCACCCGGGCGATCAGCTTGACTCAGATGCCAGTGGAGATACAGCAGTGGAGGATGCCTGTTGAGGCTTTGATATTCTTATTATAATGTTAATGCTGTCTAATGGCTGCTAATGTTGATAATTTATCATGCACTGGTTTGTGATGTTGTGCAATGACGAAGATCTGCCCCAGCTGTGCTCTCCCCACTGTTAATTTCTACCTCGGTTAGTGGTGCTGTCCATGGTAAACTAAGATAATGGTTACAATTTTGTTTTAACTGATTATATTTATTCCCCCACCTTATTTAACAGTTCATCTGACCCAGGATCACTTCTCAATCTATTTCCACATATTTTATGAACACTTTAAGCATATTCAGTGAACTCTGCACGTCAACTCTACCCATTCTTTCATTAGCTCAGGATGTGGTTTCTCGTAGCTAGCTGTTATCATTATTCTTAATTCTCTGGTTATTTGGTCCTACTTCCACATATTTTCGGAGGGACAAGTTCTTCCACCTCTTGGCGGGCTCAGGCTTTGGAGTATGGCTTTCGCTTATAAAACCAATTCCTTCCACCCATTCCACTTTTAGCCCGAACGGCTGAATGGATTTGCACGAAACTTGGCAAAATTGTAGGGACTGGTAGCCCGATGTGCCTTTGCTAGGTCTCAATATATGTGCTCAAGTGGATTTTGAGAAATTAACGTTCAAAAAAAGATATATATCTGTAACAGCGGACCGGGCAGCGCTCCGGTTCGCGGACTTTACGCGTAACGGAACTTCGCGTAGCGAAGCTGATTGGCTCTCCGGCGTCTGTGAACATTCCAAACAGTCCGTAGCGGCCGCCATCTTGTCTCTCGGTAGGATCGAGAGACAAGAGGAGGCCAAAGCGAAGGGGCAAATGACCATAAGGGGGCATAGTAGATCCTCGCTGACCCCCTAGGTTTGATGTGGAGGTTTTAAAAGGGTCCCGCGGGGCAAAAAAAAATAATAATAATAATAATCGAACGGCTGAATGGATTTGCACGAAACTTGGTAAAATATTAGGGACTGGTAGCCCGATGTGCCTTTGCTAGGTGTCAATATATGTGCTCCAGTGGATTTTGAGAAATTAACGTTCAAAAAAAGATATATATCTGTAACAGCGCTCCGCTTCGCGTAACGGAGGTTTGCGAAGCTGATTGGTTCTCCGGCGTCTGTAAACATTGCAAACAGTCCGTAGCGGCCGCCATCTTGTCTCTCGGTAGGATCGAGAGACAAGAGGAGGCCAAAGCGAAGGGGCAAATGACCATAAGGGGGCATAGTAGATCCTCCTTGACCTCTTAGGTTTGATGTGGAGGTTTTAAAAGGGCCCCGCGGGGCAAAAAAAAATAATAATAATAATCGAACGGCTGAATGGATTTGCACGAAACTTGGCAAAATTGTAGGGACTGGTAGCTCGATGTGCCTTTGCTAGGTCTCAATATATGTGCTTCAGTGGATTTTGAGAAATTAACGTTCAAAAACAAGATATATATCTGTAACAGCGCTCCGCTTCGCGGAGATACAATTATATCTGTATTACCTAGCTGTTGCTAACACCAGTTAGCGACGGCTAGTAGGAGATAGCGACCATCTTGGGCCCCACTTTGCATGTGAGTGATATTTATCACTAATGACATGCAAAGTGGGCATGCCAAGATGTTAGCGACTGGAAACAGTCGCTAACATCGCTATCTCCTATTATCAACTTTTGGAAATATTCGAGATAAGCGCGAATATCTCCAAAAGCTAGCACCTGCCCTGAGCAGTTCTTAGCCATGTTATCCAATGGGAGGTGGATAACATGGCTAAGAGCATTAGCTCGGTAATACATGAATATCGCTGAGTTTTCAGCGATATTAATGCATTGCGGTCGTTTATTATCGTATTTGCGATAAACCTTGATAATAGCAAGGTTTATCTGCGATAATTTCTGACGATGCTTAGCGGTAAAAAAAATCGTTGCTAAGCATCGTTAGGGATAAATATCGCTTAACTTTGGTAATATGCCCCAACGTCTGTTAACGTTCGATTCGAAGGAAATCAGGAAGTGTTGAAAAACATTGTCTGCGCCATCTTGTCTTTTTTCAAATGCCACACTTTTGTCGTGCACGGCAGCCATTTTAGATGCCTTGACCAGACCCACTCTGTGCACGCTGTCGATCCTTAGCATGGCTCCCCACCCTCGCAAGCATCTCCCCCAGGCAGTGGTCACCCCCGCTCTCTGTCTTATGCATGGGTAATAAACCTCCCCCCATCTGCGCTGCTCTTCCCTGAGAATCACACCCTGTGCCCGCCCGACACCTCCCTTTCGCCCTATTCACTACCGCACCCTCTGACACTCCTTTTCCTCTGTGTCCGATTGTCCAGGCTGGTCCTAGGGTATCAGCTAGCCCTGCAGATGTAGTTTATGGCCCCAGCTGTAAAGAATCACCCCTCTTCAAAGGAGTTATAGTAGATCAAGGCCCACACTCGATGAGATCCGTCACAGCAGACGCGTTCCTATTATCTGAAAACCATCCTGTATTGTGATTGGGGAGGGGACCGAGCCTGAAGCGGAAGATTCCAGGGATGACTCTTTGTACATCAAAGTTTTTACAATTATGTGTCACATTAAAAATATATAGCACTCCGACAAAGTAGTAAGATTATAAAACTTTAATAACTTATAAATATATACAAGAAAACAAAAATAGTAATAACATATAAACATTTTTAGGGAAAAACAACGAAGTAGCGGTCGGCTGTGCGAATAGTCCCAACGCAGCACAACGTCCAGATTTCCGGCGTGGGGCGTCGCGGGGGGTGGGTCATCAGTAGCAAACTGTTGTGCGAATAGTTCCAAGGCAGCAGAACGATGGCACCAAGGTGATGTCCAGTAAGTTGCCGCACTGGTTTTGGTATCCTAAAATGCTGCTTCGAATAACGGCGTGGGGCGCCCCGGGGGAGGCGGCGTGAACGGGCCTCTCCAGGTGGAGTGTCATCTGTTGTAGTGGGGCGCCCCTTTACCGTTTCAGTTGCCATTCCGTCCGTTTTTGGTCCACTGTGTCAAAAGCCGCAATTCAGCTGAGTTGCGCCCACTCTTGCGGTGCAGCGATAGGCGGCTGTCACAGGACTCTCAAAATGGCGGCAGGCTCTTTCCTTTTTGGGCCTGGTCCACTGAAATGGCCCTGGGACACCTTGGAAATCGGACGCTTGTCTGCTAGGTCTTGGACCCTATTCTCGAAAGCGTCCCCTCCGCCTTGAGGATTCATCAAAAGTTTTGGGGGCCCCCGACTCCTGTAGGCTTCTGGTGGGGAGCGGTTGCCATGATTGCTCGCGGAATGACCACGACGGAGCTACGAGATGGTGGTGCTCTCATGCTGACGCCAGCTTCAGTCTGAAACATCCAGAAACAAGGTGGGGCTTTCATCGTTTGGGGAAAAAAAAAGTTTTCATCCAATGAAAAGTGTTGTTTTTAGGTCATATGATCAAGCCTTCCATCATTAGGAAACCAAAAGTAAAATGAACCAATGAAAAGTTTTATAAACAAGTCACATGACCTGTTATGCGGCATAGGGTATAAAATGCAGAGAAAATACGTTGGCACGTGAGGCGGCGTCAGTAGCGGACCGATGTGCGAATAGGCCGAAGGCAATACAACGCGCCAAGATCCGGATGGCACCGAGGTGGTGTCCAGCAAGTTGCAGCACTGGTGTGGCCATCCTACAATGCTGAAAGTTGGCGTGGGGCGCGCCGTTGGCCTGTGAGTTTGCGTCAGTAGCGGACCGATGTGCGAATAGGCCGAAGGCAGCACAACGCGCCAAGATCCGGATGGCACCGAGGTGGTGTCTAGTAAGTTGCCGCACTGGTGTGGCCATCCTACAATGTTGAAAGTCGGCGTGGGGCGCCCCGTTGGCCTGTGAGATGGCGGCAGTAGCGGACCGATGTGCGAATGGGGCCAAAGGCAGCGCAACAATATTTTCGGAATAGAAGACACCACAAGGCGCTGAGATGCCAAGATCCGGATGGCACCGAGGTGGTGTCTACCAAGTTGTGGCACTGGTGTGGCCATCCTACAATGGTAAAAGTCGGCGTGGGGCGCCCTGTTGGCCTGTGAGATGGTGTCAGTAGCGGACTGATGTGCGAATGGGGCCAAAGGCAGCGCAACAATATTTTCTGACTGACACCACAAGGCGCTGAGATGCCAAGATCCGGATGGCACCGAGGTGATGTCTAGCAAGTTGCTGTACTGGTGTGGTCATCCTACAATGCTGAAACTCGGCGTGGGGCGCCCTATTAGCCTGTGAGATGGCGTCAGTAGCGGACCGATGTGTGAATGGGGCAAAGGTAGCGCAAGAATATTTTCTGAATAGAAGACACCACAAGGCGCTGAGATGCCAAGATCCGGATGGCACCGAGGTGATGTCTAGCAAGTTGCTGTACTGGTGTGGTCATCCTACAATGCTGAAACTCGGCGTGGGGCGCCCCATTAGCCTGTGAGATGGCGTCAGTAGCGGACCGATGTGCGAATAGGCCGAAGGCAGCACAACGCGCCAAGATCCGGATGTCACCGTGGTGGTTTCATAGTTGAGAGGCACTTCATCTGCAGTGGGGCGCTGAGATCCGGATGGCACCGAGGTGATGTCTAGCAAGTTGCTGTACTGGTGTGGTCATCCTACAATGCTGAAAGTCGGCGTGGGGCGCCCCATTAGCCTGTGAGATGGCGTCAGTAGCGGACCGATGTGCGAATGGGGCCAAAGGCAGCGCAACAATATTTTCTGAAGAGAAGACACCAAAAGGCGCTGAGATTCCAAGATCCGGATGGCATCGAGGTGGTGTCTAGCAAGCTATGCAGTTGAGTTGTGTGCGCACTTGCGGCGAATAGGTCGAAGGCAGCATAACAATGTTTTCTGAATAGAAGACACCACAAGGCGTTGAGATTCGGTTACCACCGAGGTGATGTCTAGCAAGTTGCCGCACTGGTGTGGCCATCCTACAATACTGCTCGGAATAACGGCGTGGGGTGCCCGAAGGGGGGGGGGGGAGGCGGCGTGAACGGGCCTTCCTAGGTGGAGGCTCGTCTGCTGTAGTGGGGCGCCCCTTTACCGTTTCAGTTGCCATTCAGCTGAGTTTCGGCTGCTCTTGATGCTACAGCGACAGGCGGCTGCAACAGGACTCTCAAAATGGCGGCCTGTTCTTTGGATTTGGGCCTGGTCCACTAAAATGGCCCTGGGACACCTTAGAACTCGGACGCTCGATTTTTTTTTCCTTTCCTGTACATGCAAAAAAAGGTAAATGCCCGGTACGTTACACGCTTCATCTGCCACGATGAACTCTCCAGAGGAACCGAAAAAAAATATAGTTATGGTAACTATACCATGCATCGTCATATGGAGAGGTGGCATCAATTAATTATAGTGCTGCATAAAAGAGAGATTTG
This sequence comes from Lissotriton helveticus, assembly GCF_964261635.1. Lineage (NCBI taxonomy): Eukaryota > Metazoa > Chordata > Amphibia > Caudata > Salamandridae > Lissotriton > Lissotriton helveticus. The sequence continues at coordinate 520,323,304 of NC_136067.1, read as the reverse complement.
GAGGAGAACCCCTGACCTGCTAGTACATTCATCAAAGAAGTGGCACTGACAGCATCAGAGGCAAGGGAAACGGTCCCAAATATTTAGAAGAACTTTGGAAAGATTAAAATGACATGTTTAGATTGTGGCAAATTAATTTCATGTGGACAGATGAGTGTTACTCTAATAAATACAGCATATGAACATCATCATAGTCGATGGTTGGTAGAGACATTTTGACTATATCCTGGACCTGCCCGTCCTCGCCCAAAATGGCGCCGGAATAAATGGGACTCGTAACTCCTTGTTGTGTACTGGTTGCAGAACCTTCAAATCACGAGATACGTATGCAGTTTTGAAGCACATGGCGGGCGGGGACGAGAATTTATTGAATATTTCGACATCCCTATTGATATTAAGTTCTGATGTGTTATTGATTACTGTACTATTGAAAGTTCGAATTAACGTCACCCATGGTACTTGCCCGCAAATGTATATCTAGATAATTTTATTGTAACTGGCCCTGTCGTATTTTAATTATAAAATGTACGTCCACCGATTCCGTAACTGTTAGACACCTTAGTTCTTGCAACCTAATGGCCCGCCCGTTACGTTCCTCTACAGTGTAAATGTCTACTCATCATATACGATTACAGTTTGCTCCGTGGCAGGCCCACGTGGTTATAGGCTCGTATTTGTATAATGACATTTTCACAATAAAGGTTTTTAAAAGAAAACATGGTAGTATATACATTGGTAAAGTTTTTAATAATAGTCACTGTTTTAGAATCATTAAAAGGCAAGTGAAATAAAGCAGACCAATTACATGAAGGGTAAAAGGTATAATACGAAGGAACGCAGTAAAGATAAATGGTCAAGGGCTGTTGTGTTTTCTATTCCTGCAACATAAAGTGATCGATAAGAATCTCATATTCAGGCGTATCGGCGACTAAGACAGCAGGTCGACCCTCTTTTGCTCAACGGCTCCGTCATGGGATGAAGAAACGCTCTTTTTCTCGAAAAAAGAATATATTTTACTTGCAGGACAGTTGTAAATTTTCCGGGAAAGTACATTAGCCTGGAACATTATAACATATATTTAAGAAAAAATAATGTTCGGAAGTAATAAAAAGCGTAATTTTTAGGTCATATGACCAAGCCTTTCATCATTAGAATAAGAAAAGTAAAATGAACCAATGAAAAGTTTTATTAACAAGTCACATGACTTGTTATGCTTACGTTACGCGCTGCGCGCCCCGGATGACTTCCGGATGCGCTAACGCGGCGCGTCATATGACGTATTACGCGACAACGCAGGTCCAGAATATAGTCAAAATGTCTCCACCAACCAGCGGTCGGAACACAACCCCTTTCAGCAGGCTAAATAGTTCTGTTAAATGACAACAGAAGGGACAGGCAACAAGAACCATCAGTCAAAGAGGGGAGGGCTAGTTCTTCTCTACCGGGTTACATTGGGGCGCTACCGGAACTGATCGAATTGGTAGTCTACAGTGTTTCTGGATGTTTCAGACTGAAGCTGGGGTTAGCATGAGAGCAGTACCATTTCGTAGCTCCGTCGTGGCCATTCCGCAACCAATCATGGCAGCCGCTCTTTATCGTTATTTTGGGCGGGGTGGGTGGCGGAGCCGAGCTGTTTTGCAGCCATCATTGTGTGGAGTTCAGTTCATTTCACTAGTTTTGTATTTGTCATGAGGGGTTGTTCCTAATGTTTCTATTTTAGCGAGGTCAAAAAGAGATCCCGTTAGTGGCCTACTGATTTTGTCGATTCCTTTTCTTTTTTTTTTTACACGATTTTTCGTTATCTGCAAAGACTAAACAGAGTATTGCGACTCTGTGTTTGTTTGTAAATAGAGAATGAACCAAAGAGAACCAATTCTAAAACAGTAAATACTTGGATAACAATCAATCAAATGGAGAGAGAAGCAGGCACGACGTATTACAACGGGGGCAAAGGCCTGCGTTAACTACCCTTCACTATGTGCAAAGAGAGAGTACTCCTAATAGAAATGAGGGGGGGGGCACCATTCAAAGCAGATCAGTGTGCATAAACACGAAAATGTTTTCACTTACCACGTACTTGACATTCGACAGCTTATGATATTTGCTATTAAAAAAACCATTGAAATTCACTGAAAAAACCATAGGTTATAGATCATATATAGTTAGGAATTAGCATTTACAAAACCTTGAAAATTCACTGGAAAAACCATAGGTTATAGACCATATATAGTTAGGAATTAGCATTTAAAAAACCTTATTTTACTCACACAAAACCATTGAAATTCCATATATAGTTAGTTGCACTAACTATATATCGCGCACCCGCAATCCACTGCTGATGATGTCACATATTACATCATTCATGACATGGTCAGTGACATCACTGATGACATCACTGATGACATCTCAAATGACATCACTGATGACATCACTGATGACATCTCATTTGACATCAATGACCACATCACTGATGATATCATTCATGTGACAATACAATGCATCTCCTCATATTTTAATATAACCTCTGTTTCACCCAGTGTTAAATACAGAGTATAATTTTTGAAACCATTGACACACCAATACTAGTTACTACATATGTACTCACTGATTCCTACGTCTACACACACATTCACTCATTCACCCATACAATCATTCATACATACAATCACTCATCTTTACAACACTATCATATGCACTCATACACCTATACAGACACTCACACTCTGCCACTCATCCATGGAGTTACTCACACACCTAGTCAGTCCTGTAAAGAATCAATCACACTTCCATTTTCTTGTCTATACAGCTAAACATAGAGCACCTTATATTTTCAAACATATACTAACACATACTTACCTTGTTATATTGATCTGCACAGAGTCACACACCTCCCAGCCAGCCACACACACACTCAGTCTCCCATACAAATACTTGGACAATCAATCAATAACCCATATAGTTACTCATATAGCTACTGATCAACACATGCAGCAGTTTACAGAACAACAGACATAATGATGCACAAATTAAGACAGTTTAGTCACTAACCCATGCACTCAGTGAGACACATTTAATCACTCAGTCATACAGTCAGTCATGCACCTACTAAATCCTTCGTCCAGACACTTACACATCCACTCATTCTTCAATATGTAAGACATATTTAAACTTTACAGAAACAAAAAATCACTGGATGTTGTTATCAGTCATGTCATCAGTGATGTCACTGACCATGTCATGAATGATGTAATATGTGACATCATCAGCAGTGGATTGCGGGTGCGCGATATATAGTTAGTGCAACTAACTATATATGGAATTTCAATGGTTTTGTGTGAGTAAAATAAGGTTTTTTAAATGCTAATTCCTAACTATATATGGTCTATAACCTATGGTTTTTTCAGTGAATTTTCAAGGTTTTGTAAATGCTACTTCCTAACTATATATGATCTATAACCTATGGTTTTTTCAGTGAATATATATATATACCAAATTCACACAGGGGGTCCTGCTGAGATCCTCTCCCAAGTCAGATGGCGCACAAAAACGGCAAACCCAGCCGTTGCATTTCAATTCAGTTTCCTCAAGTGCTCTTTAAGCAATGCGCACTCAGAAGCAGGTTGCTTTTGAGATTTTCTTTTGATTCCCAAATACGCTACGCGTTTCGACACAGAAATGTGTCTTGGTCACACGATGTGACCAAGACACATTTCTGTGTCGAAACGCGTAGCGTATTTGGGAATAAAAAGAAAATCTTAAAAGCAACCTGCTTCTGAGTGCGCATTGCTTGAAGAGCACTTGAGAAAACTGAATATATATATATATATATATATATATATATATATATATATATATATATATATATATATATATATATATTGTTTTTTCTACCTGTCTATTGTGGTAAGAAAACCCACAGGCGAACTCATAGTCTATTTATTTCACACACAAAATTCCTCGAACATAACGTGTTTTGGCCAATATAGTCGGTTTTGATCACTCACCTGGGGGACCATTTTGAAAACGTTATATACAGCGTTCATCTGACCCACAGACAAATTCATCATAACGATCAACAATTTCAAATTATTCTCTTTTTTAGAAGAAATACTAAATATAAACAATTTCTACTGCGTATTGTACACAAAACATAATAATTTATCAAAAATAATCAAAGGTGAATTGAAATGTAACAATTGATCAACAATTAATCACATATTATGCCTACTTGAGAAAAATCAATGGTAAATATCCCCACTTGATTCCACAATCTCTTCATGTGGATTTATATGCAATACGTACTATTCATCCTAACCCTAATACTATACTATGTTTGTACTTCGTTGAAATAACCCTGTATAATTTACTGCGTATGTGTAGTTATAACCTCTATTTCGCACAAGTGGGCTATTCAAGGACTCTATTACCCAATCCTATGACAAATTATAAAGCTCATACCAATATCTCTAGGAAAAATTAAAATGCAGTGTGGAAGAAAAACGAAATAATACATCAATTGTCTATAGTGCTCATGATAATTTTTAATAAATAAAATACTACTCCGCACTATATCATCGCATAAGGAAGGAAATCAATGGAACATAATTTATAAAAAAATATATGCAGATCTTGCTATCTAATTCAAGAATATATATTTTAACTCTAATTTCCTTAATGTTCCTTCACAGGTACCTCCCATGTAATTCTGTTTACCTGCATCAATCACAAAATCCTTGCTACTGGGTAAGACCTGTCCTTGATTTTAGGGTCATGATGCACTGTAGCATTCTCCTATGTACTGGTAACATCCTGCTCCCCACATATCTAAGATTAAATGAGTAGGATAGCACGTAAACGGCAAATCTAATTTTACAGTGAAAGCCATCTAATGTTTTTGTTGGTTTTTCACGGAATGGAGTAATATACTCAGTGGAATTTACACCTACTTGTTATGCCTTTCATCTGCTGCATTTACAAAGCATCTACTATGGTGAGCCAAGTTTTTTGTATGGTTATTTCGGGGTTGCTTCTTACCAAGTCGTCACGCATAGAGCGTGCTCTCCTGAAGGTGATACTTGGGGCCCTTGGTATTTTTGAACCAATTACTGGCTCACCCTCAATCAAATGCCGCTGTTACAATTGCGTAGCAAGGTCAGGTGGTACCCGGTGCGGAAAATGTCTTGTCTCAATTCATTCTAGCATCATAGCATTGTGTTCCGTAAATTTTAACGGGCAGTTCTTTAGTAAAAATGCTACTGCTTTAAGGCCATCTTTGTGTACAATGCATGTATACAAACTAGAAATGTCCAGAACCAGCATTTCAAATCCCGTTTCCCATTGTACCCGTTAGGTGTTGCAAAAAGTCTTTGGTGGCCCTAATGCATGTATTAGGAAACCACTGAAAAACTCAAAGGTTAAGAACCATAGATATTCACCAGTTATTGTTAGTTATCTCAAGTAACTATTATTACTTGTGCCCCCACCATGCACAGATTTCTCATGAATAATTTCACCGCTAATGTTGCAGTGATATTATCAATTATGTCATAGAAGATGTCATGAGTGATGTAACATGTGGGGTTTTTAGCAGTGCATGGGGAGGTTGCGAGTTATAGTTACAGTAGAGCACGAGTTATAGTTACTTGAGATTGTGTGGATTTTAGAGTTTAAAACGTTACGTTGTTACTGGACATTTCACATAACTATAAGGTTATTTTAACCTTTGATATTTTCAGTGAATATCTAGTTTTTTAAATGTAAAGTAATATTTAATTACCATACATAAATCCACCCCCTGCCATGCATGGCCAGCAAACCCCTGCATACAGTTAACCCCATGCTGCGCACGCTCTTAGGCTATGAACACTGGGAGGTTGACCACAAGAAGTAGTGGCCAACCCCCGTAAAGACAGCAAACCCCACAGTATGCAGGGCTTTTGGTCATGCGTTGTGGTGGATAGCCACGAAGCCTGTTCTGTGGTCATGGAGCCTACCCGGTGCTCCCCCAAACCTAGTATGGCCCCAGGGTCCCCTTTTCCCTGGGCTTTATTTATGTAAAGGGGAGGGGTCTACATGGCCCTCCTCCCAAAATCTATTATGGCTCCAGGGACCCCATCACATGATAATTCTGCACAGCATTATTAGAGGGGCTGGCTGCATTCACGCTGCAATCCAACAAGTTCCTACTTGTAGGAGACTTAATTCACCATCTGGAGGCTCTCACTAACGTTGAGTCGGCCAGCTTGCTTGCAGCCATGAAGTCCCTTGAACTTCTCTCTAGAGTAACGAGACAAACTCATCGGGCAGACCATGTTTTGGACACCATCTTTTACAATATCTCAGATTTAAGAGTAGATCTCCCGTTAGGGGTATACTGGACAGATCACTCACTACTACGCTTTTCCTGGGCCCCTCTGAAACCGTACGGTTGTCCGCAACCCCAAAGAGAACCTCGTAGATTCTGGAAAAAGGTAACAGCCGCTGCTTTTAGCAGGATCTATCCACCCCACCTGCATTGTTGAACTAACAGTGATCTGGCATTAGAACAATTTGAGGCCTCTATAATAAAGGGTCTCCACGCAATTGCACAGTTGAGGATGGTAAATATCCAGATTAGAGCAGCTCCTGCTCCGTGGTATACAGCCACACTCAGAAAAGAGAAGGCCTTATGTAGAATAAAAGAAAGAAAGTGGAGAAAATCTAAATCAGAGTCAGATGAACGATGCTATCGAGAGGCCCATAGAACTTATTTAAATAGCTGCAATGCAGTTAGGAGAGCCCATTTAGGCTCCCGTATTGTGGAAGTCAAGGACTCATCGAGGGACCTCTTTACCATCTTGAGAGAGTTCACAAATCCACGGGCAAATAACCCTCTTCCGCCAGCCACACAGGAGCTGTGTGATCGTTTAGAAAGCCATTCTACTAATAAGATCGATATAATTTATTGCTTCTTTGGGCCGGAAGAGGAAGCCCTCGAGAGAAACCCCCTCGAGGTGATCCCCGGCTCCCCGACCCTAGAAGGGTTCCCTATTATCACGGGGGAACAGGTGGCTGTTCCACTGTCTCAGGCTAAATCGGGCTCAGCCTTACACCCGGTACCACCCACGGTCATGACTGAGCTAGCCCCTATTTTAGCAGACACCTTGGCAGATATCTGCCACCTTTCCACACAAATGGAAAAATGCGCGTATTAAGCCCCTGCTCAAAAAAGCTCTAGCAGACCCTATAGAACTACAGAATTACAGACCTATTTCCCTTCTCCCTTGCTGTTCTAAAATCATGGAGACACTAATTAACCAAATACAGTAAGAGGAGGGAGAAGGAGGAACTGAAAGACTAGGTCGGCCTCCAGGGATGTAACATGACAGTAGGAACCCAAATTACTGGGTTCAGAGACCTAGTTTGTGTTGTGGTCACTGATCAAATTTTGTCAGTAAAGACCAATAAGAAAGAAAAATTTCTTTCTAGTGTCCCCTCACCTACCGGGGTTTCCCCACGGTGACATGCTTCATCATTGGGGCCATCCCAGGTCTCTACGAAAAGGGGCGTGCTACGATTTGCGAACTACGTAGGAGCACTTGGTTGTGAAGGACTATGTGTGGTGCAAGTGAGAATCTGGTGGAGTGGGTGCGAGTGATTTAAAAATACCGTGCTAGTGGGCCTCAACAATTTTATTTGCTCCTAGGTTGGTATATTAAAATGGGGTATGACACTGCATTTGAACCTATAATGAGGATTAAATCAGTGTTCGGTCGACATGTTTCAAGCTCCCCTAGCTTTTCTTCAGGACCATACAGGGACCAGCCCTATATTTGCCACTCCTATAAGCCCCTTATTGGGGTATAAGTATTAAATTAAATAAACAACATGTAACGCTGCTAAATCTAAAACATGCGTATCATACATACGTGTGTAATGTTTTGCTGTTTATGTTTTTGTGCCTATTAGCACTTCATGGTCTCTAGTAGGGGGCAGGATCACCTTATGGAAACATTGTTCCTTGATGGTGAAACCGCCCCAAAATACCTAATCGTTACCCCTCCGGACCGCATCTTGATGATAACGATTAGGTATTTTGGTGCGGTTTCACCGTCAAGGAACAATGTTTCCATAAGGTGATGCAGTGTCAAACCCCATTTTAATATACCAACCTAGGAGCAAATAAAATTGTTGAGGCCCACTAGCACGGTATTTTTTAAATCACTCACACCCACCGAGTAATTTGGGTTCCTACTATCATGACACTAATTAACCAACACCTGTCCAGTTACTTAGAACAGAACAAGATACTGGACCCATCTCAGCCCGGCTTCCGGGCATCCTACAGCACTGAGGCTGTCTTATTGGAGGACACTGACACGCTTAGGATGTCTCTGGATAAGGATTCTCCAGAGATGCTGGTGCTGCTGGGCCTGTCGGCAGCCTTTGACACCATCTCTCATCGTATCCTGCTGAACAGGCTTCAAGAGATTGGTGTCGGAGGTTCAGCCTTTAAATGGATTCAGAGCTATATTTCCAACAGAACACAATGTGTCCAGCTGGACTCCTATGTGTCACATACAGCGGCAGTGGACAAGGGGGTCCCTCAAGGCTCTATGTTGAGCCCTACATTATTCAATCTACATGTCGCCCCCTTGGTCTCAATCATCAGGAACAGTGGGTTTGAAACCATCTCCTACGCTGATGATACGCAGCTGATACTGCACATAGAGAAAGATCCTGCTGTAACCAAAGCTAAGTTCATAAATTGTATGACTAGCATAGCAAACTGGATGAGGAAGAATTTTTTGCAACTTACCTACTCTAAAACGGAGATACGTCTGTTTGGAAAGGCAGAAGAACTGTGGGCTTCTGACAGGTGGCCATCAGAGCTAGGAGAAGCTCCCTCCCCCAGAGGTTGGACGAAGAACCTAGGGGTAAGAATAGATAATAAGTTATCAATGGAGGATCAGGTGAAGACTCTTGCAGGCACCTGCTTTGGGACCATGCGGATGCTTAGAAAGATCTTCCCATGGATCCTGCTTAATGTCAGGAAGGTTCTTATTCAGTCTCTACTAATCAGCCGCCTTGATTATGGCAACCCTTTGCTGGTAGGAATTAGGGAGGATCTGTTAAATAAATTACAGGTTGTGCAAAATACGGCAGCCCGTCTTGCCCTGAATAAACCAGAACAAACCTCCTCTCTTCCTCTCCTGCGCCAACTACATTGGCTTCCGGTCAGGAAACAAGCCATCTTCAAGCTGCTATGCTTGGTCTTCAAGTCCCTGCAAGGAATGGGACTGGTCTATGTGACCAACAAAATTAAGCGGTATCAACCTGGACGTCAACTCAGATCTAGTAATCCCAGCTTGCTCTGCAGCCGAAGAATAAGGAAAGTTCAAATGGGTGGTCGTGCTTTTTCTTATCTGGCACCCAAACATTGCAATGACCTCCCCGATCAAATTCGTAAATGCCCTAATCTGCCTCAATTCGAAAAAATGCTCAAGACCTGGCTATTTTAAGATCTTGCATTGCATGAGGTCTTTCTCTCTCAGGCACCGAGAGATCCCCCTGGGGATGATTTGTGCGCTGTATAAATGAATCTAATAATAATAATAATCACTCAGGGCTTTTTTTTTTTAAATAAGGGCACGGCCTTCCTCCCTGAGCCTTATTAGGCCCTGGGGACCCCACCCAGCGGGGCATTTCTAAAAATGAAGGAGATGGGGGCCACATGCCCCACCTCCAGAGTCTTAAAAGGGCCATAGGGACCCAAGGTGTTTTTTTTTTAAGGGGAGGAGGGTCGTGCAGCCCCGCTCTCCGAGCCGCTATCGGCCGCGGGGACCCCATGCCTGGTGCCCACCTAAGGCACCCACATCAATGTGGGCAGGGAAACAGATCAAAAGTCTGCTCCCAGCCAGCGGGAGCATTTTTAAAGCTCCCACTGGCTGAGAAAAGATTTTGTTTGGCTGGAGTTTTGAAAATGCTCCTGCCATTCGAGAGCGAACACAAGTTACCCTGCCGGTGCGGGCAGGGAAACCACTACATCCTAGAGGTAAGCTCCCTGGGACATATCTTCTGATCTGGCTCAGGGGGTAGGCTCCCCATGGCCTTTAGAGGCCCAGGAGGGCATGTGTCCCCCTCCCCCTTCTAAATATGCCAGGCCCAGAGGCTGAAATTGGTATGGGGAGAAGGGCCACATGCTCCACTTCGCCTAAACAAATTGCTGGGGGATGAGGTCCCCAGGGCTGAAAATGGCCCGAGGAGGGAGGTCCGAGTGCCCCCCCCCCCCCCATGAAAACCATGCTGTGCCTGGGGGTCCCTGAGGCCAGGTACTAGCCCTGGGAGTGGGGCTGCATGTTTCATATTTCACTTTTGTTAGGCCTTGGGACTAGTCCAGAGTTCTGAGATGGCTGCCAACACTTCCTGATTGAAGTAGTGGCAGCCAATTAGATCTCAGCTTGGAATCTGTTGGAATCCAGAAAGGCTCCGTGTCCCTAGATATACAACGTTTTTGAGCATTAATTGCTCAGAAATTACTGAATGAATTTACACCAAAACACAAGTATTTTTTCTGGACCAAGATTTAGCTACCTCCCAAATTTGGTAAAAATCTGTTCAGTGGTTTAGATTGTAGTTGTGTCTAAAGTTCCTATGGGAAAAAGAACTGGGAAAACTCATTTTGGGATCCCCCTTTTTTTCTCTGCCCCTGCTTAATGGATCACCCCAAAACTTTTCATGCACAAACTAGGCAGAAAGAGCACTTTTTTTTAGGAAAAGTTTTATGCAGATTTGTCAAGCCGCGCCAAACGCACATATTTATAAATATATATGATTGCCAAAATTATAAAAGACAGGAACAGGTCTTGTGCCCAAGGTCCATACAGTCACGTTGTGGTGCTCAACTCAGCTCTGCACTTTGGACATGTTGTAAATGTTTTATTTAGTCATTGTACTATTTTTAAACATGTTCAAAGTTCAGGGAAGGGAAGTCAAATTTTTCCCCTACAGAAGGTGTGGAAGGACGAAGCCCTTAATTATTCTCCCACTGCCTTGGTCGAAGTGCAGGGGAAAATATTTGCCAGTGTTATACTAAACTACTTAGCGACATGGGTTTGTGGAAAACATTTTATCAATTGAGAATCTGGGTTTTCGAGCTTCATGCTCCACAATTGATAAAATAATGTGCCAGCGACTTTTGAGTGTCTAATGTGTGGAGTGGGCAAATGAAACTATATATTATATTTGTTGTTTGTATTTGTGCATGTTATCCCATTGATAGACCAAAGTTCTTTTTTCCAAGTACCTCTTCATTGATTTTTCATTATTTTGTGTAGGACAATTTATCACGAAACACACAAAAGGTGATGAAAGGAAGGCTTGCAATGTGTATAACCACTGGCAATCGCTCTGGGTAGCGTCCCAGCCCGTCATTCTTTTGCTCATCATGCCACCTCTGTTTGGACCCAGCCATATGCAAAACAATCTTGACTCTGCTCCTCATGGGAACAGCCCAGCATGAACAATTAGAAGAATTTACTATAACATTTCTGCAATGTGTAACGTCACATGAGTTGCCGTCTTAAAAATCATCTGATAAAGCGACTGCATCACCAACACGCCTATAGGGTATCACCTGGAATTTTAAATTTAATTCAGACAATAAATTCGAAACAAAATGAAAATTCTGTATCCAACTGCTGGCTTAGTAGAGACTTTACTTGCAGTAGGCTAAATGTGCAACCCTTAGCTAGAAGTTCAACGACCCATATCACAACTCATTTTAAGCATGCCTCCCCATAACCCATCCAGTCCCCCCGCCTCCTTCAACTGGCAAAACAGTTCTTGTTTAATAACCACAAGTCTACATCCAGTCAATCATGACGGAGCACAACAATCACATGAAGAGATGCATCACATTCATATGATTTGGCTTTGAGTTACCCAGGAGGTTATCCGACAGTTCATAGCTACCTTCTCCACCCTTCAACCTCTGCACACTACTTAATATAGCAATTTAAGCATATGTCAATTTTTTAAAATATCTCAGCCAGACCGACTGTGGTCTTCCATTGTATAGCAATGACATGCGCCTCTTAATTAATACCATTGCCAAGCCTATGAACTTACATTTATGCTTTGTTCTTTTTGTGCATTTCATCAACTCTAACAGGCATCCCAGCGGATGCTTTGGTATCAACCTACACGTCAACTCCACAACACATTCCAGCATGTGAGCCCAAAATTGAGATGTTACAGGTCATTGCCACACCATATAACATACAAACAGTTGTCACGCCTTTGAACATACGCCTAATAACGTTTGGAACCAAGTATGTGCAATGAATGTAACTAAATTGGGTGTACACGAATCTGGTATTTCTTGAGAATGTCTTCACAGATAGTAAACATTTGACCAATTATTATCAGACAATGTCTGCTTTTTATGTTCTTCCCACCAGCCCCCGAGGTCCCCCAGTCTTTGCGATGCTGGTGCAGCAAGGTAGCCATTACAACAAGCAATGGCATAGCAAATAGGTCTCGCTTTTGGGGTTTTATAAGTATTTATTTATGCAGCACAATATCCTTTGTGCAACAACATCAACCATTGCATGGCTAAACAGTTATAATGTCCCAAAGGCGAGACCTATTGGCTATGCCAATGCTTGTTTTCCTTAGATTTTGATCCGTAAAATATGAAAACGTTACAGTATTTTGCGACACAAACTCTTAAAGTACAACACCACATACTGAATCTCCTCTAGCTGATGCTGTGGTGGCCCTTTAGTGATGCTGTGGTGGCCCTTTAGTGATGCTGTGGTGGTGCTGACTGATGCTGTGGTGTTGCTGAGTGATGCTGTGGTGGTTCTGACAGATACTGTGGTGATGCTGACTGATACTGCGGGGGTGCTAACTGATGCTGTTGTGGCCTCAAGGGATTCTGTGGTGGTGCTGAGTGATGCTGTGGTAGTGCTGACTGATGCTGTGGTTGCACTGAGTGATATTGTTGTGGCCCTGAATGATGTTGTGGTTGTGCTGAGTGATGCTGTGGTGGTGTTGAGTGATGATGTGTTGGCCCCGAGTGATGCTGTGGTGTCGCAGAGTGATGCTGTGATGGTGCTGAGTGATGCTGTGGTTGCGCTGATTGATGCTGTAGTGCTGCAGAGTGATGCTGTAGTAACGTTGAGTGATGCTGTGGTGGCGCTGAGTGATGCTGTGGTGGCGCTGAGTGATGCCTTGGTGGCTCTGAGTGATGCTGTGGTGGCCTTTTTGTGGTGCTTGTGTTGTACGAGAGAGGTTTGTTGATGGTGTACTGATCTGTGTGACCCTGGCCAAAGTGGGATGCCTTCAAAATACTTCTTGCAAAGGGGCTCTAAATTGAAGGCCATTGTTTGCTAAGTTGCAGTAGGAATCATCTCAAGAGGGCTGGTGCCTGAGGGAAGCAGATTCAGCATTGTTTAAATGCAAACAAGTGAGATCTGGACAATAAAAATACTTTCTCTGTTCCTGTTACCTTGAAAACCTTATCTGCGCTTCCTTGTCGCGTCCTTGCAGGCTTCCCTCCTATCTGCCTTCCCACCTCGCTCTCAGTCCTGGGTAGATTACAGCTGCTCCACAAGCAGTAGGTTCGTCAAGTGGGACGAGGCTGTGAAGATTGAGTAGGTTGTAATGATAAGTCAGTTAAAGTTTCCATTCCTTTTTAGGTCTCGACCTGATCCAGCGCATGCGCTGGTCTGGCCGAGACATTTAGTAGGGCTCTGAGAAATGCTACTTTGCCGGTGATCAGCTTGCTAGAACGCACACAAGAGCGCGCGCGTTATAGCAAGCTGATCGCCGGCAAGGTAGCACTTGCGGTGACGCGCATCAATACCTTGTGTAAATAACCTCTTTTGTTCCCATACAGAACTAGGGATGTGCTGCCACCTTGTGGCCGTTAACAGCAACATGCCGCAATCATATGCATGGTGTTACTTTAGCATGTGAAATTCTCCGACAGCGTTGACCGCTGCTGAAGCCATTCTCTAACAGGACAGTGTTAAAAAACCTTTCTTCTCAAGCCTACCAACACAACAACTGGGGTTAAATGAAAGCGCTCTGCTGGCTCTTGCCTGTCACGGAGGTTGGGAAATTGCAGCCTGAGTGATTTTGAGATGAACACCGTCAGGGCAGTACTTCGCATTTAGCCTCACTCTGTATGTAACTCTGCCGCCGCACAGTAATTACGCTGTACACTGTGCCCTGTGGCTGTACAATCTGCACCAATTTGTCACATGGCTTAGTTAATTCTGTTTTCACAAAATTAAGGATAAGCTGTTGGCACCCCACCTTGATTGTTAACTTTCCTTTGTCTGTGTTTTTTTTTTTTTTTTTAAAAACCTTTATTTATGCAAAAGTGTACACCGCTATTTAGCCGAACATCCCGGGGGCACGGCAGCATATTAAAGACATAATATCACGGCATACATCGATCATATTTCCGGATAGGTGAGGTTTAATTTTACTTTTAAATCAGGATGAAGTCAAGAACGTAAAAAGCTCCAATATAACGTAAAGAAATGTGGGAATCAGGTGCCTAACCGTAAGATATAGTCATATAATGGGCGAGCCAAACAATAAGTCCTGCATAATGGAGACGATCACAAATAAGACATGGGCACCGCATCAGAGATGCAGGATATACATGCATACAATTACTACGAGCACCAATTAGGCGCCCGCCCAATTACACCAATAATGCAACAACAGCTGGGCACAGATTACGACAAATCAATGAAAGCTCAGGGAATAATCCAACAGACTGATCCCAAACCCAGAAAAAGAAGAAAGTGAAAGGAAAACCAAAAGAGCGAAGAAAAAGGGCCATAGAAACAAATTAGGAAAAAACAATAAAACCCCTTCCCCAACCCCCCACCCCGCACACCTGTAGATGGCTACGGCCTACCCCCCCTAGCAGCGTGCCTGTCGCCCAGTTTCTAAACCCGAAATATAGAAGAGAGAAGAAATAGAAAAGAGAGGAGAGATATAAGAAGAAGAAAAACATTGAGGGGTCTCCAGTGCAGGCCCCCGCCCCCCCCCTCCGCCGCGTAGCATTTCAAACATCCCAGCGCCGCTACCAAAATGTCAAAGGCAACAATTTAAATCAGGATAGTAGTCATCACTCCAGCTCCACAAGTTACAGAACTAAGACAAAAGCCCCCCCGAGCAGCAACCGAAAAAACAGATCTCCATCATTCAACCCAGACCCACCCAGCCACAATATAGACAGATCTCAGTCCAGTTAGTGGAGGGTCAAACAATCAAAATACCAAAAGTAATGCAAGCAGGTAAGTCCGGAGGAAGGCAGGGTATCTTGCAATACACCAGGACACGACACACTCGAAAGCCATCCACAGCCCACTCGGCGGTTCCAAATCAGGAGAACAGAGTCTGGTCCAAAAAGATCAGTCATTTCGTTGAGTCAGGAGTGCATGACGACAGCATCCACCGGAGAAAGAACATGGTGTAAGACTCCGAGATAAGCACACCCGATGAAGTCTCCGATACTCCATGTACCCATGGAACCAGGTGTCAATGTGACGATCCGCCTTGGAACAAGCAGGGAGACCCCCAAATACGAACTCCCGCTACTTAGCCACAATTAAAGTCGCAGCAACTCTCCACAGCAGTGTCCCCACCAATACCTGCAGAGGGGATCACACAAGCGAAGTCTCCAAGGAGTATACCGGCAACGGACTTTTCCTCCATTCCAGACGTACCAGGGTTTGAGCACAGTGGCTATCGAATCCGGATTATGGGCCACCAGCACATCGGGGGGGCATCCGATTCCCACTCTCCGATCTTCAGCGTGTGCCACCATCGCCACGGACAGGCACGGCTCAATGAAGGCGACCGCACAAGCCGGGACCCCCAGCATAAGTGCCGCGGGGGTGCACACCAGAGCAACCATCCCGAGACTCAAAAAAGGGGGGTTGAGTACCAACGCCACCATGCTGCACACCGTGTGGGCGTTCAACTCCATTTCCCCGCAATAGGTTACATATTCGCCCCCTGGATCTCAAAGGCGCCGTCAAAACTGTTGTGGAGCAACCGGTTCCGATCACCTGGAGTGCGGGATACAATCAGGCGCACGCGGGTCACACAAAGCCATGTTAGGGAGACAAAGAGCTGCAGCGTGTCGGCCTGTTCCACAAAGCAGCAATCAGAGGGGGGGGGGGCCGTAACAGGCATAGATTGATGGCATAATGCGGAGATACACCAGGCTCGACAGAACGAGTGTTGGGTGTGTAGTCAGAGATGGGTGGGTCTCCATAGCAGTTGACCGGCACCTTCCGGGTCTGTGTGGCCGCTGTTGTTCTATTCGCGGCCGGCAGCCGCATCACGCAGGGTCGCGGCTCCGGGACTCATGCAGGCCGCAATGCACGGGAGGGCATATCTTCGTCCTCAGGGCTCGGAGATCAGCCGGAGTCTCACACGGAGGGGCAGCGCACTCTCCGACGTTCGGGAGCCTAGCAGCAGCGCAGGAAGGATAGCGGGATCCGGCGGCAGGGGAAGAAGGTCGACGGAGCCGGGAGCCCGGGCGACCATCTTGGTCGCCGGTCTGGCTCCGCCCCCTCTCTGTGTTTTTTTATTAACATTCCAAGGTTTGTTTTTTATCTAAACAGCTTTCACGCTGCAAGCAAACGTTTGGCAAGTTTGTGCGGGAGCATCATCAAAACCTTAATCATCAAAGCGGCAATGTCTGAGCCACCATGGCAGCAAAGCTGTATAGACAATCTGTCCTTCATATACGTAATAGTAAACATAGAAACAGTAGCCGGTTTCTGTCTGCACTCTACTACACGCAAAGGGGGAATATTAAGTCTCGTTGATGCAGTCAGAAGGGTAGGGAGCATCAGAAAGCCAAGATGCCCGCAGAAGTATCAACCCTGCATGCGAAAATTCCAACGGGTAGCGTAGAGTCTCAACAGCATATAAAAGTTTAACATACAAAAGGGAAAATAAAATTGCATTTTTTACTGTATAAGGGCCGCATCACATTCAGCCCCATACTTCCAGCAGGGACAACCGATAAGTTACCGCTTTTTCAACAGGAGTAATGGAAATACGCCATAAGGTTAGGTACGATTTTCATTTAAAATTGAGTGTGAAGTACAGTAGATATCTACCCATGGTAGTAATTAGGTCTGCTTTTCTTTGTCAAATAAATGGGTTTCCTCACACCAGCCATAGGACAATTTCACTAAACCATAGGACAATTTCACTAAACTCTATGTCTGCCTTATTGGCAATATGAGAATTCTTAACCTACTTTTGTCCCAGGCATATTAGTGTGATAAGAGAGCAAATAGTGGTACCACAAGTGTCTGTGAAAACCAGCCTAAATGAACTAATTAGATCTTCCTTGTTCCTCTTTCTGTCTCTCACGCTCTCTTTCGTTGTCACCCTTCAATCTCGCAACGTCTGTGTTCCTCTCTCTCTTCTTTCGCTCTCGACTCTAGCACACACACCATACTTATCGCTCTTTTCCCTGTCACCCTTGTTTCGTCTCGTGTGCCCTTTCTTTTCGTGCCTCTCCCTGTATCTTACTCTTTCTCTCTTCCGTTGTCACCCACACTGTCTCTTAACTTCTATTTCTCCCGCATCCCTCTCATTGACCTACTCACTCTAGTCTCTATTGCTCTCACACCACTAATGTGACTGCTGAGCATCAGTGAGACTTGTCGGATTCCCACCAACAATGTCAAGGTAACACTTAAACTGCGTTTACGTCACATCATTATCAGATGTTTTTCTTGGAATCACCCGAGGTGCGGGTGGATGGTTGATCTCTGGTGATTAAAAGCTGAAACCTTTCGACCCAATTGTACAGAGAGCGCTCATGATTCCCAGGTCCATGCGCGAGCAGCCCTTTCAGTCCAAGTTTCAGCTTTGCACTCTGGAGCTTGTAATCTTGATTTTATAGTGTGCTAATCAGGACTATAAGTCCCAGAATGCCAAGACATAAAAATAGACTGGATGGTTTACTTACGCATTAACTTAGGAAACGTGATATCTGGAGCTCCGCCTTCACTATCTATTCCCGTTGCTTGCCATAGCGCCTGGGTTGGTTTGAAACGCTACACAAAAGGCTGTCACAAAATGAAAATACCAATTGCCAAAATGTATCTCGGCGTCCATTTTACTATAGGCGCTCTCAAAACCCAGATGGACCCCAAGTGTTAGTAAATGTAAATGTGTTGTATTTGTAAAGCACACGGCTGCCCACGGGACGGGGCGTCCCGGTGCTGCACTCATACCGCTGTGGAACCCTTCCTGGCTTTTCCATGTGAAATGTCCACTCCTGGGCCCCCCCCCAAGATGAAGCCAGGCATCCAAGCGCTGCTGGGGTCGTTGTGGAGATTAAGCAAGCTATTGCCCAGAGTCACAGAGTGGGACCCATAATTAGACTAGGCACCGAGGTGAGAATTATCAGGTCCGGGGAGATTGAGTCCAAGAGCCGCCGAGGCGGGAATTGAACCTGGTCCCGGGCCAGACCTCTGCATCAGGGTCTGCAGCTCTAATCATTGAGCCACGCTAAACCCCCTTTTCTGGTGAAAAGGTCATGTTATGCAGATAGGCAGAAACATGGCAAGTTTGAAAGCTGTACTGTGTGGCATGCAATTAATCTCCATTCATGATCTGCTGTACCTATCAGTAAACAAAGCGTTGTCTTTAGAGAGAGATCTGTGGACTTCCACTTAGGGCAGCCAGCTAACAAGAGTATGGTCTGAGCTAAAGGAAGATGGCAGGCTCAGAAATGAGCTGTCTTTAGAGGTGTCTGCTTCAAAGAGGTTGGGAAAGAGAGTTGCTCATCAGAAGGTACTAGGGCTGTTATTTGCAGAGCCCCGATGACGGGGGTAGGGTTCCAAAGCAGCTGGAATGCGTCAGAGGACTGATGCGAGGGGGAGAAGTGCTACAGGGAGCTCGTCACGGGCATTGCCATCAACAGTGCAGCAGGTACAGTGGCACCGGGGCCTTAGTGTGTGAGGGGCCACTACACTCAGAGGTGGCTGGCTTCTATAACAAGCATTGATATAGCCAATAGGTCTTGCCTTTGGGACCTTATAAGTGTTTAGTTATCCAGCACAATATCCTTGTTTTTATAGCACGGACGCTGGCATTTACAATGCAGTAGGTCTCGCATTTGCGACTGTTTAAGCTACTGGCATTGTAAATAACAATGCCTTTTATTTATCTGTTTTAAAAACAACACATACATAAAAGGCAATGTCGTTTACAATGCCATTAGCTCAAACTCTCGTAAATGCGAGTCCTATTGCATTGCAAATGCTTATTTTTTTGTTGGGTTGCTTAACTTTGCTATTTTACATGGTTTAGTTGCTTCCTTTGTTACTCTGTGTAGCTCTGGAGACTCGTAAGCTTGCTTGACTGCTGTTTAGTGTAAATCTTTAAGGCACCGTGAAAGGGCAGTAGTTTGGGGGTCAGACAGGATGCCAGTAGGCATGGTAATAGACTTGTGGAACTTTGACGTCAGATGAAGTGCATGTAAAGGAGGTGAGAGAGAAAGGTGGGCGACAACGTAACATAGCAGGTTTTTGGTGGAGTGGGGGCATTTGGTGCAGAATTGGTCTGAAGATAGACCGGCCATCATAATAGGCTGTATGAAAATAACCAGAGGCCTGAAGCAGTATGGCTCTGCGGCCTCAGCAAATGCAGATTAACATTTGTCTGGCTGCGGTCATTTTGGGCAACAAACTGTGTGTGTGTGTGTGTGTGTGTATATGCGTGCTCGGGTGCTAAAGATGCAGCAACCTTTTTATATGAAGATGACACTGCTTTGTACGAAAAAACACATTTTACTTTCGCATTTGTTCAAGCCACGTCCCACCCCTTTTGTTGTATTTAAATTTGTTTACTCCTCGTGCTTTTTAAGGGGACCACCATTTTTCTTCTGTTGCCAATCCATTGTTCTGAATAGGGCTCTGGTGTCCACTGTTATCACACTAGGCAAATGTCCTATAACCTATCCACATCTTAAAATTGAACTTCCCTTGAACTGCTTTTAAGAGTATTGACACAGAAGGCATGCCTTTATTTCCAGGGGACTGTGACCCCTGGTTATTCGTGTATGAAACCACTGGGTGATGGGGCACAACATCTGCACAACACCAACCGATACGGGCACTTGATGCCTGAGGTGCAGCACTGACAGCTCACCTGGTGACCGGCAACAAGATACCTACCTTCATGTACTGCACCATTTGCTGGTGAGGTGATTTCTGTAGAAACAAATATATGGTGGCAAGATGGACTCCTTTGTACTCCATTAATTTTTAACTTGTGTTCATTATCTTGTGTACTCTCCAATTTAAACTTTGTCAGCGTGCTCGCTCTCTCCCCGCTCCGCCCACTTTGCGCTGCAATCTAGTAAGAACACGAGGGTACCACTTTATGATACCCATAAAGCTGCACAGCCTATTAGAATGAGTCCAATGAATTAAATTCATGGTCAACGCTTCATTTAATACACAATTTTATCCATCATATTCTTCTTTTAATCTCTTAAGTTTTCTTCAATCCATTATACTCATTGTCGTTTTTGTTTCATGCTGATCAATAAAACACAGGAAAGTGATGTTTCCACATGCCACGCTTTTATTAAAATCACCCAATGCATTTCGGGAAAAAAATCCCTTCTTCAGGGGTTTCTAAGGTACAAAAAGATTAATCGTCGTTAGTTCCGTAATACTACTCACAATGCAATAAACATAACTGCTGGATTTCACAGTCTTCAAAATATACACACATATTTCATACGATGTCAGTTACACATATATGGCCAAGCGCTGCCTATACCGAATATCCCCAAATCATCGGTCACCTCACATATCTAAACTACAAGCATCCATCCATAAATGACAACTGCTTATCACCGCGAGATAGATTCAAACACATTGAAGCATGAGAGGAAATCCAGACAAGCTTTAGACCTGGAGATTTAAACAGCACATGTCACGGTAAGCGTGTAGCATAGCCTGATAGCAAATGAGATTACAAGCAGGCGCTAGGGGTGAATAGTAACCCAGGAAGCAGTTGTCTCTGACGATCCTGCATGCTGACGGAAGACGCTAGTTTCCCGATTACATAACTTGCCAAATTGAAAATCACAATATTGCGCTACTCGCCCGATCATTAAATGACCGATTACCGTTCACTCTAAGGTTTTGCCTATATACCAGATCAAAGATTTGACTGAATCAATTGAAAATCTGTTTCAAGTTTCTTGCCGTTGATTGAATTTTGAAAATATCATCTATTGGAAATTTCAGGGAGTTTTTTCAGCAATGAATTATTCTGTCCTGATGATGGTCTACATGACGTCTGCATATTAGACCGAAACGTCGACACCTCCATCATCTCCAGAAACGTTGCATTGTCACCAACATACGACCATTATTTATTAATTATTTTGGGTTGTTTGTTACAGTCAACAGGAGTTGATGTTTTTGTTGTGAACTGAAGAGTCAATGCTATCTGTACCTCTGCTCACAATTTTTTGCTTGAATTGATTTCTCTGTATTTGCCTCCCAAGATGTAATTTTGTTGCTTTATCACTAAATACAAAAAATTATTTTTTCAGAATTTAACTTAGACTCTCCGTAGGTTAGATATTCCAGCAGTGAATGCGGGAGCCAATTTCCAAACTTAAGTGCGTGTGAGGTCTGCCTCAGAGTTCCGCCTCGTATGGCTGGAAACTGGGTATCCAGCCATATAGGAAGGTTAATTACAACCAGTACAACTGTTTAATGTACTAAGGGCGATCTCTTATTTCACCACATTGAATACTCTCCTTCACCACCTTACACTTGAGCACCTTTTCCGTCACACACGTTTCCTCTGGAGCAACCTCCCCTGCTAAATGATAATGTACAGTCAAAAATGTTCTGATTTTATACCAATTGGCATGAAAATAAAATGCATGGTGAATTAGCCTATGGTTTGTTGCACTTTTTTGTTGTTTAAGTTTGAATGGTGCAGCAAGGTGGCATAACATACTCATGGGCTTCTTCTCATACACATGAGTCAAGAGCACCTGTAGCACTGGAGAAGTGTCTGGCATTGTTTGGGCGTTTCCCCAGGTCTGGGAGAAAAGCCGCATGCAGTCACTATATAATACAAATGTACCCTGCCCAAGGCTATTTAAGTCTACTAAATGTGCTCTCTGTGCTCTGTAATATCGTCCCATGGTAGTAACCTCACCTTTGCCTAGGATTGTGTGTTGTAAGAAGCCCTGAGAGTCAAACTCCGGGATCACCCAAAACAGCAAACCAGCTGCAAATGAGGATGTCTTGGACCATATTCTTTCATAAGATGTTCTGTACTATCCTGCTAAAGTTATGAGGATGCTCCTTGTTAGATTAATAACATTCCCTCCAAACAATCACTCTAGCATGTTTCCCCCTTCTCAGTTCTAATTGCACATCTATCTGGTCTAAACATAAGCAGCTAGCTGAAGCCTCGGACATTGCTGCTGTGTCACTGCATGATTAAGTTTGTAATTAGGAGCTCCCAGCCCTCCCTCAGATAGCAGAGCACACACTTTACAGATGGCGACCCTGCCACTCCCTCCTCTGCACACCAAGGTAAGTATGCTTTGTAGTTCCCTAAAGTATGTTTTGTAAGTATCAGTGGCAGTGCTGTAAAATAATAAAGCAGCCTAGAAAGGACCACTGTTTTTGTCATCACATCTCTTCCCAGGGCAATAGAAGGGTGTTCCAAAAGGACACAGATTGGCAAATTGCAGACATCGCAGTACCCAAGTTACCCACAAGATCAGCCTAACTGCGTTAAATGTTCACACCTAAGTATTTGTAGTCTCAAATGTCCATATTATTCTAGCATCAAGGGGAAACCTGAGCTACTTGTCCAATGTCTTTCTTACCCCAATTTATTTTAAGCCGGACTTCACTCCACATTCATCCAGTAAATCCATCAGTGCTGTCAGCAAACTCTGGCCTTCTCGAAGATAAATGCGCACATCATCAGAGCACAGAGATATTATATGAGAGGTATCATTTACAGCTAATCCCCATTCCGCACGTTTGGCCCTAAGCAAGCAAGCCAAGGGTTCCATTGTTAGTGAGAAAATGATGGATGAAAATGGGCACTTTTGTCTTGTGCTTCTCCCAATATCTTTTCTTTGATATCACTCTGCCTGTGTGGACTTGTGTCATATGGCTTGAGTACAGTAGGCATTCTCACTGCCCAGGTCAATTATATAATGGACTTCCAACAAATATAACAAACAGAGTATCAAAGGCATTTTCTGTGTCTAATGAAGTCACCCAATGCACAGATTCCTGTCTTCAGCTCCAACCCATCGCTTTGAGTAGACGTAATAAGTTAAAAGCCATTTCTCCCCAGAATAAAACCATTCTGGTCTGGGTGGATTACAATTTGAGCTATGGGCCTTAGGTGGTTAGCCAGTACCTTACCAAGAACCTTATAATCAAAGTTTACCAGAGAGAAGGGGGGTACAAGCTCACATTCAGAGGATCTCTGCCCTGTTTGAGGGGAGGGAGGGGGGAAAGAGACTATCAGGGCTTCCCTAATACAGGAAGGTAGCATCCTATTATTTGCCTTATCGTAAACCTGAACTAGTCAGGCATCAATAGTGACCCCCCCTATACTCAATAAATTCAATGGGCAGCCCATCTGAACCCGGTGTCTTACCTCAGGCTACTTAAGCAATCCTGAGTTGTAACTCCTCAACTGTTACTGCTTTCCTCTAGTTCTAAGAGTTGTACAGCATTCATCGTAGGAATTGGTATCTCCTTCATATAATTATATAACACTCTTTCCTCTACATCAAAAGGAGTTTCAAACAGTTTTCTATTATATGCCCCAAATACCGGACACCTAGGTATTGTAGATCAGGGCCGGAGTAAGAGTATATAATAAATAAGTGCGTGAGCCCAATTAGGAGCATAAACAGCTACCATCGATAGCAGCTCTCAATCAAGCAATCCCTCAGAAACCACATATCTTCCCTCTGTATCTATTCCGGTGTGTTACAGTGTGAAGGGGACACTGGGAGCAATCCATAGAAGTACTCCCCTGATGTACGAAGATTATGTGCTTCAGATTAGTATTCCCTGCCACCTTTTGGACAACTTAGTCAATTATTGAGCAGTGATGTGTGTATCTTTTAAATATGAAAATTGTATGTGCCTATGCGTCTAATATGTATGAATACTACATTGCTTCATTGGATTACCCGTGCCCCATATATTCAAGGTTAAGAAGTTCTCTCTTTCACTGGGTATTGCATCATTCACCCACATTATTATATAACCATATGAGGGATCATGGAACACATTTTGCTAACTTGCACTCTGCATTGATTCTGTTTTGCAATACGCTACTTGAGTTACAGGATCTTGGACCCTCAAACAAATTCCCAACTTCCGCTTCCTGGCAGAAAAAAATATCATTAGCACTGCCACCACAACGATGCACTAAACAGATGCAAACAAAATGTCAATTTCCAGAAAAAGTGGGGAACCTGTGGTCACATAACATACATCAAGCTTCCACTCGCCTGTGGCTCCGCCCCTTAAATATCTGTGTACCCACTGTCATGCACAGCTCTCGACAATGAAGTGCAGTCCCACTTCCCCAACCAGGATAACCCCTGGCCCACACCTCATTGACAACAAGGATAGTACTCCTTGTAAGTACATAAAAAGATCAGCAGTCATTGAGCGACCATTGACCCTGTTCTAGGTAGGTCGCTCCCCACGCCGCACAGCTCCACTTTTCTGTGCGCCTGTGTCTCTGACCCCGCTGCTACCGCGAGTTCTTGGCCCCGCTTAGGTATTCGTTCCACTACTGCACCACTCTTTATTTTGTGACTGTTTTTCCCCACTGCTGTTCTAATTGTCTGCACTCTGAATTAATCCCTGTATTTTCTATTGTATTGTACTTTTTGGCTTAATCCCTGCATTTTATATTTATTGTATCTTTGTTCCGCCCGTTTTTTCCCGCCGTCCAGACCTCCTTCCCCCTTTTCTGCCGCTGCGTCCACTGCGGCCCCGCCCCCTCGCCCATTAGTGTATCGCTCCCCGCCTCCCAGCTGCTCCTTCCTCCCACTATTATGGCGGCCGCTGCGCAGTTAAGAGCGACCCATGACCGTGTTCCAGGCAGGTCGCTCCCCACAGCTCCACCTTCCTGTGCCCGTGTCCCTGACCCCGCTGCTGCCGCGAGTTCTTGGCCCCCCTTAGGTACCCGTTCCACTACTGCACCACTTGTTTTATTTTGTGACTGTTTTTTCACCCCCGCTGTTCAAATTGTCTGCACTCTGAATAATCCCTGTATTTTCTATTGTATTGGACTTTTTGGCTTAATCCCTGCATTTTATATTTATTGTACCTTCGTTCTGCCCGTTTTTTCCCGCCGTCCAGACCTCCTTCCCCCTTTTCTGCCGCTGCGTCCACTGCGCCCCCGCCCCCTCGCTCACCCTTCAGTGTATCGCTCCCCGCTGCTCCGCCCTCCCACCTCCTCTTATTATGGCGGCCGCTGCGCAGTGAAGAGCGATCCTTGACTCTGTTCTAGGCAGGTCGCTCCCCACGCCGCAAAGCTCCACCTTATTGTGCCCGTGTCCCTGACCCCGCTGCTGCGAGTTCTTGCCCCCCCCCCCTTAGGTACCGGTCCCACTACTGCACCACTTGTTTTATTTTGTGACTGTTTTTTCACCCTCGCTGTTCAAATTGTCTGCACGCTGCATTAATCCCTGTATTTTCTATTGTATTGTAGTTTTTGGCTTAATCCCTGCATTTTATATTTATTTTACCTTCGTTCCACCTGTTTTTTCTCGCCGTCCATTCCTCCTTCCCCGCCGCTGCGTCCCCACTCCTCTCGCTCGCCTCCCCGCCTCCCAGCTGCTCTTCCCTCCCACCTCCCCATATTATGGAGGCCGTGCCAAAGGCAAGCCAGTCTGCGCCTGGACCGCACCCAGCGCCAGTCCCCCTGGCCCGCACAATCCCAGACGCCGATACGACGCCCACTTTCTCCACGCTCTCAACGTCGAACGCTCATCCGTCAGCTCCCAGGCCTCACTAAAGCGCACCCATGGACCCTCCAAGCCACCACCGCACCCACCAGGGTAGGACACAAACCCCTCAACTGCATACTACTCAACACCCGCTCCGTACACAAGCACGCCATCGAACTCTGGGACCTATTAGATTCATCCTCCCTGGACGTCGCCTTCCTGACAGAGACCTGGATGAACCCTTTCTCGGCACCTGACATCGCCATTGCCATCCCAGATGGCTACAAAATCACCCGCAGGGACCGCACCGGAGTTGGAGGAGGAATCGCCATCATCCACAAGAACACCCTCAGGATCACGACCAACACCAGTGACACCCTCAGCGCCGCCGAGCACCTGCACTTCCAGATCCACATCGACCCAAACACCACCCTCAGAGAAACCCTCATCTACACACCCACCCAAACCACGGGCGCACTTCAGCGACGCCATCGCAGACCTCGTCAGCACACACGCCTTTGCATTCACAGACTACCTTCTCCTCGGAGACCTGAACTCCCACCTCAAGAATACCAACGACAGCAACTAAACCGCCCTACTCAATAACCTCGCACTCAGACAGCTCATCACAACCCCCACCCACTGGACACACCTCGACCCAATCTTCTCCTCCAACAACAACATCCCCTTCAGCTACACCACCGAGCACCTCTGAACCGACCACTGCTGTGTCTATTTCACCTTCGAGAAACCCACCACACAACACCACAGTCTACAGACCCCCCCCGCCGCAGCTGGACCAAGGTCACCGAAGACCAGCTTATCGTCACCCTCGCCCAAAACCCACCAACCAACTCCGCAGACACACTCACAACCTCAGGTAATGGATCGACAACGGCGCCAACACCCTCTCCCCAATTAAGAAACCCTCCAACAGACGCACAGACAGGAAAGCCATCTGGTTCTCCACCGACCTCCAGGCATCCAAACAGACCTGCCGAAGACTAAATGGCGCAGCGAACAGACACCAGATAACGCAGCCTACAAGAACGCTGTCCGCAAGCACCACCAACTCATCCAAATCGCCAAAAAGTCCTCCTTCAAGGAACGCATCAACAACAACGAACACAACAGCAAAGAGCTCTTCAACATTGTGAAGGAACTCTCCAACCCCAGCTCCAACAACATCCCGCCGTCGCAAGACCTCTGGAACTCGCTAGCCACCTTCTTCCACCGTAAAATCGCAGACATCCAAGACAGCTTCAACACCTAGACCCCCCCGACATCAACAGACACCTCAGAATCACCGCCCCTCAGCCACATAAACCTCCTGCGCTCCTGGAACCACGTCAACGATGATGCCACCATCAAAATCATGAGCACCATCCACTCCGGATCTCCATCCGACCCCTGCCCACACCACATCTTTAACAAAGCAAGCACCATCATCGCACCCCACCTCCGCAAGATCATCAACACCTCCTTCGAGACCGCCACCTTCCCAGAAATCTGGAAGCACGCTGAGATCAACGCCTTACTCAAGAAACCCAAGGCATACCCCAAGGACCTCAAGAACTTCAGGCCTATCTCCCTGCTCCCATTCCCGGCAAAAGTCATCGAGAAGATGGTGAACAAGCAACTGAGACGCTTCCTCAAAGAGAACAATGCTCTGGACGTATCTCAATCAGGATTCCGCAGCAACTAAAGCACCGAAACCGCCCTCATCGCCACCACCGACATCAGGACCCTGCTAGACAGCGGCGAAACCGCGGCCCTCATTCTCCTGGACCTGTCGGCCGCCTTCCACACCGTCTGCCACCACACCATACGCACACGCCTCCACAACGCAGGGATCCGCGATAAAGCCCTGGACTGGACCACCTCCTTACTCACCGGAAGAACACAAAGTGTCCGCCTCCCCTCCTTCCGCTCAGAAGCCACCAAAATCATCTGCGGCGTACCCCAAGGATCATCACTCAGCCCTACACTCTTCAACATCTACATGACACCGCTTGCCAACATCATCCGATCACCCAACCTCAACATCATCTCATACGCCGACGACACACAGCTGATCTTCTCCATCACCGAGGACCCCACCACCGCCAACAGCAACCTCCACGAGGGAATGAATGAGGTCGCCGAATGGATGAAGAACAGCCACATGAAGCTGAACTCAGACAAGATGGAGGTCCTCATCGTCGGATCCACCCCCTTCGCCTGGGATGACTCCGGGTGGCCGGGCACACTGGGAGCAGCACCGACACCCACTGACCACGCACGCAACCTGGGAATCATCCAGACTCATCACTATCAATGACCCAGCAAGTTAACGCAGTCTCATCCTCCTGCTTCAACGCCCTCCGCATGCTTCGCAAGATCTACAAATGGATCCCCACCAAGACCAGAAGAACGGTCACCCAGGCACTCAGCAGCAAACTGGACTACGGCAACACCCTCTACGCGGGAACTACGGCCAAACTTCAAAGTGACTCCAACGCATCCAGAATGCCTCTGCACGTCTCATCCTAGACATCCCCCGCCACAGCCACATCACAGAACACCTGAGAGACCTACACTGGCTCCCCGTCAACAAGAGGATCATCTTCAAACTCCTCACTTACGCTCACAAGGCCAGCCACAACACCAGACCAACATACCTCAACACACAACTCACCTTCGACACCCCAAACCGCCAGCTCCGCTCAGCCGACCGCGCCACCGTCCCACGCATCCAAAGAACGAGCGCTGGCGGAAGATCGTTCTCCCACCTCGCCACCAAGACCTGGAACACCCTTCCCCATTGACCTATGACAGACCCAGGACCTACTGACCTTCAGGAGACGCCTCAAGACCTGGCTGTTCGAGCAGTAGCAAAACCCCTCTCCCTTACCCCCCCCCCTCAGCGCCTTGAGACCCTCACGGATGAGCAGTGCGCTTTATAAAATAATTGATTGATTGATTGAGGTTTTATCTGGACCTTCCCCAATCAATGTCCTCAGGTGCATCATTTTCTGGGTGCCCTATCACCTCTTGACCAACTGACAGAGTTGCGTTATTAGAGCTGTTGTGACACTTCACCCACCACTAGGGCGATGACGGTCTATTACTCAGTCTTCTAGCAGTTTGTCTTCTAGGCCTTTGCAGCAACCACCAAACATCTACCAGAGACCTGTCCTTTGCTGTCACATTACTCATGACACTAGCTACGTTCAGGCCTCTGCAGAAGTCTGAAAGAAATGAGTCTTATCACAGTGTATCACTTGAAGCTTAGCAGGAAACATGAATACATTTGACACAGTTGTTTTTTGACTTCGAGAAAGGATTCCATTTTTCTATGTACCTGAGCTGTGTAGTCTGGGAAAATATTGACCTTCTGGTTTTCCACTGCCCAAGGCCCTTTGTTTCTTGACACCTGAACGATATGGTCTCTGTCATGATAGTTAAATAGCCTTGCCACTACTGGTATTGGAGACGTCTGGTAAACAGCATGCCGTCCGGAACTCTATGCATCTGCTCCAGTGAGTCTTTTTGCCTTCCAACACTGTGTGGGGCAACCATTCTTCGAGGAATAATTCCGTACTTAGACCATCTGCCCTCTCCAAAAGGCCCACAATCCCATTATTACAACGTAAGCAGCCTTCTGAGTAGTCTGCATTCATCTTAAGAAATCTCCCATCGTCTTGTGGTTCCTTCGGTTGACTTTGCATATCTTGCACAAACAGTCTCACCGCTGCCACACTAGACTCGTTGCTCTTGACTCTGGCATTACGTTTCTGCTCTCATAAGACCTATCTCAATTGCCAGTGTGTCAAGTTTAGGTTCAATTGTGGCTTTATTGACTGTGATAGCCTGCAGAGGTTTGCTAATTGTGCCTGCGTGGACATGCAGAATTTTCTCCATCTGGTTCAGAGGAGCATCAGCTTCCTCTCAACCCTGAGTGCGGGCAAGTAACATTAGCCTTCCAGGCATTATGTCTCACAAGAGCACGTTATGCCAATCACATCGTTGATATCTAGAGTAAATCGGCACAATAACTGGATCCAATGCAGTTTCCCCAGCTCCTCTCCTCTCAGGTATTAAAACAGCACTCTTTATGTTAATGCGACCTACTCTCCGGGGATGGACCATGTCGACGCCAGACTCCTCCTCCTCCTTGCCTCATGTGTAGGCGATACAGAAAAGGGGGTGGTGATGAACAGAGTGTCTGAATTAAGCAGACCACTCTTACCCAGTCCAAAGATCAGGGCTTGATCCATCACCGTTATTTATCTCACTGCCCCATCCCAGCTCAGAACCTGGCTATATGCAAATTAGTCTGTCCCTGGCCCAGTGCATCATGGGAACAGGGCAGACCAAACTACCAAGCCAATTCTTCACCAGAAAGGAGACAAGCTACCGGGGACCGGTTTCTGGCATTTCAGCCTCTTCGGCCCGGCTTGCTTGAATCCTGATGGAGCAGTGAGAAAGGGACTCATGTCTGAGTATACCCTGCCACACCTATAGTGGCCAAAAACGATACAGAAAAGGGGGTGGTGATGAACAGAGTGTCTGAATTAAGCAGACCACTCTTACCCAGTCCAAAGATCAGGGCTTGATCCATCACCGTTATTTATCTCACTGCCCCATCCCAGCTCAGAACCTGGCTATATGCAAATTAGTCTGTCCCTGGCCCAGTGCATCATGGGAACAGGGCAGACCAAACTACCAAGCCAATTCTTCACCAGAAAGGAGACAAGCTACCGGGGACCGGTTTCTGGCATTTCAGCCTCTTCGGCCCGGCTTGCTTGAATCCTGATGGAGCAGTGAGAAAGGGACTCATGTCTGAGTATACCCTGCCACACCTATAGTGGCCAAAAACGATACAGAAAAGGGGGTGGTGATGAACAGAGTGTCTGAATTAAGCAGACCACTCTTACCCAGTCCAAAGATCAGGGCTTGATCCATCACCGTTATTTATCTCACTGCCCCATCCCAGCTCAGAACCTGGCTATATGCAAATTAGTCTGTCCCTGGCCCAGTGCATCATGGGAACAGGGCAGACCAAACTACCAAGCCAATTCTTCACCAGAAAGGAGACAAGCTACCGGGGACCGGTTTCTGGCATTTCAGCCTCTTCGGCCCGGCTTGCTTGAATCCTGATGGAGCAGTGAGAAAGGGACTCATGTCTGAGTATACCCTGCCACACCTATAGTGGCCAAAAACGATACAGAAAAGGGGGTGGTGATGAACAGAGTGTCTGAATTAAGCAGACCACTCTTACCCAGTCCAAAGATCAGGGCTTGATCCATCACCGTTATTTATCTCACTGCCCCATCCCAGCTCAGAACCTGGCTATATGCAAATTAGTCTGTCCCTGGCCCAGTGCATCATGGGAACAGGGCAGACCAAACTACCAAGCCAATTCTTCACCAGAAAGGAGACAAGCTACCGGGGACCGCTTTCTGGCATTTCAGCCTCTTCGGCCCGGCTTGCTTGAATCCTGATGGAGCAGTGAGAAAGGGACTCATGTCTGAGTATACCCTGCCACACCTATATAGCCAGGTTCTGAACTGGGATGGTGCAGTGAGCTAAAAAACGGTGATGGATCAAGCCCTGATCTGTTGACTGGGTAGGAGTGTTCTGATTAA
Organism: Lissotriton helveticus; assembly: GCF_964261635.1. Taxonomy (NCBI): domain Eukaryota; kingdom Metazoa; phylum Chordata; class Amphibia; order Caudata; family Salamandridae; genus Lissotriton; species Lissotriton helveticus. The sequence continues at coordinate 520,291,642 of NC_136067.1, read as the reverse complement.
CTCAGATACTCTGTCCATCACCACCCCCGTTTTTTAATCGTTTTGGCCACCACAAGCGTGGAAGGGTATGCTCAGATGTGAGTCCCTTGCTCACTGCACCATCAGGATTCAAGCAAGCCGGGCCGAAGACGGCTGTAATGCCAGAAACCGGTCCCCAGAAGCTTGTTTCCTTTCCAGTAAAGAATTGGCTTGGTAGTTTGGTCTGCCCTGTTCCCATGATGCACTGGGCCAGGGACAGACTAATTTGCATATAGCCAGGTTCTGAACTGGGATGGTGCAGTGAGCTAAAAAACGGTGATGGATCAAGCCCTGATCTGTTGACTGGGTAGGAGTGTTCTGATTAACTCAGATACTCTGTCCATCACCACCCCCGTTTTTTAATCGTTTTGGCCACCACAAGCGTGGAAGGGTATGCTCAGATGTGAGTCCCTTGCTCACTGCACCATCAGGATTCAAGCAAGCCGGGCCGAAGACGGCTGTAATGCCAGAAACCGGTCCCCGGAAGCTTGTTTCCTTTCCAGTAAAGAATTGGCTTGGTAGTTTGGTCTGCCCTGTTCCCATGATGCACTGGGCCAGGGACAGACTAATTTGCATATAGCCAGGTTCTGAACTGGGATGGTGCAGTGAGCTAAAAAACGGTGATGGATCAAGCCCTGATCTGTTGACTGGGTAGGAGTGTTCTGATTAACTCAGATACTCTGTCCATCACCACCCCCGTTTTTTAATCGTTTTGGCCACCACAAGCGTGGAAGGGTATGCTCAGATGTGAGTCCCTTGCTCACTGCACCATCAGGATTCAAGCAAGCCGGGCCGAAGACGGCTGTAATGCCAGAAACCGGTCCCCGGAAGCTTGTTTCCTTTCCAGTAAAGAATTGGCTTGGTAGTTTGGTCTGCCCTGTTCCCATGATGCACTGGGCCAGGGACAGACTAATTTGCATATAGCCAGGTTCTGAACTGGGATGGTGCAGTGAGCTAAAAAACGGTGATGGATCAAGCCCTGATCTGTTGACTGGGTAGGAGTGTTCTGATTAACTCAGATACTCTGTCCATCACCACCCCCGTTTTTTAATCGTTTTGGCCACCACAAGCGTGGAAGGGTATGCTCAGATGTGAGTCCCTTGCTCACTGCACCATCAGGATTCAAGCAAGCCGGGCCGAAGACGGCTGTAATGCCAGAAACCGGTCCCCGGAAGCTTGTTTCCTTTCCAGTAAAGAATTGGCTTGGTAGTTTGGTCTGCCCTGTTCCCATGATGCACTGGGCCAGGGACAGACTAATTTGCATATAGCCAGGTTCTGAACTGGGATGGATCAAGCCCTGATCTGTTGACTGGGTAGGAGTGTTCTGATTAACTCAGATACTCTGTCCATCACCACCCCCGTTTTTTAATCGTTTTGGCCACCACAAGCGTGGAAGGGTATGCTCAGATGTGAGTCCCTTGCTCACTGCACCATCAGGATTCAAGCAAGCCGGGCCGAAGACGGCTGTAATGCCAGAAACCGGTCCCCGGAAGCTTGTTTCCTTTCCAGTAAAGAATTGGCTTGGTAGTTTGGTCTGCCCTGTTCCCATGATGCACTGGGCCAGGGACAGACTAATTTGCATATAGCCAGGTTCTGAACTGGGATGGTGCAGTGAGCTAAAAAACGGTGATGGATCAAGCCCTGATCTGTTGACTGGGTAGGAGTGTTCTGATTAACTCAGATACTCTGTCCATCACCACCCCCGTTTTTTAATCGTTTTGGCCACCACAAGCGTGGAAGGGTATGCTCAGATGTGAGTCCCTTGCTCACTGCACCATCAGGATTCAAGCAAGCCGGGCCGAAGACGGCTGTAATGCCAGAAACCGGTCCCCGGAAGCTTGTTTCCTTTCCAGTAAAGAATTGGCTTGGTAGTTTGGTCTGCCCTGTTCCCATGATGCACTGGGCCAGGGACAGACTAATTTGCATATAGCCAGGTTCTGAACTGGGATGGTGCAGTGAGCTAAAAAACGGTGATGGATCAAGCCCTGATCTGTTGACTGGGTAGGAGTGTTCTGATTAACTCAGATACTCTGTCCATCACCACCCCCGTTTTTTAATCGTTTTGGCCACCACAAGCGTGGAAGGGTATGCTCAGATGTGAGTCCCTTGCTCACTGCACCATCAGGATTCAAGCAAGCCGGGCCGAAGACGGCTGTAATGCCAGAAACCGGTCCCCGGAAGCTTGTTTCCTTTCCAGTAAAGAATTGGCTTGGTAGTTTGGTCTGCCCTGTTCCCATGATGCACTGGGCCAGGGACAGACTAATTTGCATATAGCCAGGTTCTGAACTGGGATGGTGCAGTGAGCTAAAAAACGGTGATGGATCAAGCCCTGATCTGTTGACTGGGTAGGAGTGTTCTGATTAACTCAGATACTCTGTCCATCACCACCCCCGTTTTTTAATCGTTTTGGCCACCACAAGCGTGGAAGGGTATGCTCAGATGTGAGTCCCTTGCTCACTGCACCATCAGGATTCAAGCAAGCCGGGCCGAAGACGGCTGTAATGCCAGAAACCGGTCCCCGGAAGCTTGTTTCCTTTCCAGTAAAGAATTGGCTTGGTAGTTTGGTCTGCCCTGTTCCCATGATGCACTGGGCCAGGGACAGACTAATTTGCATATAGCCAGGTTCTGAACTGGGATGGTGCAGTGAGCTAAAAAACGGTGATGGATCAAGCCCTGATCTGTTGACTGGGTAGGAGTGTTCTGATTAACTCAGATACTCTGTCCATCACCACCCCCGTTTTTTAATCGTTTTGGCCACCACAAGCGTGGAAGGGTATGCTCAGATGTGAGTCCCTTGCTCACTGCACCATCAGGATTCAAGCAAGCCGGGCCGAAGACGGCTGTAATGCCAGAAACCGGTCCCCGGAAGCTTGTTTCCTTTCCAGTAAAGAATTGGCTTGGTAGTTTGGTCTGCCCTGTTCCCATGATGCACTGGGCCAGGGACAGACTAATTTGCATATAGCCAGGTTCTGAACTGGGATGGTGCAGTGAGCTAAAAAACGGTGATGGATCAAGCCCTGATCTGTTGACTGGGTAGGAGTGTTCTGATTAAATCAGATACTCCGTCCATCACCACCCCCGTTTTTTAATCGTTTTGGCCACCACAAGCGTGGAAGGGTATGCTCAGATGTGAGTCCCTTGCTCACTGCACCATCAGGATTCAAGCAAGCCGGGCCGAAGACGGCTGTAATGCCAGAAACCGGTCCCCGGAAGCTTGTTTCCTTTCCAGTAAAGAATTGGCTTGGTAGTTTGGTCTGCCCTGTTCCCATGATGCACTGGGCCAGGGACAGACTAATTTGCATATAGCCAGGTTCTGAACTGGGATGGTGTAGTGAGCTAAAAAACGGTGATGGATCAAGCCCTGATCTGTTGACTGGGTAGGAGTGTTCTGATCAACTCAGATACTCTGTCCATCACCACCCCCGTTTTTTAATCGTTTTGGCCACCACAAGCGTGGAAGGGTATGCTCAGATGTGAGTCCCTTGCTCACTGCACCATCAGGATTCAAGCAAGCCGGGCCGAAGACGGCTGTAATGCCAGAAACCGGTCCCCGGAAGCTTGTTTCCTTTCCAGTAAAGAATTGGCTTGGTAGTTTGGTCTGCCCTGTTCCCATGATGCACTGGGCCAGGGACAGACTAATTTGCATATAGCCAGGTTCTGAACTGGGATGGTGCAGTGAGCTAAAAAACGGTGATGGATCAAGCCCTGATCTGTTGACTGGGTAGGAGTGTTCTGATTAACTCAGATACTCTGTCCATCACCACCCCCGTTTTTTAATCATGTGTAGGCGGGCCGCAACTTACCTCCACCACCTGACTAATGAGGCAACTTTCAGCCACTAAGTCCAAAATGCAGGTAGGCCGCCTGGCTAACTCTGCAGTAAAGTGCAGCAACTTAAGCCCCCACATTGAAATGACTTGCGGGGTAGACCACACACTTCAAAATTGGGCCAGGGTAATCCAACCAGGGATCACAGCGTGCCCTGAAGACAGGACCCCAACTCCACTCCAGCAAGGTCCAGGGTCGCCTCCCTGTGCATGCGATGGCGCTGCCATGCAGCCAGTCAGAGCATAAAGAAAAGAAAAGCGCCACAGACAATCGGAGCTTCAGGGGGAGAGTTCCAACAACCCACTGATGCAGTAACAAAGTGGTTAGTAAAGCAGGATCCTTGTAACAGGGCGAGTCTGCTAGAGCTCATACGGTCGCGTCTGACTCGGATGCCATCTTGGCCACCTGTGCGCTTGAAACGTTATGGCAAAACTCCAGAATATGAATATCAGAGCCAATCTGTTACCGGAAATAAATCTTCACTTCGACAACTGGGTACATGTTATGACTGGGACTAGTAGTTAAGTATCAGGCAAAATTAATTTTGTTACTGGTATAAAACAGGTTTGTGCCCTAGCCCCAGTTATTTCATTGTATGCAGTGGAATCCCCAAAATTTGTAAAAACGTTGAATCCCTTTCACCTAAATTAGAGTTGAAAGAATAAGTCACAATAAAGTACACGGATGATTTAGTACAAGTCAACCTTACTTTGCTAGAGTTACAATGACAGTTTAATTCTTTGGCCAACTAATCAAGAGCCATAATCGTAAATGCAAAAAAAAAATCATGATGGGCACTTACAGATTGGCAACTGCAACTCTCCTCCAAAGGAAGATTTAGTCAACATGAACTTATATATGGGCGATATGAAATTGTAACTAGCCTTTGCCAATAGTGTGTTATTATCCAATAACCTATCATCTGAACATTGAATCAGTAAAGACTATCTCTGTTTGTCTGGGCCGACTTCAATTTTTCAAAGTTTTATTGACAAGAGATATTACTTTATTAAGACTCTAAGGACCTGATTCACAGACAGCACTTAGTAGCAGGTTTTGTTGTAATTTTCCCCATACTAGTAATTGCGGAGGTCTATGCACCCATAAGTATAGATTTCAATAGTAATAGTAGAGGGACACAAGGGGGTGGGTGGGAAAAGGGGCTGATTTACTGTTCAAGGTGGTGGGATTAGGGAGGAGTAGGGGGCTTAAGGGGGTGTGTGAGAGAGAGGTTTACAGAGGGACGTCGCCCACCCTCACAAGAGTAAGCCAATTGCATTACTCTAGGGGTGAAGACATGTAACTTACACTTCTGTTGTAAGTTTACACTCTGAGTTTGTGAATACTAAAAGAAATAAACCTACTAAAACGTGTAAACTTACTAAAAAATGTAACTTAGTTTTGTAAATCAGGCCATGCGTTCCTAAAATTTCAACTATCGCATTGTATGCCATTGAAACCTAACCTCTAATGGCCAAGACAATTTGCTATCACAAATTGAATATGGTTGATTCCTGACTCTAGAAGGCATACTTCGGAGTAAGGCAGCATGATGGGGAAATACTGGCACCCTCCCAGGAGCAAAGGAATGAAACTCACCAGACATAGCAGGTTTGCTCAGAAACAGAGTGAAATGTATTTATTGGTACCAAAAGCATGCATCATTGCTAATTAGAAAGGAAGAAGTCAGATCTGCCACCGTAAGGGCTCTCAGACCGCTTCTTCCCAGAATGACAGATTTCTAGGTGCTATATACCTAAAGTAATACCATGTCAGGGGAACTAGAATAAGGGACCAAGCCAAATACGGCTGACATGGATGTGCAATGTCTGCACCATGCAAATTAAGCAGCCAGATATGGGCAGACCAGAAAGGCAGGATCTGCACTGTGTAAGCAACTTGCACAACCAGAATAAGAAATATCATGTAGTCAGGACAAGCAAGGTGACCTATAAGGGGGTACAGAATAGCTTGTTGAAGCTTGTACAGTCAAGGTCAGATAAGAAGCTATTTTGAGCTCCAGGCCTCATGTTAATGTGATCTTATCTAAGCATGATATCTTGAAGTGCATACACATGAATTTATATGGATATTCATATATATTTTACAACAATCCCCCCTATTGGATAGATCTATCCAACATTAGTGTAAAAACCTATATATATATATATATTCACTGAAAAAACCATAGGTTATAGACCATATATAGTTAGGAATTAGCATTTACAAAACCTTGAAAATTCACTGAAAAAACCATAGGTTATAGACCATATATAGTTAGGAATTAGCATTTAAAAAACCTTATTTTACTCACACAAAACCATTGAAATTCCATATATAGTTAGTTGCACTAACTATATATCGCGCACCCGCAATCCACTGCTGATCATGTCACATATTACATCATTCATGACATGGTCAGTGACATCACTGATGACATCACTGATGACATCTCAAATGACATCACTGATGACATCACTGATGACAACATCCAGTGACTGTATGTTTCTGTAAAGTTAAAATATGTCTTACATATTGAAGAATGAGTGGATGTATAAGTGTCTGGATGATTGATTTAGTAGGTGCGTGACTGACTGTATGAGTGAGTGATTAAATGTGTCTCACTGAATGCATGGGTTAGTGACTAAACTGTCTTAATTTGTGCATCATTATGTCTGTTGTGATGTAAACTGCTGCATGTGTTGATCATTAGCTATACGAGAGGCTATATGTATTATTAATTGGTTGCCCAAGTATTTCTATGGGAGATTGACTTTGTGTGGGGGTGGCTGGAAGGTGTGTGACTCTGTGCATAGATGTGTGAGCAGTTTATTCACTAGGTGTATGAGTTCAAGAGTGCATGTGAAAACAGCTACATGGGCAGTTGACTGTGTGCATGAGTGTATTGATGAGTGAATGGATATCTCAATGCTACATGTCATAGTAAGTACATATGTAAAACACAGTACATGTGAGAGTTGGCATATATAAATAACTGTGCATGAGAGCCACTGAATGAGTGAGTGGTTGTATCGATCATTGTGAACTTGTATCAGGGATTGTATAAGAGAGTAAATATGTGTTAGTATATGTTTCAATAAGTAAGGTGTGTATAACTGTATAGTTGAAGAAATGGAGGTGAGATTGTTTCTTTGCATGACTGACTGGGTGTGTGAGTAACTCCATGGATGAGTGGCAGTGTGTGAGTGTCTGTATACACTGAGTGTATCTAAGGTTATATTAGAGTCTGAAGAGGTTTATCGTATTAGCACAAGAATGATGTCAAATGAGACGTCATCAGTGATGTCATCAGTGATGTCATTTGAGATGTCATCAGTGATGTCACTGACCATGTCATGAATTATGTGACATGATCAGCAGTGGATTGCGGGTGCGCGATATATAGTTAGTGCAACTAACTATATATTGAATTTCAATGGTTTTGTGTGAGTAAAATAAGGTTTTTTAAATGCTAATTCCTAACTATATATGGTCTATAACCTATGGTTTTTTCAGTGAATTTTCAAGGTTTTGTAAATGCTAATTCCTAACTATATATGGTCTATAACCTATGGTTTTTTCAGTGGATTTCAATGGTTTTTTAATAGCAAATATCATAAGCTGTCGAATGTCAAGTACGTGGTAAGTAAAAACATTTTCGTGTTTATGCACACTGATCTGCTTTGAATGCTGCCCCCCACCCCTCATTTCTATTAGGAGTACTCTCTCTTTGCAGATAGTGAAGGGTAGTTAATGCAGGCCTTTGCCCCCGTTGTAATCCGTCGTGCCTGCTTCTCTCTCCATTTGATTGATTGTTCTCTTTGGTTCATTCTCTATTTACAAACAAGCACAGAGTCGCAATACTCTGTTTAGTCTTTGCAGATAGCGAAAAATCGTGTAAAAAAACAAAAGGAATCAAGCAAAATCAGTAGGCCACTAATGGGATCTCTTTTTGACCTCCCTAAAATAGAAACATTAGGAACAACCTGTTGATAATACCAATGTGTATGTACATAAGCGGCGTTCATTTGTGTTCACAGTACCCCTTGTTGATTGTTTGAATCGACCATTGAATTGTTCGAAGTTGGTTCTCTTAAGAATCTTCTCTGCCTGCAAACGAGGAAGAATAGGAATATTCTCTCTCTCTTTGCAGATAGTGAAGGGTAGGTAACGCAAACCTTTAACACGTCGTGCCTATTTCGTTCCTCATTGATTGATTGTTTCCCCAAACATTGACTGTTTGGGAATTGGTTCTTTTTGGAGGTATTCCCTGTTTGCAAATATACGTAGGAAAATCTTTGCAAATAGTGAAAGGGTACGTAATGCGGACCTTTCTCCCCCGTTGTAATCTGTCATGCCTATCTACTCCCCACTGATTGATGCACCTGTTTCACCCGGACCATTTACTAGAGATACGTCATCTGGCCCGACCAGAGAGCACCCCTAGTGAAAAGGACATATGCAATAATAACGAAGTGATCACTGTATCCTGTTAACAGAAACTTTAGCATGAAACAACCTGGAAAGGAAAACGAAAATCAGTAGGCCACTGATGAACATGAACTTTTATTAAACAACGAACAAAGAAACGATAACATAACGTAATGATAAAACCTATTAATGTCCTAGAAACAAGAAAACGTTAGAAATATGCCAGTGGTGAGAGACCAGAAAAACAGTAAGAGAAACCAAATCACCCCTCGCTGTCCCACCGCCTGCCACGCCAAAAAAATTGATAGACTAGGGAAAATGCAAGTCAGTAGAACATCCGCCCCCACTCTGGAAACTTCCAAGGTGGGGCAGGGTTGCGGCTACGCCCAGCCGAGAGCAGCCCATATAAGGCGGGTCCTGCTGCCACGCCTCGGCCACGAGATCCTAACGTAGGGTGTAGCCGGAGGAGAGGCCGAGGCCAGCGGGACCCGGCCAGGGGATTGCCTTTACAACGCTGAAGAGTTGCAGGGGGGGAATGTCTCCTCGACCCTCCCCTCTCTCTCCCAGTCCGGCCGCGGTGGCCCTTGAGAGTTTCAGGTAGTCCCGCCACATGCTCTTCCGGTCCGGCCACCAACGGTCGGGGGGCCGAGGCCGACGGGATCCGGCTGCAGCCGATAAACCAAGGAACCCGTTCATGGGGCCAGAGCCAGGGGCGTCCGGCCGACATCCACCGGAAGCCCGGCCCAAAGACGGACGGGACATTTTTTCTTTTCTCCTTCGTAATAGCAGCGGCAACACGCCAGGCACCACTTCTTTCTTCAAAAATGGCTTTGACAACACTGGGGGGGATGTCTTGCACATGCCTCCGACCCCCCCCCCCCGTCCTCATCGCCACCGGCCATAACAAATGTCAAGCGGGGCGCCGTGGGGTGCACTGGGAGGGAGAGACGGTGCGAACAGGCCTCTCCCGCCTCCTCAGGTGAAGGCTTCCCAGCTGCACCCTCAGCGCTCCAGGCGCCCCGAAAAGGGTTCGTCCACTGTGGCGATGCTGCAACGTCTCGCCCGGCAGGGTGGAGCCCGTCCGCTCATGTGACCCCGCGATCGCCGGTAGCTGCCGAACTCTCAAAATGGCGATCGACCTGGCAAGAGCGGGCCCAGCATGAAGAAATGGCCCGGTCACTGGTTGACTCCACCACCGTAGTCCTCCACGACCTTGAAGATTCTACAGGAGCCGCGGGAGTCTCCGACCCCCGATGGGGAATGACTGCCATGATCGCCCGTGGAGTGACGAAACTGTATCCGCGGGACGTCGGCGCTCCCATGCTGGCGCCAGCCTCACTTTGAATTACTAGAATCCTGCAGACCTCAGTTCCGGTGAAAGCACAGTGTGACCGGGTAGGAAAAATTGTTGCACCCCCTCCCCTTTTGAAGTGATAGTTCAAACCACCGATCCTTTCCTTTGCCCTTTTAACGGAACTTTGGACTGCCTCCCCCTCTTTTACATTTTCTAGAGAAAACAAAACATTAACCACTACATTACCATAGCAGTTGACACCAGAACTGTTTTCAAATTGAAAACCAACAACATCTTCAACAGAATCCTTTTCGTTTCTGCTGTGACCCTGCTACAGCACAGGCATTGTCCCCAGCAGTAATTCTGCAATGCCGGTAAGAATAGCTGTGGTGCCTACTGGACTCACTCACCCCCGCGGCGCCCCATGCCGTTATTTGCTGGGCGGCAACTTACTAGACATCACTTTCGTGCCATCTAGATTTCAGCGCGTTCTGCTGCCTTGGAACTATTCGCACAACAGACTGCTACTGACGACCCACCCCCAGGCAACATCTTCTGAATTTTCATAATTTGAAAGAACTAGTAACATGTCCTCATCAGGAATTCAAAAGAAATTGCCACGGTCTCTTCGTTGTTTAAATGTTTTTACTGTTTTTGTTTTGTTGTATATATTTATATGTTATTAAAGTTTTATATTCCTACTACTTTGTTGGAGTGCTATATATTTTTAATGTGACAGATAATTGTAAAAACTTTGATGTACAAAGAGTCATTTCTAGAATCTTCCGCTTCAGGCTCGGTCCCCTCCCCAATCACAATACAGGATGGTTTTCAGATAGTAGGAACACGTGTGGTGTGACGGATCTCATCGGGTGTGGGCCTTGATCTACTATAACTCCTTTGAAGAGGGGTGATTCTTTACAGCTGGAGCCATAAACTACATCTGCAGGGCTAGCTGATAGCCTGGACAATCGGACACAGAGGAAGAGGAGTGTCAGAGGGTGCGGTAGTGAATAGGGCGAAAGGGAGGTGTCGGGCGGGCACAGAGTGTGATTCTCAGGGAAGAGCAGCGCAGATGGGGGGAGGTTTATTGCCCATGCATAAGACAGAGAGCGGGGGTGACCAGTGCCTGGGGAAGATGCTTGCGAGGGTGGGGAGCCATGCTACGAATCGACAGCGTGCAGAGAGTGGGTCTGGTCAAGGCATCTAAAATGGCTGCCGTGCACGACAAAAGTGTGGCATTTCAAAAAAGGCATGGCGCAAACAATGTTTTTCAACACTTCCTCATTTCCTTCGAATCGAACGTTAACAGACGTTGGTGCATATTACCAAACTTAAGCGATATTTATCGCTAACGATGCTTACCAACGAATTTTTTACCGCTAAGCATCGTCAGAAATTATCGAAGATAAACCTTGCTATTATCAAGGTTTATCGCAAATGCGATAAAAAACGGCCGCAATGCATGAATATCGCTAAAAAGTCAGCGATATTCATGCATTACCGAGCTAATGCTCTTAGCCATGTTATCCACCTCCCATTGGATAACATGGCTAAGAACTGCTCAGGGCAGGTGTTACTTTTTGGAGATATTCGCACTTAGCGCGAATATCTCCAAAAGTTGGTAATAGGAGATATATATCTTGCATGTTGTAATGCAAATTATTGTGGTATATGGAACTCATACCATAATCTCTCAGGAAAGCAGAAACTGATCCTTTTGGGACCGCCTGAGAAGGCCTAGGGGGTGAGGAGTACTCTACTTTGCCCCCTTTTCACGTTCCAAACTATTTTATTTTACTCTCTTCTGTAATTACACAAAATAGCAGCGATAAGATGCATCAGAGACACACAGTGAGAGAAAGGAGGCCGGAGATGAAGAAGAGATGTCAAATACACATTGGAGATAATATAGTGGGAGAAGGGAAGTAAATATGAGTAAACTTACCATGTAACATAAAAATGTTGCACTCTATACTATAAGTCTCATTTTATACTACAATCACTTCGCTACAACCTCATAAATTAAAAATAAAAATGAATAATGTCCCAAACAATTTTTGATTTCTAAATATAAATTTATTCTTCAGAATTTTCTAAATTTGAAAGAACTAGTAACATGTCCTCGTCAGCAATTTCCTCTTCAATCATCTCATCTGGAATCTCCTCATTAAAAGTCTGCAATGATGATTCTTGTAACTCTATGGTCTCCAAACATTCGATAAATTCGCCATCAACAGATTGATCAAAAAAATCATTCAAGTCATCTCCTCCTTGTGACAATATTTCATTATTGGTGCTGTCAATTTCAATCAATGTAGTGGAATCATTCAAGTCATCTCCTCCTTGTGACAATATTTCATTATTGGTGCTGTCAATTTCAATCAATGTAGTGGAATCATTCAAGTCATCTCCTCCTTGTGACAATATTTCATTATTGGTGCTCTCAATTTCAATCAATGTAGTGGAATCATTCAAGTCATCTCCTCGTGACAATATTTCATTATTGGTGCTCTCAATTTCAATCAATGTAGTGGACAATGCAAAAGAAATTGCCACGGTCTCTTCATTGTGAGCCATTTTATTTTGAAATTGCTTGCTGTAAATTGCAGAAAAAAATAATCACTTTCATTTATCGTTTTTAGTAATACATAATATAAAACTAACTTTATCAAGTATTTAGTATAACAGAAGCACTGCAAATAAATAACAGAAAACATTTTTCCAATTATCTTCAAGTGTACAACATAGTTCCCCTTACAAATTAACAACTCACCTTTTTAAAAGTAGGAGAAGTGTTAGTACTGTGTAAATCAAACACCAGAAATTCACCACCAAAAATTCCTCACAAATGTACCTCAGACAGTAGTATCACAAAATGGCTGTGGTTTCCTCTCATTTGAGATAGATACATAACCAATTAACTTTCATCACACACAAATACAAAACCAAAGTAACATTTTAATTGGTTCTAAATTTCAACACTTTCAAATGTGTTTTCCCCATGCAATTTTCCATAGGACATTTACATACGTCTACAGCCTGAATGGCTGAACGGAATTACACCAAACTTGGCAAAATGGTACATCAAACCTAAGAGGTCAGGAAGGATCTACTATGCCCCCTTATGGTCATTTGCCCCTTCGCTTTGGCCTCCTCTTGTCTCTCGATCCTACCGAGAGACAAGATGGCGGCCGCTACGGACTGTTTGTAATGTTGACAGACGCCGGAGAACCAATCGGCTTCGCAAAGCTCCGTAACGCGAAAAGTACGCGAAGCGGAGCGCTGTTACAGATATATATCTTTTTTTGAACGTTAATTTCTCAAAATCCACTGGAGCACATATATTGAGACCTAGCAAAGGCTCATCGGGCTACCAGTCCCTAATATTTTGCCAAGTTTCGTGCAAATCCATTCAGCCGTTCGATTATTGACATTTAGATACGTCTACAGCCTGAATGGCTGAACGGAATTACACCAAACTTGGCAAAATGGTACATCAAACCTAAGAGGTCAGGGAGGATCTACTATGCCCCCTTATGGTCATTTGCCCCTTCGCTTTGGCCTCCTCTTGTCTCTCGATCCTACCGAGAGACAAGATGGCGGCCGCTACGGACTGTTTGGAATGTTTACAGACGCCGGAGAACCAATCAGCTTCGCTTCACAAAGCTCCGTTGCGCGAAAAGTACGCGTACTGGAGCGCTGCCCGGTCCGCTGTTACAGATATATATCTTTTTTTAAACGTTAATTTCTCAAAATCCACTGTAGCACATATATTGAGACCTACAAAAGGCACATCGGGCTACCAGTCCCTACAATTTTGCCAAGTTTCGTGCAAATCCATTCAGCCGTTCGGGCTAAAAGTGAGGCCAACCGCCCTATCGAAAACTCAATGTTAAAAACACGTTTTGGGACCCCCCTTTTTTCTCGACCCCCCCTGGACGAACCCCCCCCCAATTTTCAGGGGCTGCTCAGAAACAAAATGTGCCATTTTCCTGAAAATTTCAGCCAATTCCGTCCACAAACGCCAAAGTTATTAGACATAGAATTTTCAAAAATCCCATAGAGAAAAAATCCTAACTATATATACCTACTGGCGACCGCCAGTAGGTAATATATATATATATATATATATATATATTACCTACTGGCGGTCGCCAGTAGGTAGTTATAGTTAGGATTGTTTTCCATAGGGAAATCGCAACATTCTATTGGGAATAACTTTGGCGCCGGTTGAGGAATCTGCCTGAATATTTCCTCAACTTTGCCTTGTGGCTCTCCGCTCCTTACCTAAAAGTTTGGGGGGGATTCGTCAAGCGGGGGCTGAGATAAAAGGGGGGTCCCAAAACGTGTTTTCCTCATGTTAATTTCCATAGGGCGGTCGAACTCACTTTCAGCTCGAACGGCTGAATGGATTTTCACCAAACTTGGCAAAATTGTAGGGACTGGTAGCCCGATGTGCCTTTGCTATGTCTCAAGATATGTGCTCCAGAGGATTTTGAGTAATTTAGGTAAAAACATTTTTATATATCTATAAGCGCGCCCCAGTACGCGTACCGGTGAGCGCACCGGGCGCGCTACGCGACTTGCGCACGGAAAGCTGATTGGCTCTCGGGTGTCTGTAAACATTCGAAACAGTCCGCAGTGGCCGCCATCTTGTGTCTCGGTAGGATGGAGACACAAGAGGTGGTAAGAAACAAAGGGGGAAATGACCATAAGGGGGCAGGGTAGACCCCCCTGACCCCCTAGGTTTGATGTGGGGGCCATAAAAGGGTCCCGCGGGACAAAATCTTTTTTTTTCCGATTTTCGTGGGGGGGGAGCGCCCGGTACGCGCACCGGGGAGCGTACCAAGAGGCAAACCCAGTGAAACAGTAAAATATTAATTTATAGTGATTAGAGGTAGGGTAGCTCTGCATAGAGTTGTTGTGTTGTTTGGGTGTTTTAAGTACCAACATGTAGGTACCAATGCTGAGTCTTAAATTTAATGTACACCGTTTCCTCTGTAGATATCTTGCATGTTGTTACAGAAGTTATTGTGGTATATGGAATCCATAGCATAGTTTGTCAGGAAAGCAGAAAGATCATGGAGGCAGGAGATGAAAAAGAGATGGCAAATACACATTGGAGATAATATAGTGGGAGAAAGGAAGTAACTATGAGCTAAATTACTATGTAACATAAAAAAGTTGCACAGTATACTATAAGTCTGAATTTACATTATAATTAATTTGGTACTAGTTTATGAATTACATATAAAAATGAATAATGTCTCGAACAATTTTTGGTTATTAAATATACATTTATTTTTCTGCTTCTTTTTCGAAATTTAACAGAACTTCTAACAACACATTGTCGGAAATGTCCTCATTTTCAATCAGCGAATCTACTGCTTCTGCACATTGAACTAATTCATAGTCCCGTGATTCATCCATGAAATCTAAGTCTTCATTGTCTACAATACATTTTTCACCGTTGTTCTCCAGAACAATTTTGAAGGACACATTCTGCTCTCCTTCCATTATCTTGCTGTAAATTGCATAAAAAATAAATATATCAGTAGAGATAGGGCACTGTTGGGTTTAAGTTCAGACAGGTAGTTTTGATTTTTTAACAGTGAAGTTATCTTTGGGCAGTGTATGGTATCAGGCTGGAAGTAGAAATATCAAATAGTGTATATCATAAAGCCTAAGTAAATTCATAATTATACAAGACAAGCCTAACTCCATCCATAACTATAACAGAGAAGCCTATCTCAATCTATAACTATTACAGAGGGATAGTATATAACTATCAGAAAATGTTTTCCAAATTAACTTAAAGTGCACAACATACTTCAGTTTTCAAAATAACATCTTACCTTTGAAAAAGAAGTTTAAGTTCTCAGTGAAAATCCTTTTGAAATGTACTTCAGGAAGTAGTAGTCAAAATGGCTGTGTTTCCCTCTCTTTCTTTATATATATATTCATGTACATAACCA
Organism: Lissotriton helveticus; assembly: GCF_964261635.1. Taxonomy (NCBI): domain Eukaryota; kingdom Metazoa; phylum Chordata; class Amphibia; order Caudata; family Salamandridae; genus Lissotriton; species Lissotriton helveticus. Next base: position 520,276,093 of record NC_136067.1, on the reverse strand, counting down.
ATCAAATGTCATGAAATAATAGTAGAAAATGAAAGTAACATTTTAATAGGTTGTAAATTCTAACACTTCAGATGTATTTTGTCAAGTAATTCACCTCAGGATATTTAGAGAGGGCTACAGGCCAAATGGGTCAATGGAATTCCACAAATTTTGGGAAAATGGTAGGGACTCGTATGAAGTATGGCCTATTCTATATTTGGTGAAAGTGTCTCCAGTGGTTTTTATGTAAATTAACTTTTAAAAAGTTCTGGGAGCGGTTCCCGGTGCGCGCCTCGGTACGCGTACCGGTAAGCGTAACGGAAGTCCTCCATTTTGTGTTTCGGTAGATTTGAGACAGAAAATGGAGGACAAACAACGTTGGGAATGGGTACAAGGGGCACTCCCAGACCCTCTAGGTTTTCTGAGGGGGTCTTAGGAGGCCCATATAGGTGGAAAAAAAAACAACACATTTTTAATTTTTCGCGGGGGGAGCGCCCGGTACGCGTACCGGGGAGCGTACTTTGGTGAAAAATAGTGAAAAAAGTTAGAAAAAGATAATCATTTGGAGTGATCAGAGGTAGGGTAGCCCTGAAAAGAGCTTTTGGGTTCTGTGGCTGATTTAGGTACCTACAAGTAGGTACCAATGCACAGTCTTAAATTCAGGAGGAATATTCTATTCCCCTCATCTGAGAAGTGCACACCATTTCCTCTGTAGATATCTTGCATGTTGTAACGCAAGTTGTTGTTGTATATTGAACCCATTCCATAGTCTCTCATGTAAGCAGAAACAGATTTATTCACATGTTTCCGTGCTTTCTCAAATTGTGGACAGAAATTGGTTGGACCAGTTCCATTTCTGTCTTTGGCATATATTGGAAAATACCATGGCAGTTTGTGGAAAAAGTGTCATCAATTGCCCAAAGGTGTCCTTTAAAACCATCTCCAGACCTACCCCAGTCAAAGTGCCTAGGTCATTTTCACCACAGTGCAAAATTATGAGGTCAGGGTGCAGCAGATGGTAAAAGGTTTTCACCAATGGTATCAATTGATGACATCTCAATCCTCTTTGGCCAATCCATTTTATGTGCACATTTGGTAAATCAAGGTTGTGAAAATTTCTGGTAGCTGCATACCTTTGAGCCCAGTGAATGTAGCTATGTCCAATAATCCAGACAGAGTACATGGTGAGAGGAGGTTCTGGTGCAGTCAGATGAAGTGTAGGAATGAAATGGCAGTTGGAACAGTAGGAGTTTGCAAAAAAAAAACTGTGGAGTTTCAGTGCTCTTAAATCACAAGCAATGATTGGTGGATTCAGATAGTTAAAAACTGAAAGTTAGGGTGCATGGTTCTGTTATGTGAAAGAAGTACTTTGAGTGGTTAAGAAAAAGTCATTTAAAGAAAGATTGCAGTGGATAAGCTGGTGTATTGAGAGGTCAAACATGCTTGCTGATTTGATTTGCAACATTGTAGAATAAACTTTTAACCCTGGGAGCTCAGTGAGGAAGGAGTTGCTATGGTAACAGGTAGAAAGGGCTGAGGGGGGGAAGGGTGTTGATTTGAAAATAGAGAGGGAAGAGTTTTGATTGGTTACCATGAGGAATATGTGTGTAGAATTAGAGGTTTTCTGTGCCATTAATGGTTGCAGTGCCTTGAGAACATACCCTTTTGCTCTGCTAAAGAAATATTGGTGTGTGTATCTGACACTGTTCTGAATCTCCTAAAGCATTTGTAAAGGTCCGTTATGATTAAGAAGCACATTGATTTTCTTTGCTGTTTGTGTTTCTGTGCAGTGTTTCTAAAATGTTAATTGACAAACGATTTTAGTGCAAAACAATGGGTTTTAGTAGTGAAAATGAATGCTTGTAAATAGGATCTGTGCTCTGTTCATAAAATATTAAATAAAAAACGATTTTAGGGCAAATTAATGGCTTTCAGTAGTGAAAATGAATGCTTGTACATTTTAGTGCAAATCCATGGCTTTAACATTTTTAAGAAGGAATAAATAGTGTGTGCATAATTATATAAAAATATTTGAATCTTTTACAAACTTGTTACCTGTTTTACCTCAGATTGGGAAGCAGACTGAGTTTGTTTGCTGTTGGTTTGTTTCATTTTTTGGGTAATGCTTGGTAGGAATGTTTGCAAGAGATAGGAAATGTATTTTGTAAAATAGTGACTTTTCAGTACTGAAATGGAATGATTGTACATAGGACCTGCACTGTGTTTCTAAAATGTTATTGAAAAATCGATTTTGGGAGCTTCTTTGCTGTTGGTTTGTGTTATGTTTTTGGTATTGCTTGGTAGGATTGTTTGCAAGAGAGAGGAAATGTATTTTGTAAAATAGTGAGTTTTCAGTACTGAAATGGAATGATTGTACTCCAGCAATGCATCTTTTCACATGGGGAAAGCTGCATGTGAAAGCGTTTGCCTCAGTCTTATATCTGCTGTAAGGCAGTCGCAAGATTTGGACGTAAAAGTGTCCTAAAAGTGACGCAGTGAAATCTCATAGATTTCACTGTGTCACTATTACGAGGCTTTTTGCGGAGAAATGACCCCTTTGTGTACATTACACCTGACAGAGGTATAATGTGGCGCAGAGGTTTAAAAAGTGACGCATCTACCTACATGCGTCACTTTTTAAATATGGCGCAACAAGGCACATGTTTTATGCCGCCGATGCGTCACAAAAAGTGACGCATCAGTAGCGCAAAACTGAAGCAGGGTTTTGTAAATGAGGCTCATTTATTTTTTTTGCACACTACTCCAGTTTAGTCCTGTCCACTGCACTCTTGGACACAAGCCTCACCTTTTGTGCTCCCCTGGACAGGCTTCATCACATGAGCACTCCTGCTTAGGCGTTATAATCTTTTTTTAGAATAACATTTGAAAAACAGAGAAAAGGTTATATGTATAAGCTTTTCATTACACTACTAAAATATTTTTGGTGCAAATTAATGAGTTTTACATTTTTGAGAAAGAATAAATAGTAGGACCTGCACTGCGTTTCCAAAATGTTAATGAAAAATCAATTTTGGGACAAATCAATGAATTCTACTTAGTGTGTGCATGATTACATAAAAAAATTTGAACTTTTCACAAATATGTCACCTGTGTTACCTCAGATTAGGAAGCACACTGAGCTTCTTTGCTGTTGGTTTGTGTTATTTTTTTGGTAATGCTTGGTAGGATTGTTTGCAAGAGAGAGGAAATGTATTTTGTAAAATAGTGAGTTTTCAGTACTGAAATGGAATGATTGTACTCCAGCAATGCATCCTTTCACATGGGGAAAGCTGCATGTGAAAGTGTTTGCCTCAGTCCTATATCTGCTGTAAGGCAGGCGCAAGATTTGGACGTAAAAGTGTCCTAAAAGTGACGCAGTGAAATCTCATAGATTTCACTGCGTCACTATTACGAGGCTTTCTGCAGAGAAATGACCGATCTGTGTACATTACACCTGACAGAGGTATAATGTGGCGCAGAGGTTTAAAAAGTGACGCATCTACCTACACGCGTCACTTTTTAAATAAGGCGCAACAAGGCACATGTTTTATTCCGCCGATGCGTCACAAAAAGTGACGCATCAGCAGTGGTAAATTGATGCAGGGCTTCATAAATGAGGCTCATCTTTTTTTTGCACACTACTCCAGTTTAGTCCTGTCCACTGCACTCTTGGACACAAGCCTCACCTTTTGTGCTCCCCTGGACAGGCTTCATCACATCTGCACTCCTGCTTAGGCCTCATAATCTTTTTTTAGAATAAAAATTGAAAAACAAAGAAAAGGTCATATGTATAAGATTTTCATTGCACTACTGAAACATTTTTGGGGTAAATTAATGTCTTTTACATTTTTGAGAAAGATTAAATAGTGTGTGCATGATTACATTAAAAAATGTGACCTTATCACAATTATGTCACCTGTGTTACCTCAGATTAGGAAGTAGATTGTACAGATGAGGTGAGACATGTCCAGAGGGACAGAGGAGGCGAGGCTTGTGTTCAAGACTGTAGTGGGAGAGAGGCTTTTGTTGGAGAGCGTAAATGGTGAGACCTGTGTCTAAGAGTGCAGTGGACTAGGCTTCATGAAGCCTATCCCCCACTGCACTCTTAGACAAAGGTCTCAAGTTCTTTGCACCCGTGGACAGACCTCTCTTCTACTACCCTCTTTAATAGAGGCCATACCTCTTGTACACCCCTAGACAATCCTTACCTCATCTGCAACCCTGAATAGACTTCAACTAATTAGCATGCTTAGACAGGCCTCAGCTTATTTACACCCTTGGACATGCGTCACCTCATATGCACCTATTTACTATCAATTATACTCAATACATTGAGGCCTGTTCAGAGGACAGAGATGAGGTAAGGCTTGTCCAAGGGTGAGAGGAGGTTAGTCCTCTCCACTGTAGTCATGGACACTGAATGCTTGTACATAGGACCTGCACTGTGTGTCTAAAATGTTATTTAAAAAACGATATTGGTGAAAAAAAATGACTTTAAGTTTTTTGAGAAGGAATAAGTAGTGTCTGCATGATTAAATACATATATTTCATCTTTTCAGAATAATGTCACCTGTGTTACCTTAGATTAGGAAGTAGATTGTGTAGAATTCGCTTCCTTTGCATTTGAAATTAAGTGGAGACCTCCTCAGCTTCAGACACTCTCTTAAAACCTGGTTGTTCATGCAGGCTTACTGCTGAGTTGTATTTTGCTTTTATTTGTGTTGTGTTCCTTTCAATAGCGCCATGAAGCCCCTGGGCGTACGAGCGCTTAATATATATATATTAACATAACATAACATAACAGATGAGGTGAGGTTTGTCCAGAGGGACAGATGAGGTGAGGCCTGAGTTCAAGACTGTAGTGGGAGAGAGGCCTTTCCTGGAGAACATAGGTGATGAAGCCTGTGTGTAAGAGTGCAGTGGACTAGACTTCATGAAGCTTATCTCCTACTGCACTCTTAGACACGGGTCTCACTTTCTTTGTACCTGGGACATACCTCTCTTCCACTACACTCTCAATACAGGTCTCACCTCTTCTGCATCCTTGGAGAATCCTCACTTGATCTGTAACCCTGAATTGACCGTTTGCTTTTTGTCATTGCTTTGTTGTTTGATAATAGTGGTCTATAATGTGCTATTTTTTTTTAACACAGATTGAAATCAGGATTTTAAGAGTAAGGAAAGATGCCCTCAAGGCAAAGAAGAAGGAAAAAGGAAATACAGTTACAAACAAAAACAGCATCGGAATTACAGCAGTCCTCCACAACAAAGACTTCAAAAAACAGGAAAGAAGCTCCTGGTAAGATAACTAAGTGTTTCTTACGGAACATATGTAGAAAAAAAAAATGTTGGACAGCATGTAGAAAAAGAGAAGGAGAGAGTAAGTTTGAAAAGGAAGGAGAGGCCCTCAAAAAATGTTAGTACTGGAGCAGGAGAGAATAATATGTATCGGAATAGAAGGCAGAATCAGTTTAGAGACATTCGTAAACGAATGTTTCGCAATAGGGTGGTTTTAAATTTGTTAAAAAACATTAGGAAAGGAAAACAGAGAGCTGCTTTTTATAAGAAAAAGAAAAGTGTAGAGAAGATTGTTGATCAGGCTTTTGAGGTTAAGAAAAAATTATTTATTTTAATAATCAATAGAATTAGGACACTTAACAAGACAATTGATGTTTTCAAATCAAACAGTAGATGGAAAAGAGTAATTAATCGGACTAATTTTTTTTAAGTTTTTTCAGGAGAATGGATGCACAGTTCAAGTTGTGAGCCATTTTTTAATGAGGAGAGTTACTTCCAGGAGAATGATTTAGTGCATGCAGTTGACACCAGTGGTCGAGCGTATGAAGTGAAAGACGGTTGTCCGATTGAAAAAAAAAACTTGTGCCTAGAGAACCAGAAGAGGTTAACTGATGAAGTTTTAGGGAGACGTACTAAGGGTCCAGTGTACACTTGGAAGTGTAGTCGTATTTGTAGTGTGCAACAGGAATCAATTGATTTGTTTTGTAATTTCTTACGTACATATAGTAAGAAAAGTCTGAAGCAGAAAGTGAAGTTGTTGCAAGACTTAGATCCTTGCAGAGTGAGAGAAAACACAGGTTTGCAATGGCATTTACTGGCTTGTCTTTCTAGAAGTCTGTCAGAGTGTTTTTCATCATTTTAGGATGTTAGCAGTGCATCATACCAAAATGAGGATATTAGTGAGAATGTTGTATTATGCAAAAAGTCCAGCACTTAAGCTTAAACAATTAAACAGTGCTCTTTTGCATGGAACTGAATTAGATGTGAAGAAGATTTGTGAAGAAATTGAGATTTGTTATTTTGGTGAGAAAGAGGACAGTGTAGAAATTGACACAGCAATTCAAGGTAATGTGGAAGACAATGTACAGATTTCAAGCACAGAAAAGTTTGAGCAGGAAATTACCAGGTTTAAGGTGAAATCAAGTGAAAGGCCGAATTTTACTTGTGTGTGTTGTCGACGAACTCATTATAAGCATCAAACTAGATTAGTTGATTTATACGTAAAAAGTGAAAAGATGAATAATTATGAGTGGAAGGATTTTGCAACCTATTTGTGGGTGGAAAATTGTTTTGATTTGAGTTCTGATCAGCGTATTTGTAAATATTGTTATGATAAATTAAATCAAAACAGAATGCCTGCTAGAGGTGTTCATAATAATCTGGAGTTGGTAGACATTCCCCGTGAATTAATGGATTTAAATACATATGAGTCTATTTTGATTCAATGTGTCCATCCTTTTCAGGCAATTGTTCGCATGGAGCCTAAGATAGGGAAATTGCCTCCTACAGATTTGCAGAGAGGATTAAAGGAAAGAGTTGTTTATTTGCCTCTTGATTTCCAAAAAAATATTGATACAATTGGTATAGAAAAAGTAGAAGAGGAACCTTTAGTTATTCTAGTTAATGGGGTTCCGACAAAGAGTAAGAAAATCTGGCAAGATTTAGTGGATGTTAGGAAAGTCAAAAAGGCAACGTTGTATTTAGTCAAAAACAATGAGTATTACAAAGATGTATGTGTTGCAGCAGAGGAAACAGCTGCAGATGAAGACAGTGATTGTTCAGGCGGCCAAATTGAAAAAGTTGATGTGTCTAGAAGTGAAGAAATATATGAACATTATACTGTTCATCCTTTGCATTCCAAAGAAGTAATGGGGAATGCAATTGAATTGTTTCAAATGAAAGCATCAAAAGGAAGTCCCATTAGTGTATGGGAAGAAAGTTTGGAAGCTCGTTGTTTTCCACAGCTATTTCCAACAGGTCGAGGTGGACGATATGACGATCGACTACTTCAAATTCCTGCATCTGAATATCGAACTGTAAGATTATATGCTGAAGATCCAAGGTTTCGTCAATGCATTCCCTATTTGTTTCATTTACTGTATGAAAGTGACTTGTCTGGGCTTTCTTATGCAGTAAACCATATACTGAAAAGTGGAGCACATCTGCAAAATGTTTCGGCGAGGGACTTTATGGAGAAAGTGAATCTGCAAGATAATATTTTGGATCTCATTTAATCAATCTCATGGCATGTCAGCGTGGTACAAACGAGTATTGGTACCGTCGTCATGGGGAATTGAAATGTATGCTAAGAAACTTAGGAACTCCTACATGGTTCCTCACTCTTAGCTGTGCCGAGTATGCATGGGACGACCTACTTCAATTTCTACGAGAGGCAAATGCAAATATACAAAATATAGAATTCAAAACACCTGGAGAACTGTGTTCTTTGGATCCAGTGAATGTATGCAGATATTTCAATCATAGATTTGAAGCTATGATGTCTTTTATTACCAACAAAAAAAATCCTCCCATTGGAGAGGTTTTGGATTTCTTTTGGAGAAAGGAGTATATCAAGCGAGAGGTGCTCCTCACATACATATGTTGTTGTGGATTAAAGATGCACCCAAATTTGGAACAGATTCGGATGAGACAGTGATAAGCTTCATTGAAGAGTATTCAACATGTGCTGTTCCGAAAACTACCGAAGAAAACAGTTTAAGGCAACAGGTTTTATGCTTTCAATCCCATCGTTGTGGAAAGCACTTTCGTCGAAAATTCAGAAACAAGGACAAGTTCTACACAAAATGTCGTTTCGGGTTTCCACGACCAGTGATTTCTAAAGGAAGAGTAAATAATTTGATGTCTTCTCTGCGACATACTGTTACGAGGAAATCACAAAAAAATACATACAATTTAAAAAGAAACGAAGAGTCCAAGTACATCAACGACTACAACCCAGTGATTTTGTCCATGTGGAATGCTAACATGGATATTCAATTCGTTGCTGACAACTCTATTGCTGTGGCTCGATATGTGACGTCTTACATCACAAAAAAAGAAAAGACAGAACTGAAGGAAATGTGGGAGGACATTTCACATGAAAAGAGTCTAAGCAAGAAATTATACAGTTACAGTCTGAAGATGTTGTCGCATCGAGAAATTGGAGCATATGAATGTTCTGATCGATTGTCATCAGCAAGTCTCTATGCCAAATCTAGAACCATCATTTGGGTGAGTCTAGGTCTTGCTGCAACACGAAATCGAGTTTTGAAATCTGTACAAGAAATAGAGTATTTGGCGGAGAAAGAACCAGAAAGTACAGATATTTTGAAGACAAACATGTTGGATACATACTATCCAAATAGAAGTAGTCATCTTGAGAACAGTTGTTTGTATGAAGTTCTGCAAAACTATATTTATAAGAGAACCATCAGAGAAGATATTAAGAATGGAATATATGCTATCATTGGGTGTGAAGGATGTCTAGTGAGACAGAAAAAAGGCCATTTGATTAATCATCGAAAATTGAGTTGCGAAAACCCAGAGAAAAGGGAATTTTACTATTTAGCTCTTTTGCAACTCTTTAAGCCATGGCGTACAGAAGAGGAACTACTTGGAGATTTTCTCTGTTACGAAGATTCTTTTAATGCAACCAAGGATACCATAGAATGTCCTGCTTTTCCAAATTATCTGCAAATGTTGAACGAAGAAATAGAGCAAGAAGCCACAATTGCTGCAGAGATTGCTAGAGGCAGTTCTCAAGACAGTCAGAGTTCTGCTTCATTGAGTCAGGATCCACTTGGAGGACCAATTATTCAAAATGAAGCTGCCACTGCCATGGATGAGGTGGAAAGAGCTATGGAACAAGCTCAAGATGATGTAGTTAACTTAGAAGATTTGGTGAAACAACTAAACCTTGAGCAGAAACAGATATATGACGAAGTCACAGATCAGATTGAACATGGATTCAGTCATGAGAAAAAAAAGAGTGCTCATGTACATCATTTAAACCAGTACAACTGTACGTAAGTGGAGAAGCGGGAACTGGAAAAAGTTTTCTGATTAAAGCAATTGCAACTTATCTGCATAAAAGGACTGAATCACCGCTATCTTGTGTTGTTACCGCTCCAACTGGGCTGGCTGCACATAACATTAAAGGGATTACTTTACATCGTTTACTGATGCTGCCAGTGGAGCATGATAACAAATTGCAATATCACAAGCTATCTGGAGATGCGTGTTCCGAAGCTTCGAGAGTCCTGAAGAAAATGAAACTTCTTATCGTTGATGAAGTAAGCATGGTGTCAAATATAATGCTTGCTTTTGTGCATTTGAGAATGCAAGACATTCGTAGAACAGACTATGATGTCTTATTTGGAGGAAAACATTGTTTTTGGAGATCTACTGCAGTTGACTCCAGTGAAAGGACAACCTGTGTTTAAAATGCTCACGCATGAAGATACCAGGAAGTGCCTAGGAAGCATTGGAAACGTTAATATATGGTTAAACTTCAAATATGCAGAACTGCTTCAAAATATGCGGCAGGCAAAGGATGAAGATTATAAAAATATTCTACAAGATGTAAGAATCGAAAAAGTAAGTCAGCAAGGGAAAGAAGCTTTACATGGACGATTAATTTCAAATTTGTATCCAAATGAAAACATTCTTCCAGAGAATATTTTTAAGAAAATTAACGAGAAGAAATCTGGCATATGTTTGATGCAAACTCTAAAAGAATGTTCCATGTTCAACAACAAAATGTTAAAGTTAGAAAATGAAGAGATAGTGAAACTGGAAGCTACAGATAAAATAGAGCATATGGGAGCAACAATTATTTTGTCGGAAAATTTGAAATCAAAATTGGATTCATTAGAGAAGACTATATCTAAAACTGCTGGTTTTGAAAAGACTCTGAATGTGTGTTTAAATTGTCGTATCATTTTGAGAAGGAATTTAAATGTTGAAAGAGGTCTGGTAAATGGAGCAATGGGTCATGTTGTTGGTTTTGTTAATTACAAAAATAGAGATGAAATTGAAATTTAAAAAATTCAATTTGATGGCATTGATGAAATAGAACAAATTTGTCGTTGTTCAGGTATTTTGCTTGTGAAAGACTTATATGTTCGCCGAAAACAGTTTCCTATTTGTTTGGCATATGCGGTGACAATTCATAAATCTCAAGGTTTAAGTGTAGATAGCGCTTTGGTGAACATTGGAAGTTCTGTGTTTAAAGAGGGTATGGCATATGTGGCATTATCACAAGTCAGAACTTTATCAGGATTGTACTTGATTGAGTGTGGTGAAACAAAGATTTGTGCAGATCTACATTGTGTTAAAGAATACAATAGGTTAAGAAGAGAGTATGCTCCACATTTGCCTCAATATCCTCTGATTGAAAAACGTGTGGTAGGCCGAAAAAGAAGAAATGAGAGTAATTGCAGTGAGCTAGTAGCAAAAAGACAAAAAGTAGATGAAACTAATTGTAAGCAGAAGGAAAAAGGATTCTGTTGAAGATGTTGTTGGATTTCAGTTTGAAAACAGTTCTGGGGTCAACTGCTATGCTAATGTAGTGGTTAATGTTGTTTTTTTTCTTCAAAATATACAAGAACAGATTGTTGAAAATCGGGATCAAAGATTCTGTTGTTTGTTGAATTCCGTGTTTGAGAAATGTACCAGTGATAGAGCAAAAATAGAAAGTGTTTCAGAAATTCGAAATCTTCTAGACATATGTTCTGGTCAAAATCAATTTTCACAGAATATTCAGCAGGATTGTCAGGAATTTTTAATGTATATGTTTGATGTATTGGAAGATGAAGGTGTAGATATAAAAAATCGTTTTACCCTTTCTTATCAATGGCAGCATGACTGCGACAACTGCAGTTTATCAAGTACTACTAGAATAGACACTGAAAGATTTATATATTTGACTTTACCAGACTGCAAATCAGTCCACTGTAACGACACTCATTTGACTTTCAAACAACGTTTGCCTTTTGGCTTTAAAAATTCATACCTAGTGTTTTTACAACCAAAATTTAGGTAAAGGAAATTGGCCTATGAAAACGGAAGCAGTTAATAAAGCTTATTTTGCTGTTTAAAAATATATTCTGAGTAAAAGTGATCCAGGTAATATAAAAAATTGACTTGTCATATAGGTACTGTAAGTGGATCTCATAGTAAGTGATATTAGTATTATACAAAATGATGAACATGAGTGAGTCACAGATGGTTTTACAAATACTTAAATATTGTGAAAATGTTGTAGAGCCTTTCTTTCAGAACGTCGGAAAAACGGTAATTTCAGAGTTTCTTAGAATTAACTTGAAAATATACTCATACATCTGACACTATTTGGCCAAAAGGAAAGGTACAGGAATGAGTAAAGAGTCATGACTGAAAAAGAGGAGCATATGAAAATAATGAAAATATTTAGGTTGTTCTTGGAGCTTTTCTTCTAGAAAGTCGATGAAATGGATTTTTTAGTGAACAACAGTGTACTTAGCAACGGGAAAAGGACCTCCATGATATACTATTGGCCTCAAGGAAAAGTAAGTCAATCAAAGATTAGTGTACATTTGTCATTTATCAGTATCTAAGGTTTTTTTTTTAAACACAATCTTTTAGATTGTGGTTTTTTTTTCCCGCTGTCATATGATGAGTAATTTGAATTCACTGTTTTAAGTGAAATTCAATATATTCTGAGAACAGCAAAAATAAACTATGTAACATGTTATACAAGTTATTCTATACTTTGGATTGTGTAAATTAAATTGTATTCCCATTCTCTGACACTCACTTTCCTTTTTCCTCTCTTTCAGCTCTCTTAACTCACTCACACTGCCTTTCTCTCACTCTGTTTCACACCCATTCGTTTACTCCACTTCTTTCACAACCCCTCATTCTCATTTCAACTATCTGCATCCCTTCTCTCCCTTGCACCACTTTTCAGCTTTCAGACTCTCTGCTTTACTTCCCTTTTCCGTCTTTTCCTCCTTTGCTCTTTTAGTAATTCCTCTTTACTCACTGAGCAGTATTGTCACACTCTATCACTATAACTCACCCACTTTCCCTCGCTTATCTTTGTTTGCTCCTTTCTTTTGACCTCTTCTCTCTATTTTTCGTTCACTACCTCTATGTCCTCAGTGCCTCACTCTCCTTGTGTTATGTTCACTTGTGTTTATCTACCTTCTATCATTTCTTTTACAACAACTTCACTGCTCCTCTCTCATCGTTCTTCATCCCATTTCTTTTACTCTGGTTCCATTACTATCCCTCATTTCCTTTCTTTCAATGTCCTTCTCTTTACTTTCATGACCAAATTATTTTCTCTCAGTACCACTGTTTTAGTCGTCTTCTCTCTTTCCTTTTTTTGCTCCCTTACTCATTTCCTTTTCTCACTCATTGTACTCCACCTCACTCAGTTTTTCTCTTAGTGTGTCTGTCTACTAACTTCCTCACTCCATTTCCCTCAATCGTTGTATATTATTCTCTCTCCCTTCACTTTGAGTGTTCTTCACTTACTTTCAGTTATGTTCTATTTCTCAATCTTCTAAATGCATCCTTATTAGACTCTTTTCCGTCTGTTATTATCTTTTTACTTACTAATGTTTCCTGACTTAGTTTTGCTAACTCACATTGTTTTAGTATCTTTCTTACCTTCAGTTCATTTCTCTGTTCTTCTCTTCCTCTGTGTCAGTGAATCTATATGCCTTACTCTTAGTAATTTGCTCTCATTCTATTTCTTTTTTTCTTTTTATCCTTCTACCTTACTTTATTTCCCTTTCTGTGTCCTTCACTCTTACTTTATTTCTAAATACACTGTTATGATTTTTAACCTCTTCATTTGTATCTTTTAATTTAAAATACACATTTTACTAATTATAACTTATTTTTTCTTCTCTCTTTCACAGATACAAAGTGTAGTACATTTTTTTTAATTAAAGTTACATTTATTATATGGTAAGTATGACTATAAAAATGTATTTTGTCATCACCCTTTGCTTTAAGCTCACTAATATTTTCTCAACCAACCTCACTCCTGTCTTTATTCTGCTTCCCTCACTTATTCTTATTTTCCATGTTTACTCAAATTTCCCTATTTCCCCTCTCATATTCAACTTCTTTCAATCCCTATTCTTTACTTCACTTACCCTCTGTTCCCTTCCTTTGCTTCTTCACTCATTCTGTTTTTCTTAATTATTTTCCTTACTCCTACACACACACCTCATCCCCCTCTCAATACATACACACACCTCTAACATACACCCCATACACACACCACACACACACCTCATACACACAAAAAATCCCCCCACACACACTCTTCACATACACACACACATACATCGCACACATATACACCCCACACCCATACACTGCTCACACATACTTCACACACCCTCACCTTCATGCACACGAAAACACCCCACACAGCCACACCTTACACACCCACACCCCGACCTACACCCACTGACTCCCTATAAGTCACACACACTGCATTACTTATCTTTCTTTGCTATTTCACTCAAACCCATTCAGGTACTGTTTCCTTTACTCTCTTTGTCCTTTCTCTTTGTCACTCCCTATGTCTTATCCTAATTCAATTTTCACTCTCTTTACTTATACTAACTGGTCTTTTCTTACCCTCCCTCACCGTTCTTCATTTATCCCAGTTACGCCACTACCCTTCATTCTCAATTTTTTTCTGTCCTTTCTTTTTCTTTCAACACCCACTCACATTCTCCCACTATCTCTACTTTAGTCTTCTTCCTCTCTCTTCCCTTCTTTCGCTCCTTTAGTCATTTTACTTTTCTCACTTTCACCCTATTACACCTTCTCTGTTTTTTACTATGTAATAAACAATCCCTCTGTGTTTCTCCCTCTAGCTCTCTTTCTGTTAACATTACTCTCTTTGTGCTCTTCCCTCATGGTAACTTCATTATTATTATTTTTTTTTTTTTTGGTGCGCGCCCCGGTGCACGTACCGGTACGCGTACCCTGCAGAAAAAAGATTGACACAGATTCCTAAAAAATATAGGTTTATTTTTATAAAGTAAAGGTAGTTCTAAAAAGAACTGTTTTTTCTTCTTTTTGTGGTTTTATTTTTTTTAATGTTTTTATGAACATTTTGTACTTTTTTTGGCTTTTCTGAACACTTATATTTTTTTTGTATTTTTTATGGGGAGAAACAAAAAACAGGGAATTGTAAATGGCTCAACTGGAGCATAAAAAAAAATCAGGAAAATGTAGGTTTTTTTTGGACACTTATGGTTATCACCAGCAACCATGATAAGTTTGATGCTTTGCTCACCATAGCAAAGTGTCTTGTTAAAATATTTGCACACGATTTTGTAATCGGCAAACTTAGGTTGAATAGTAGCCAATGTGTCTCTTGCCCCCGGACCCGATGGAGTGGGTTATTTTGATGTTGAGCGTCTAGACGTTGATGGGGGTAGCTTACTGCAGAGGTCCCTTAACTCTGCATTAGAATAATTGTTTGGATGCCAACGCATCATGTGACGAATCATGGTATGATTCCCGAAGGAATACTTTTTGTTAGGGTTCCCCCTGGATAGCTCAGCACCACAAATTAAACAAGTCACCTTTGCAGCGTTGACTTTTTTAAAACCCCTTGGGAGTTTGTAGAACTCCCATATAAAGTGCTCTTTGGGTTTGTAGGGCTGTTTATCTTCAGGCAGGAACTCCCTTGTCTGTGCCTCCTCTTCATCATCATCCTCCTCCTCTTCCTCTTGACCACCAATGTAATCTTCTGGTGGTCTTTTAGATGGTGGTGGTGGTGGGGCAGATGCTCCAGCTGCTCCTGCTACTGTAGCCATTTTCTACTAGTAAAGAGTAGAGATAGAACTCAAAACAGGTCTTCCTCAGTCAAAGGACAAACTCAGAATAAGGAAAAAAGGTGGGGGCTTTCATCATTTGCAAAAGAAAAGTGTTCTGGACCAATGAAAAGTGTTATTTTCAAGTCACATGATCCAGGCTTTCATCATTTGGAAACCAAAACTGATCTGCACCAATGAAAAGTGTTATTTTCAGATCACATGACCCGACGCGCTTACGCTACGCGCCCCGGGGCGCGTCGCGTAAGCGAGTCGAGACGTTGCGCGATCGTATGCGATCGCGTGCTTCCGGGTGCGCTTACGCAGTGCGTCATATGACGCATCACGCGACTACGTGAAACGTCACGATGTTTTCGTACGCGGGAATAGCGCTAACGGGACGCTCCCCGGTACGCGCCCCGAGGCGCGCCGTAACATTGCGCTTACCCGTACGTTCACCGGTACGCGCCCCGGGGCAAAAAAAACCCCCAAAAAACCATTACATATTTACACAATATAAAATTCGTTATAAAAAATATTACTTTTCATACCTATAGAGATTTGCTATTAAAAAACCATTGAAATTCACTGAAAAAACCATAGGTTTCACATCAGTTATAGTTAGGAATTAGCATTAAAAAAACCTATTAAATTCACTGAAAAAACCATAGGTTTCACACCAGTTATAGTTAGCTGGAAATTTTACTCGCATAAAACCATTGAAATTCCCACGTTCTAGTTAGTTGGACTCACTATAACTTGCGCGTGCAATGCACTGCTGATGACGTCACATATTACATCACTCATGACATGGTCAGTGACATCACTCATGACATCACTGATGACACCATCCTTGTGACAGAGTGACAGACCTCCTTTCAGTGTAATGTAACCCTTGAAACACATATTCAAAAATAGAAACTAAAATTTACAAAAAAATGGAGATACCCATACCAGTTACAACAACTAATTCAGTAATTCCACCATCTATATACACATGCACTGATTCACCAACAGTTCTATATAGTCACTCATACATATACTCACTCATCATATGTAGTGATACACCTATACATCCTGTTACACACCGACAGTCATCCAAAAGTTACTCACACATGCAAATAAACTATTGAACATCCATTTATTTGCATATACAGCTATACACACACTACCACTTTACTTCTAAGAAAACTTACACATACTTACTCTCTTAAACAATCACTTATATAAACACATACTAATTTAAATAGGAACTCTTACAATCTCTTACTCTCAGATATACTCACTTATATACATCAATATTCACATACACTAGATTGAAACATATGTAGTTACTGATAAAGAAACTAGTGAGACACTCATTTACTCAGTAACACACACATATGCACAGTCATCTACCCATACAGTCCTGCACATATGCTGTCTTCAAAACACATACAAAGAGAGAGTCAGTCATTCATGCATCTATGTGCTAAGTAATACCTCCACCAAACCATACAAACACTCATACTGATACTAAGAAAAACATCTAATAACCTATATACATACACATGTACCTACTCACCAAGCCATGCAGCCACTTATACACAAAGTGAAACACTAATTCATATATTTAAATATTTAAACATTACTCTCTAATATATGTATTCACTAAGATACACTTAATAAACGAGTTAACCAATCAATTTTTTTTAAAAACCATCCATGTAAAAACTTAAACATTTATTCTTCCATCAACTTTTACATATACATATATAACACATTTATTTTTCAGAGACACACATTCACTGGATGGTGTCATAAGTGATGTCACTGACCATGTCATGAGTGATGTAATATGTGACGTCATCAGCAGTGCATTGCACGCGCAAGTTATAGTGAGTCCAACTAACTATAACGTGGGAATTTCAATGGTTTTATGCGAGTAAAATTTCCAGCTAACTATAACTGGTGTGAAACCTATGGTTTTTTCAGTGAATTTCAAAGGTTTTTAAAATGCTAATTCCTAACTATAACAAATGTGAAACCTATGGTTTTTTCAGTGAATTTCAAAGGTTTTTTAAATGCTAATTCCTAACTATAACGATTGGGAAACCTCTGTTTTTTTCAGTGAATTTCAAAGGTTTTTTAAAAGCTAATTCCTTTGTATATCGAGTTTGTAACCTACGATTTTTAGTGTTTTTTTTTATTAGCTGTTTTGTATAACTATTAATTATAACTATGAATTATTATTAATTTATTTAAAAAAAATTTTTTCAATGTATTGTTCTTTTTTTAAAATAATTTTTTCCTGGGGTGCTCAGGGTGCGCGCACCGGTAAGCTTACCCGTATCATTTTGTCTTGGAGCGCTCAGGGTGCGCGCACCCGTAAGCTCTCCCGAGAGCGCAGCGAGAGTGCTATTTCTGCGTTTGTAAAAAAAAATATGTATGAAAACTAAATAATAATGCAAGACGTTCAGTACCATACTTATAAAAGTAGTATTTTTGATTTTCAGAATGGAAATGATTTTGCATTTCCGTAAAGCTAGCAAAACGTCATTTAGGCGTGCCGTGTAAGCGCCCACGGAAGCGCCCACGTTCGTGCTGCGTAAGCGCCCCCGAAAGCGCTCCGGTGCGCGCAGCGTAAGCGCATCAAGTCATGTGACCTTAAATTAACACTTTTCATTGGTTGCTAACAGTTTTTTGTACAAAGAATGAAAACCTCACCCATTTCCTTCACTTCTTTCACTTTTGTGACTACAAGACCTGTTTTTTCCTGCTCAACCTTTTTGGGACTATAATGGCTGCTAGACCCAGCAGTAGCAGTGAGGACTCGGATGGGTTCATAGAAGAAGAGGCTCCTCAGCCTAGGGTAAAGGAGCACTTCATTTGGAAGTTTTTCACAATACCAGCAGATAAAAAAAAGTGAATGCTCCAAAGGAGGAGTGCAAAATTGCCATACTGTCCTTTCACGGGGTGACCCTACAAGGAAATACAGTTTTAGAAATTCGACCATGATTCGGCACGTTCAGAGGAGGCACCCCCAGAACTATGCCCGGGAGAATGTCAGAGCTCTGGCACGAGATGCTCCAAGGGATGGTGCTTCGACTTCAACTGGAGGACCAACTTCATCATCGGTGAGGGGGCGACCTGAACAGCTGATTCCAAATATTCAGCCTGTTTTTGATGGCATCACCATCAAATGTAAAGACTGACGAACTACTTTGTTACGGTGAACAAAGTATTATGAACATTGTCCGAACAAGAGAAAACCACCGCTGCCGTCCCCACCCCTAATTTTTACTTTTTTTTTCCCCTGTTGAGCAGTTTGACATTCCCTGTTTTTGTTGAGAAAAAAACGAAAAAAGAAAAAAAATTCTTTTTAGAACTACCTCCAATTCTCAAAAAAGAGCTGTATTCTTAAAAAATTCAAAAAGAGTAACTGAAGTGGAGTGCAGTGAGAGAGGAAAGGAAAATGAGTGAGAAAGCAAAGAAAGGGACGAGAGGGAAAGGGAAGTGAAGTAGGGGGACTGAAAGAAGGTGAGTGAGGAGAAGGAGAGTGAACATGGGGAATGAGGATAAGTGAAGAAAATGTAGTAAAGGAACGGGGGGTGGAAGGGAAAGAAAAGAGCAGTGATGTTGAGGAAAGAGTGGAGATACAGACTGGATAAAAGCAAGTGAGTGTGAGACAAGGTGAGTAAGGGAGTGAAGAGACAGAGAAAGTGAAAGAAAAAGTGAGAGTAGAGGACTGAGTGAGGAAGGAAAGAAACATAAGTGAGGGAGGAAAGAAACATAAGTGAGGGAGTGTGGCTGTGTTATAGGGAGTGAGCGTGATAGAAGAGGAGTGACAGACTAAGGGGTCAGAGAGAATGAGGCTAACAGAGAGAATGAGGGAAGGGGAGTATAGAAGTAAGAGGACAGAGGGAGTAAGAGAAGGAGTTAGTGAAGTGGAGTAAGGAGAGTAAGGGAAGAGAAAAGAGTGAAGGAGCAAAAGAAGGAAAGAGACAGGAAGGAAAGTAAAGGTTAAGGTCTGAAAGAAGGTGAGTGTGGGAGTATGGCTGAGTTATAGGGAGTGAGCGTGACAGAAGAGGAGTGAGAGACTAAAGGGACGGAGAGAATGAGGCTAACAGAGAGAGAATGAGGGAAGGGGAGTGTAGAAGTAAGAGGACAGAGGGAGTAAGAGAAGGAATTAGTGAAGTGGAGTAAGGAGAGTAAGGGAAGGGAAAACAGTGAAGGAAGGGAAGAGAGAGGAAGCAAAGTAAAGGAGAAGGTCTGAAAGAAGGTGAGTGTGGGAGTATGGCTCCGTTATAGGGAGTGAGCGTGATAGAAGAGGAGTGAGAGACTAAGAGGACGGAGAGAATGAGGGTAACAGAGAGAGAGTGAGAGAAGGGGAGTGAGTAAGTTAGAGGACAGAGGGATTGAGAGAAGGAGTTACTGAAGGGGAGTAGGGGAATGGAAAAGAGTGAAGGAGTTAAGGAAGGGAAGAGAGAGGAAGCAAAGTAAAGGAGAAGGTCTGAAAGAAGGTGAGTGTGGGAGTATGGCTCAGTTATAGGGAGTGAGCGTGATAGAAGAGGAGTGAGAGACTAAGGGGACAGAGAGAATGGGAGTAACAGAGAGAGAGGAAGGGGAGTGAGTAAGTTAGAGGACAGAGGAATTGAGAGAAGGAGTTACTGAAGTGGAGTAAGGGGAGGAAGGGAAAAGAGTGAAGGAGCGAAGGATGTGAAGAGAGAGGAAGGGAAGTAAAGGAGAAAGTTTCAAAGAAGGTGACTGGGAGTATGGCTGAGTAATAGGGAGTGAGCGTGACAGAAGAGGAGTGAGAGACTAAAGGGACGGAGAGAATGAGGCTAACAGAGAAAGAATGAGGGAAGGGGAGTGTAGAAGTAAGAGGACAGAGGGAGTAAGAGAAGGAATTAGTGAAGTGGAGTAAGGAGAGTAAGGGAAGGGAAAAGAGTGAAGGAGTGAAGGAAGGGAAGAGAGAGGAAGGATAGTAAAGGAGAAGGTCTGAAAGAAGGTGAGTGTGGGAGTATGGCTTAGTTATAGGGAGTGAGCGTGAGAGAAGAGGAGTGAGAGACTAAGAGGACGGAGAGAATGGGGGTAACAGAGAGAGTGAGAGAAGGGGAGTGAGTAAGTTAGAGGACAGAGGGAGTAAGAGAAGGAGTTACTGAAGTGGAGTAAGGAAAGTAAGGAAAGGGAAAAGAGTGAAGGAGCGAAGGAAGGGATGAGAGAGGAAGGGAAGTAAAGGAGAAGGTTTGAAAGAAGGTGACTGTGGGAGTACGGCTGAGTTATAGGGAGTGAGCGTGACAAGAGGAGTGAGAGACTAAAGGGGCGGAGAGAATGAGGCTAACAGAGAGAGAATGAGGGAAGGGGAGTGTAGAAGTAAGAGGACAGAAGGAGTAAGAGAAGGAATTAGAGAAGTGGAGTAAGGAGAGTAAGGGAAGGGAAAACAGTGAAGGAGTGAAGGAAGGGAAGAGAGAGGAAAGAAAGTAAAGGAGAAGGTCTGAAAGAAGGTGAGTGTGGGAGTATGGCTCAGTTATAGGGAGTGAGTGTGATAGAAGAGGAGTGAGAGACTAAGAGGACAGAGAGAATGGGGGTAACTGTAATCCTGCTTTCCTCGGGATCGGGTAACACAGTCTAATCCCACATACCCCCCTGTTAACCTCACAGAGGATGTACCAGGCTGATAGTTGAAGTAACAAGCTCTTTATTCAGGCTCGCTACAATGGGTCAAAACATAATTAAAGCAAGACAGCGAAATGTTACGGGATGGGGTCTAACCGTCCTCTGCAATGATGCTAGTCCTAGCACCCTCCAACAGAGGACACCGTGCTAATTAATGGCCGAAAATGCCACTCAATACGTCTCTCCCCGTTAAGGATTTCGCTCCGTCTTAATCGTCCTCCGCATGCGTGTCAGTCCTGACACGCTTCCAACGGAGGGCAAATGCGCTAAACAAAGTATATTCTCAGTGTTTGTTCTCCACACTCGATAACCCTCGAGCGGGGACTGGCCACAGGTTAAGTCAAAGGACTGCGTCCTGACACTCGATACCCTCGAGCGGGGACTGGCCACAGGTCACGTCAAAGGACTTCGTCCTGACACTCGATACACTCGAGCTGGGACTGGCCACAGGTCACGTCAAAGGACCTCGTCCTGACACTCGATACCCTCGAGCGGGGACTGTCGTTCGTAAAGTAAGGACCGGAGTCCACAAAGTTTGAACCCTCGAGCGGGGACTGTCCAAATGTACCGAAAGGACCGAAGTCCTAACTGCTCGAGATCCCTCGAGCGGGGACTGACAAGGGGACGGAGCGGACCGGAGTTCACCAAGAACAACAGAGCGTGAAGCGGAGCACCACACACGCTGTTCTGGGCATCGGTTGTTTCTTCACCGGAATAACCTGGTTCCTGCTCCAAAGCCGCCGAATCCGACTGAGCTCACCTTCTTCGTGGCAGCGTCTCCGTACTCGCGTCGATAGTTCAGAATATTCGACGCTTACTGCTGGCTTCCGGGTTGCTTAAATGGGGACGCCCTCTCAGCGCGAATGCCTCGCACGGCCTTCTGGGATTGGTAGTTCTGGCGGGTTTGCTCCTGGGTTTTGTAGTTCTCGTTATCTCTTGTTTCCTACGCGTATCCGACGCTTGTCTTAACAGTAACAGAGAGTGAGAGAAGGGGAGTGAGTAAGTTAGAGGACAGAGGGATTGAGAGAAGGAGTTACTGAAGTGGAGTAAGGGAAGGGAAAATAGTGAAGGATTGAAGGATGGGAAGAGAGAGGAAGGAAAGTAAAGGAAAAGGTCTGAAAGAAGGTGAGTGTAGGAGTATGGCTGATTTATAGGCAGTGAGCGTGACAGAAGAGGAGTGAGAGACTAAGGGGGCGGAGAGAATGAGACTAACAGAGAGAGATTGAGGGAAGGGGAGTGTAGAACAAAGAGGACAGAGGAAGAAAGAGAAGAAGTTAATGAAGTGGAGTAAGAAACTGCACATTTTAATTGGTTGTACTTTTGAACACTTTGAAAGTCACATAACATTCACCCATCCCCCCAGTGCTCATTCCGCTGTTACCATGGCAACTCCCTCCTCACCCAGCACACAGTTCAGAAGTTCATCATACTATGTTGCAAAAAAAATGCAGCAAGGGTGTTTGACCACTCAATGTACCAGCTAATCATGTGCAATGTTTCTTGAAATGACTTTTCCTCAACCATTGAAATGACTTCTTTAAAAAAAAAAGCATGCACCCTAATTTTCAGTGCTGAATTTTTAGAAAGCACCAATCATTTTTTGTTTTTCAAGTGCACTGAATCTCAACCACTTTTTTACATAACTCCTACTTTCAAACTGCCATTTAATTTCCACAACTCATCTGAATACAAGCACATCTACCTTCAAGATGCCAAAAGTCTGGTTTGTGGGTCATAGCTTTGTCCACTGGAGTCAAAAATACGCAGCTAACAGAGGTATTTACAACCTTGATTTACCAAATGTGGACATTGCATGGATTGGACAGAGAGGATTGAGAGGTCACCAATTGATACCATTGGTAAAATCCTTTATGCATCTACCACACCCTGACCTCCTAATTGTGCACTGTGGTGGCAATGACCTGGGCACTTTGACTGGGGTAGGTCTGGAAATGCTTTTAAAGGACATCTTTGGGCAATTGATGTCACTTTTTCCAAAAACTGCCTTGGTATTTTCTAATATATGCCAAAGGCAAAAATGGAACTGGTCCAACCAATTTTGTCCACAGATTGAGAAAGCAAGGAAACATGTGAATAAATCTGTTTCTGCTTTCCTCAGAGACTATGGTATGGGTTCCATTTACCACAACAACTTGCGTTACAACATGCAAGACATCTATAGGAGAGATGGTGTGCATTTTACAGATGAGGGGAATAGAGTTTTCCTCTTGAATATAAGACTCTGCATTGGTACCTACTTGTAGGTACAAAAAACACCCACATAACACAACAGCTCTTTTCAGAGCTACCCTACCTCTAAGCACTCTAAATTATTTTTTTCTATAATTTTTTACACTGTTTTTCCCTGTGGTGCGCTCAGGGTGCGCGTACCGGAGCGCACACCTGGGAACGAACCCAGCGCTTACCCCGCGAAAAAAAAAACAAAAACGTTTTTTTGCCCTTCAGGGTCCTTCTAGACCCCCCTCAGAAAACCTAGCGGGTCAGGGGGTGTCTACTCAGCCACCTTTTATTTATTTCCCCCTTTATTTTTCACCTCTTGTGTCGCGATTCTACCGAGACACAAGATGGCGGACTCTCCGGACTGTTTAGAATGTTGACAGACACCCGACAGCTAATCAGCTTTCCGCTCGCGCACTCCCGTAGCGCGCCGGGTGCGCTCCCCGGTACGCGCACCTGTAAGAGCTAGGAGCGTGCCTATAGATATATATGTGTTTTTGAAGTTAATTTTCAAAAAACCACTGGAGCAATTTTCACCAAATATAGCAAAGGCACGTCTGCGTACCAGTCCCTACAATTTTGCCAAGTTTGGCGTAATTCCGTTCAGCGGTTCGGACTGTAGACTTGTCAGACCGTCCTATGGAAATTAACATGGGGAAAACACGTTTTGGGACCCCCCTTTTTTCTCAGCCCCCAACTCACGAATCCCCCCGAAACTTTCAGGGAAGGAGCAGAGCGGAGCTGGCCAAAATTTTGGAAAATTACACGCAGATTCCTCAACCGGCGCCAGAGTTATTCCCAATAGAATGTTGCGGATTTCCTATGGTAGCTAGGTCCTAACTATAACTACCTATTGGCGACCGCCAGTAGGTAATATATAAAGGAAACAGTTACATATCTTTGGATGGCATTACACAGTGTTTGCATAAAATGCATATATTGTCACATTGATACATCTTGATGAAATCAATATTATATCAGCAGGCTGTTGTGATACCGGAAGTAAGTGTCCAACAAATATTTTTCTCTGTGCAATAACTTTAGTCACTCAGGTCCTGGGCACTTTTTGCAAGTGTCAGTAATTTAAAGGCACGCACAGAGTGGTCATCTGCTTCTCCTCAGGGTCTGCAGTCGTGTTGTTCAGGGGTGGTGTCACGGACCTGCCCTGCGTTGTCCTCTTCAGTATATTTTTCTCTGCAGGTGCAGACCATCATGTGTACTTCACTCAACAGCATCAGTAGATATAGATGTTGTGTCCGTCTGACACTTTATGATGGGCCCTCATGGATCGTGGAAATGGTCTGGTCTGTCCTCTTCTTGACTGCTGTGTTGCTCAGGTCCTCTGGTGACAGATGGTCATCACTTTCTGGTACCGTCCTCTCAGGCGTTGGGGCGCTGCCTTGCATCTTCTTCCCTCAATCCATTCATGGAGTTGGTTCACTGTCTGCGGTCCAGTCCACCTAGAACTAAAAGAAAAAGCTTTTATTTTTCTCGCAATGACCATGTATCCACAATCACTTTAGAAGTCTTTGCCACATTGCAGGCAGTATTAAAGTCATAGCATCAGGCCATTTCAGGCCTGTTCCATCAGTTGCTTTTAATAATAGTCATTTAAAAAATAAAATAATTTGAGGAGTTCATTTACTCCTCCTGGCCTCAAGTTGGAGGGTGGTATGGGGTATGCATGTTATACTTTATTCCCGATAACAACCTCTTTAGCATAAATGTAGTCACTAAGTGATCTCCTTCTATCGCTATTTATGCCCTGGTGGGTCCCTAGCCTTGGGGAGATGGCTTTACTGCAGTACTGTGCCTCAGTTGCTGCATTATTCTTCCCTGTTGGATACACCTCCATTAATTTTGAAAACATATCCACCGACACCAGCAAATATTTAAATCCATTCACTGAGAAGCAACATGCATCTGCGCATGCATCCTCCCCTGTGCAATATCAGATGTTCCCTGCTCCAGTCTTGTAAGGGAAAAGAACATACTGCGTGGGGACACAGGCATCTCATCCTGGTAGGCCCCTACTCTCTTCATTATTCGGCTCACATCCATCATCAATCCTCCCTCTATGTTAATCTGTTGTTGGAGACCATTGTGCTTCCTTTACATTAGCTTACAACAATTGTCTCTGAATGAGCTGTATTTTTGGAATGCTTTGTTCGTTAGTCCCATCTGCACTGGCTGTAACATGCTTTCATTTATTGCTGTGTCAGCAATGGCATTACCTTTGGCTAACTTAGTATTAGCTCCTGTGTAGACCACATTTTATTACCGGTATCCTGGTGTATAATAGTATTGCTTTAAACAAGATCCTTACTAAAGGACCATTTTTATTAAGGCACCCTGCTTCTGTAAAAATCTGTGATACTTCCACAGCTGGCCACAAATAAGAACTGCAAAGCATAATGTGAGTCACTTTAAATGTTAACAGTTTTACCCTTGACTAGTATTCATGCTTTGTTACAGCATAAAGCTCATCTTATTGGGTAGATGTTCCAAGTGGCAGAGCTGCACTTCAGCTATTGCTATAGCATACCCTGCTCTAATCAGTGTCTATCAGTCTGCTGGAGGAACCATCAGTGTACCACTCCTATAATCTGCCTTTTTAATGGTGTCTAATCTTGGCGTGATACAGTTTTCTACAATCTCAACACCAACTTACTTAGGGGTCTTATCTGTTTCTAAGAGAATGGATCTCATCAGAATAACCTATTGCAGGCAATACTTTTGCCAAATTAACAGGTGGGCATCTTATTATGACAATTAGACAACATGGTGCCATTAATAACCTGTGTGCCTGCTAGCAGAAAAATGTTGTGTCGATCCAGACAGCAACAGCTACACCAAATATGGCACCTAGACAATACAGGTATAGTCCAACACAATGAGAGCCGTCCTCTCCACCATCACAGCTGCGGACCCCTAATCACTGCAGAAAGCAAAGTCACATAGTTCTGTCCCACAGGCCTTTCTTTTCCAACTGTGTCAGCACACCATTGGCAGCATCACTTCATTTGCAATGTTATTTTGCTCTGAAACAGAGCTAGAAAGGCAGTTTGTAGTCAGGCAGCCCCATGATGGCGCAGTACACAATGTCTCTTTCAATTTCTTGAAACAGTTTGCAAGTTCATTAGTCATAGCATCTGCATTCATGGACCCATTGATGGCAGCAGTTCATTATCGCCAGGAAGGACATCATTCCTTTCTTGGTGGGCGGGAGCTGATTGCCCTGAAACAATTTGATTCTGTCAGGTGATATGCGGCGTGTACCTAGGAATATCACAAAACCCAGGTAAGTCACCTCTTTGTGGCAGGACTGGCATTTTGACAATGAGGCTTCTCTTCTCTCCTGGAGGTAGTACAGCGGAGCTACAGTGTCTTTTGTCACAGGCCTCAAGTGATGGAGAGGTCACAAGGAGGTCATCAGCTTACTGCAAGACAATGCTACCACCTTCCAGGCATAGGTGGCCCAAGTCTCTCTTTATTGCCTGCGCATTGACATTGGGACTCACAGTGAACGAAGTGGACTTGGTATCCCAGTATGATGGCAAAGAGGTTTCCACCCAGTGGATAGACTTTAATGCTAAAACCCACTGAAGAAAGACAAATACTCTGCCTCTACAGGTATAAATAATAATATAGTACTGGTGTTAGGCACAATAGGCTCTAAGGGAACCACAAGTTCATAAGGTAATCACTTTATGAGGACAGCATGTTTTCAACAGCCTCTCTTTTTCAAATTGTATTTATTTTAAATATCACTTTATGGTGAGGGCATTTTTCCAAACCTCTCCATTCCCTAGATCTATTACCTTATTGTTAGTTATGTGTACATCCATCTATTTCCTTTTCATATGTAACAAACTGCAGTCTAACAGCATCATTCATCATCTCTCAACACATCCACACGTGCTCTACAGGGGTGCATACAACAGAGAATCCTTACTGAAGCTGCAAGCAGCAAATGCCCTGTTGTAACCTATCATTAGGTATCTGAGTAAATTCCATTTATTAAAACAAATATATATATATACTGTTGCAAAATTATACTTATTTATATTAAAGTTGTGAAATGTATCCCTTTATCTCCCACGTTAGTGGAAACATCTTCCACTTTAGTGGAAACATAAGATTCTCCTTGGGCATGTCTGATATCTTCATCCTGAAACACTGCAACAATAAAACTGATACCATACTCTTATCTACTCTCTGGTATCTACGCTGCACCCCTTGATAATGTTATTCAGTGGAATAAACCCACCCTGCATATCTCCTACAAAGGTAATATTTCTCAAGAAAACCGTGATACCCTAAACAGATCTGTGGTGTCCAATCTAGTTCCAGGAAGGCTTAATCAAGGCCATCATTTCATTGAAACAACTATGTAAAATCTTTCATTTATTTATTAAATGTAGTTACATTACTAATGGCGATATCTCTAATATTATTAACATGAATTGAGAATTAATTTTGACCCTAAGTACATTATAGATTTAGACATCATTAGAGCAAAATTTACATTTACCTGTAGTGTTGTACCCTACAATGGTAGAATAAGAATATTTAATTAATACAAAGGAATCAAGTTGTTTAAATTACTCTTCAACATTGGAAGCAGGTATTATATCTATGTTTTTTCTATTTAGAACAATTTGCACTGGAGTTTGCATTTGCTTAACACTGGTTATTTGCTGTAGGCCAAAATAGAAGCAAATCTGCTGGAAAGGAATGTTCCCTGTTCAATCAAACACAGTCCTGTACACACACACAGTGGCTAACCTCAGATAAAAAATGCTCAAAACTCCCTGCATGGAAATTTTTCTTTGCAGTAAGGCTGGTCGCTTCTAAATAAAGAACTTGGCCTTTTGACCCTTAAAACCTGTTCTCTCGTGTCTGCGCGATGTTACCCCATGTGGCCATCACTGTAACTGTCGAGAAGCATGGTTGAAAAAATATTGCTGCTCCATGCCTGTTTTCATATATAATTTTTTTAAAGGTAGGATGTAATTTATACTCTATTTGTTTTATTCTTGTGTACTACCCTTTACTAGTAACCTTAAAAAGTGGCTCAAAATATTTCAGTTTTCAAAATGCCATCATTTTCTCCCAGTATTCTTGTGCATAAAAGCAAAAGATTGCATAAAGGCTTGCAATGTAATTCTCATGTCTGTACAGCTACCCATGGCATAACTTTGTAAGTGCCCTAATATTCAGTAATATTGTGATTGCTAGAGAAACTAATGGTCACGTTTTTTATGTGGAACAACAACCTATTTTAACCAGTTGGGGATAAATCTTAATGTGCACATTGAAATCTGGATATATACTTTACACAGAATAATTTTCAACAGTGCTAAATATTCCAAACCAGTCTAAATCTATTGCTAGCAGTTTTTCATTTTACAGCAGCTCATCCTCTGAGCAGGCACCAATTACTCATATATTGTGAATGCCTCTTAATACTTAATATCATGTATTTAAGGATAGTCAAATCTACTCCACATCAATGTCTATTTTTAATATTTGTTATGTCCTAGTTTTGTAGAAACACACAAATTTGTTTTTCTCCGTGAGGCCTACTTTTTCTATTTATTGCCTTTTCCTAGGAAAAGTCAGTTTTAACATTTATCATGTAACAATTAGTATTAAAGACCCACTGAGCTAACCATGTCTGTAACCGAACTGCTTGCTCTGTGCTCCTAAAATCTATTCCAGTCTGACCTTTTCTGCCCTTTTTGACACGTCCTGTGTTAACAGCTGCCAAAAACCCTCAGATCCTTAAATGTTGTAAGCTCTGACTGCACCACAGACGGTGGTTCCAGTATAAATTTGTACACACGTTTTAAAGTTTAGTAATATGAGGCTATGTATAATGATCCCAGAATGCTCTCTTATTATATGCAAATATTTGCAGATGCTTGAAAGCAAGTGTGATTATTCTTTGCTTTCAAAATAAAACGTTCACAGAAAATGCAAGCAGGAAAAACATTTCACTAAACTACTGTATTTTAGGTACTATATCTTTGCAGCATTATTTAGTAACATGATGATGTATGCTAGTATTTCCCAAAAATATTCATAATGAAAATCAGTTTAAATACATTTGTAGAAAACAAAAATAAACAAGCATTGCCAAAGCCAGTAGGTCTGAAATTGGAGGTCAGTCTTGATTTTTTTTTCCAATGCATGCCTTTTTCTAGGCATGGTTTTTGTAAAACCATATCAGTGTTGAGCTGCTGAGCCCTCACCATTCTAACAAGCATTGGCAAAAGCAAAAATCGTTTTTGGTCTCAAAAAGTTCACATTGCCACAGGAGTTCTGGGCCCTGTACAAAACTACTTTGTGTGTCATTATGCTCCTTGTGAAAGAGCAGAATACAGGCACTCACAATGATGCCAGCTGATAGAGAGAGTGACAGGCATAATTATAATGTACCCAAAAGGTCATGGCTAACGCCAGGCCTAATTAGAAGCCCACTTATTAAAGAAAGTCTCAAAAGTGCATGCATGGTATATATCCTTGCATATATACTGTTTCCTTGAGTTCACAAGAATTTACAGTAGTAGGCCAAGAAATAGTACTCCTAGAAAATATTTGTGAACTGCATTTTTCCATGAGCAAATTTGCATGTGTAGATTTGCTCATGTGAAAATCTGAATGTTTCCAAGTTCACTTTTCCTCCAACCACTTTTTTTCTAACCCTGGAAGAAGCTTTACGTCTGCCACTGTCAAGAATAAATATCCAACCTTTCTCATTATGAGAATATTTGAGAAGAATTGGTGAAAACCCTTAAACATGCAAGTCACTAGGTTTGCACAGACTCAAAAGGGCATTCCAACCCTGGAACTATTGCTTACCACTAACTTCAGCCCCAGTATGTAGACCTGCAGAAATGTGGCAACATAAGGGAATTGCTAGTATTCAAACCCTACTATGGTATGAGCACTGGCATAATCAGAGATGCTATAACAAAACTTTTGTATAATGAGATTGCTGCCATAATGTGTTGCAGCATTGCATCGCACAAAAGGGACAAGTGGAATACAGGACAATGTATGCAAAACCAGTCTCCTTTTACATGCTATACTTTGTAACTGCTTCACTGTCCATAGTAGAGTGCAGTCACTTAACATATTTTCTATAATTCATATTCTTACCTTCATTTGAATTGTTCTCTCCTGACGTTTTTTTTAAACAGCTTTCTAGTGAGCTTACCATAATTTTCATCTGAGATCCTGTCTTGTGAAATTTTTATTTTTTACTCACAATGTGCGCATACACCCTGAAAGATAAATTCAAAAGGTCTCCTGCAAGGGAAAAGTTGTTAGGCAGTGGATTGAATAGGTTAAAAAAAGGAAAAGTACACTTATGGACCAGCCAGAGACATCACATATAAAACCCATTTCCTTCTCTCATGCAACAATCCGCTCCATTTTTTATATAATTCAAGGAAACAGAGGTCCATTACTGAAGATCAATGCCCTATTCAAATGCAGTCATTCATCCATGACACAACTACGCATATTTCAAAATGATTTTCCTGTGTTCCGGTGCAACCAGCAAATCAGAAGCTCCACTCAATATATTCTGGGAGGGTTTCTTTTTGTGGGTACAATCAATACCCCCTACTAGCATAGGGTCTCCTGAAAATGGATTTTATAAAACCCCCAAAGGGTCTAGCCATTTGTCAATATTTATTGACAAAGTAACTTTGTTACTTATCAGTCACCTGCTTCACTACTTCTTATATGTGTAGGTATACATAAATTATTCTCTAACCCAGGCTCTCCTGCAGTGTATGCCACATATCAATTAGTGTATTGATACAGAGAATATTTTAAAAAACATTCTCTACAGTGCCCTGTCTATTTTAAATGCCAGTCAATGCCCCTTTTCTTAATACTAGGTGTTAAATACACATTTGAAAGACTGAAAGGTCACTTTCAGCAAGGCAAGTTAGTTATTTAGCTTACATCTCACTTACCAACTGGTGACTTCACAGTCTGCCAATATGTCCCACTTTCTGACACCATTTTGATGTGGAAATACTGGCACCCTCAGTCATTGCTAATTAGCAAGGAAGAAGTCAGATATGCCACTTAGGGGCTCTCAGACTGCTTCTTCCCAGAGTGACAGATTTCTAGGTGCTATATACCCAACGTAATGCCATGTCAGCAGAACTAGAATAAGGCAGCAAGCCAAATATGGCTGACATGGATGTGAAATGTCTGTACCATGCAAATTATAAGCAGTCAGATATGGGCAGACCAGAAAGGCAGGCTCTGTACTGTGTAAGCAACTTGCACAACCAGAATAAGAAATATCATGTAGTCAGGACAAGCAAGGTGACCTGTAAGGGGGTGCAGAATAGCTTGTTGAAGCTTGTCCAGTCAAGGTCAGATAGGAAGCTCTTTTGAGTTCCAGGCCTCATGTTAATGTGATCTTATCTAAGCATGATATCTTTTGAAGTGCATACACATGAATTTATATGGATATTCATATATATTTTACAACACAGTGTACCGTAATTGACAGCTTGAGACTGGAGTTAGGTTTAACCTAATTGAAATTCTATGTGATCTCTTAGGTGGTATGCTATTTTAAGCATCTATCTAAGACACCTCCTTCAGTCCTCAAAATTATTCTTTGGACTTAATAATCAAGTGATGTCACACTTGAAGAAAATCAACTTTAACGCATGGTTCCTGTCCTCCTCTCTAGAAGACACTGTTGGTATTTTCATTGTGCACTGAGAAGCCACAAACTGGTTTCTCAGTATGTGTTTACTTTATGATATATAAGTTGATTGTATTGATTTCTCGACTGCAGGCACACAACCTGTCTGTCCTTTGCATGAGTGTTGATTTCCTTTGCACTGCCTAAAACGGACTGCAGTCTAAAGGGGGAGATAGGGGCTAACAGCTATCTTCCTAGGAAGCCCAAGAGTGGATAAAAGAGGAATAGACACACACCATTTTAAGCGATGAGACGTTGTGTATTGCCTGTTAGCCACCGAGCCCAGACTTGTGAGGATCCCAAACCGACAAAAAACTGCAGAAAATCTGAGAAGACAGATAGACCCATGCAGAATTGCGTGGTGCAGGACTTGGGAGCAGAAAGGGACTGTAGAAATGTGTGTGGGAGGGTGATCCCCGACCTCTTTAAGAGCTAAGAGGATTGCCCTCTAAATAAATATAACATGCACTCTTCTGGGAATTCCGGTGCAGACTATGCTAACATCTAGGGGTGAACACCACTTCAACAGAGAGACTTTACTTACCATTGTGGATTGAGACCAAGCAGGTCAAAATTTGCCCCCACCAGTAGGTTGGTGGGAATCCATGCACCCTTAGTTGTTACTTTTTTATGAGCCAAATGTACTTAAGAATAAAGTAGAAAAACAAACATATCGATTATTTTACATTGGATTTTCATCAATATCAGTAGGGATCTTAGATCAGGATTACAATCCTCTCTCAAGTAAATTTAACATTTTATAAATTAATCATCAAATGTTCCTGCGGCATTGTGTTCTGGTTGCATTATATGTGTTAATAAATTAAACTTAGGCATGTTTGTAGCGGGATGTCAAATAGAATTTGTTTGTGTAGATGTCTCACATGTTGCGAGAGGTTGCAGTATTATTTTAACTCTGGCTTGTTCCTTCCTGACTGGTTACTAGGCATTTGTAGAAGTTCGGACCAGACAATTTAGTTTCCCCTCCTCCAATTGATTTACTAAGGTGTAATGATCCCATTATTCACTTTTTAGCATGGTTCCACTGAGTGTATGTAAATGTTTACTTGTATCTATATAAACAGTAGGTAGGAATTTGTGTTTCCAATCACACACTATGGTCCCATATGTAAATGCAGACAAATTTAGACATACTTTTTTGCCTTAAAATATATTTATTAATTTGATTTTATTGTACATTCAACATACGACATGTAAATCAACATACGACATGTAAACTCTACAACAGTCTGCAGAGTGCAAATATTTCAGATTACGTTTAGCTTTCCGAACCGAAAAGATTATTTACATGTTTACAACGCATGTGTTTTTGAATATGTTCCACATAAAGATACATGAGTGACGCTTTAGTCTTCATTCAGGGAACATTCTGTGGGTGGCTGGGTTTCCGCAAGACTTCTTCTGATTGCTTCCTTCATTTCTGCCTCTATATAGAACATTTTACAAAGTTGTATTATCCAGTTAAATGCATCACATATTAAATATGTCAATATAGATATTCACTACATTACTAATGTTCATTCAGTACACATGATTCAGGTATGGTCAATAAATGATCAAAGCGTACCACATGCAATGCAGGAGTCAAATGTTTTCAATATGAATACACTACACATGATAACAACCATGCTTTGACAACTCGAAATAAGGATCTACTGTAAAATGTTGACACACCGAAACTATTACTTTACTTATGGCTTTCAAAAATGTACATCATGTTGTGAGATTACAAATATAATGTGACTGATACTGACCCTCATAAGCATTTGTGCTAAAGTTGAAACGCAGCTATTCCAGGCAAACCAGATAGGCAATGGGGTAAATTAACGAGAAAAATATATCAAAAACTGTTTATATTTGCAATGTATTTTCAAATAATCATCTGCCCAGCTGTATACATGATTTTCCTCACTCAGTGAGATTATTTACCTTAAAAAAGGTGATTTTAACAGTTAGTCTACGGGAACACAATGTGTTACAATATAGAGTCCGGGGTATGGGGCTATCATTCAACTCGTCAAAACTTTCATACCCAGTCATTCGACCAGTATTAAGCAACCGGGCCGAATTAAAATACCAATTTGCTTCAACCGCTTAATTTCTGAATTGAACATTTAAAGAAGAAAGAGTTTTGACTGAGAAAAATCACTCTATATGCCAAGGTATTATTGCATTTTTATACTGAAAAACACTACATTTCCATGCCGCAGCTTAGGACTGAAAAGGTCAAAGTGTCATTGTTAGTGACATCTGAGAAAGGGAGAGAGAACTGCACAAACAGTGGCACTGTGTGGTATTCTAAGAATGTTGGTAGTCATGACAATGGACATGCTGTGAGAAGAGCAGAACTGAAGGAACAGGAGGAGACAGCTGGTAATGGCTGAGGTTGTTAGGGTCTTAAAATAAAGACGCTGTTTGGAAATTAATAAAACGGACTATCATCACTGCACTGGTGACCTTCACATACGACCTAAGCATTCTTTTAATTTCATTTCAATAGATGAACCTCATTTTGGTAGTTTTTTTTACACTCTGTCTCAATAAGCATAACAAGCATTTGCAATGCAATAGGTCTCGCATTTATGCGAGTTTGAGCTATTGACATTGCAAATAACAATGCCTTTTATTTTTGGTTTCGTTATTAAAACATAAATATAAGACATTGTCATTTACAATGCCAATAGCTTAAACTCGCAAAAAATGTGAGACGTATTGCATTGCAAATGTTTGTTGTGTAAGGATTCATTTTCCAGACCAGTTCTAACAAAGCTGCCTTTGACCCATAAGACGGAGTTGAGAGCCTTGAACTTTGATGGTTATTTATTTACCAGGCTACCAATAACCTGCGGAGAATTCCTATGCAGGGAGAAGCGTCAAGTGACTTGAGCACAGATTTCATATTAAATCAAAGTTCGGTGTAATGCCTTCTCATAAGCAGAAACAAGCAACGCTCAGGCCGCTCCCTCTAACATGATAAGCCCACCACCCAAGATGTAGTACAGACCCCGCTAAACCACCCCCCTCTCCCAATGCCCCCCGTTCCGAGCCGAGTGCTCCCCTAGCACTTTACGGATCTGCTGACTGGGTGAAAATCCCAGGGGGGATTCTCATCCCACCACCATGGAGATCTAATGTACCACTGACACACGCACACACACACACACACACCCACAAACACTCGCAATCACACTCACACAACCCAAAACAAATCACAGTCCAACTACCTACACCCCTCTTGATGCGTGAGAGGGTGTCATTCCCAGTGCCGGCATGTGTGTTGGGGGTACAGCAGCTGGTAACTTCTTATCCAGGGTGAAGGAGAGGAGTCCCAGCCACACCCAGCCCTGGGAGTGGCCAACGATCCTTTGCATGTCTGCCCAGGTGGGATGAACGGCCCTCCCCAGTACCGTCGAACCAGGCATTAGTGTGAGCGGGCCCTTTCCACCCCACACCCGTGGACCAGGTGTGAGGACCCTCGAGTGAGGACCATCCATATCTACATATGGGTAGTGGTAAT
Organism: Lissotriton helveticus; assembly: GCF_964261635.1. Taxonomy (NCBI): domain Eukaryota; kingdom Metazoa; phylum Chordata; class Amphibia; order Caudata; family Salamandridae; genus Lissotriton; species Lissotriton helveticus. The sequence goes on along the minus strand of NC_136067.1, from coordinate 520,240,803 downwards.
ATGCCCTCCACCCCCGTCACCCCCGCCAACCACCACATCTATAATGCACAGTCAGCACTGGGCACAGTGGTGAGCATGCCCTTCCATTGCCCCCTTCTCTGTAGCAGCAATGGTGCCCATATATCTTATATACACCATCACAGAAAGAAAACAATAGCTGGCCCCTCATACATACACTCACCTTGGGGGCTTGGAGAATCCGCCAGGGAGCGCCCCACAGCCCTACCCGACGATGCCCAGCAAGATGAGGAGGTGGAGCCCTCCCCCCACCCCGCACTGGCATCCTCGGAGCCCCGGTGTCCCCCCCCTGGAGCCTGCTCAGCCGAGTATGGTGGGGGCGGCACGGACGCAAGGCTACGGAAGAGGGAGCGCTAAACACAGCACCCGAAGCTGGGAAGCGCAGCTGCGACAGAGGGACTGACAGAGCCACCTCCCTGCCAGGCTTGGAGCAGATCCGGTTACATAGTGATTGTTTGGCTCCCCCTTTACATGCAGCAATCCGTGAACTGAGAATCAGCAGCATCTCAAGGACGACACAGGGATAGGTGCACAGGAGCACGCCGCACAGCGCTATGTAAAATCTACCATGCCTTCTGCCGTGTACTTGGTGCTGCACAATGAAGAACAGCTTCTAGGCCATGGACGCTCGCCTAGCTACACATGCGGGAACCCTCACACTGCGTAATACTATCAAACAAGCTCTCGCCATTGCACAAAGGCAGCCGCTTGTTTATGTTTGCATCGCGCCTTCACTTTAGCACGATGCAAAAATAAACACGCAGCTGCCTTTGCCAATCCCAAATGAAAAAAAAAAGAAGTGCTTACTGACTAATTGAAGGAGACTGTGTCACGCCCCAAGTGAAAGATCCAGTCGGGATAGGCCGTCCGAGAAGGAGATAGGGCGGTAACAAAGAAGCCTCATTTTGAATCAGAAGCCAGCGTTTTATATAAATGATGATGCCAGCCAGTAGGAATGATGGGCGGGGCTTCAAGTCCCCTTCTGAAATCTACAAGATTACGAGAAGCTTTGCAGTGCGAGCAGCGCATGTGCGCTGCAACGCAGGTCTGCGAGACCTAAAAAGGATGTGATTTTTTTCGTATTTAACAGAAACCCCTTCACTAATGACTTAGTCAAATTTCTGAAAAATAAATCCTCGGGATAAAGGAGAGAAAAATCGGAAATCGAAAGATTACACTCCTTGCCTTCAGGTCAGTCCTTTTGAGATTACTGCTTATTAATAGCATATATCTTTGTGCTGCCCACCCCAACAAAACTAATTTCAAAAGATGCTTATCAAGTGCCCTGGCCCCTTGCCCCATGGGTCCAAGTGCATCGCAGCAACAAAGCTTTGGAGCATCACAGCAATGGAGCGTCTTCTCTTCATGGACAATAACCACATGCCTTCGCGCCTCTGACCTCTTAGTTGGGGAAATCTTTAACTTTGTAAATAACACGGATATTTCGATGGCAGTACGATCGATCTTCAAGCAACAATATTTTTTATTTGATAAAATATTTAATCCAAAGAAAATTGATAAAAAGCCTCCTGTCTACTGGATAACTAGTCCTAAACTAGAACATTAACCCTTTCTTCCACAGTGGGGCCTTAACTCGGATGTCGTATTGGAAGCCGGTGAACACGTTCTGAAAAATTATCTTGGATATTCAATGGAATACTGGTGACCATTTTCATTCTTGATACTTTACTGTTTGGTCATTCCTATTTATGAAACATTAGTTTTTCCTCTCTATGCCAGAAGAACCCGTACTGAATTGGGGTCAGTAGAAAAAAGTTTTGAATCACTATGCAAGGGTTTGTAGCACATTTGTCAGTGCTGAGTGTAAAATGTCTCTCTTAATGCATTACTTAGGTCTTGAAGAACAGGAAGTATTTGAATATCTTCCTGATCTCCTGAGGATTTTTTCTGGATTAAATGTACTCAAAATCTGAATTAAAAAATTTGATCTGCTATTCCAACTGTTCGGCAGGTACTACGGCTAACAGATACATCGGGAACAGTGCCTTGTAATCGTGCTGGCCGGGGATGCACCGTCCTTGCCATCCAGTGGAAAAACGTACTGATTAAAGACAAGTTTAAATACCTGGGCATCATGATCTCCAAGTCAGATAAGGGGTTCCTGGCCGACAATGTATACCCACAATTACAAGAGTTGTGCAGGGATGTGTTACATTGAAGGAAACTGCCACTATTGCTATTAGGAAGGGCAACCCTGTTTAAAATGATGGCATTACCATGTCTAGGTTAAGTCCTTCGAAACCCCCCTTGTAAGATACCATCAGACTTCTTTCAGAAGATTGACCATGAAATAAGACCGCTTCTGTGGGACGGGGGAAGCTCCAGGATAGCCCTACACAATTTACAGAGGGGAATGTTTGAGCGTGGATTGGCAATTCGGATATAAGGAAATATTACTGGGACTGTGCAGTTAGTCATGGTTAATGTCTGGGTATTTGCAGGACGGGAGGAACTTGCTTAGAGAGTCGATCACCATGCAATGGGACGGGGGTGGGGTGAATGTGCGGATGGGAAGACCCTGCGTAATACTGTAGAAAAATGACTCCCTCGGCACAAACAAACAGTGGTGCGCATATGGCGGGAAGCGACTAAATTCCTGGGCTGGGACGGGAAACTAACCGAAGTACTCCCTTGTGGGACAGTGATGTCCTGAGGGAGTTTGGCAGACTGAAGGGTTTCAGTCCCTGAGGGCTGCTGGGGATTGACCACCTAGGGGCTGTTTGGAGGGGATAAACAATTGTTGAATTCGCGGACTTACAGGCAGAATATCAGATGCCCGATTCGTAATGGTTCCGATATTTGCAATTGAAACATGCATTGCGAACCCACATTCCGATGGTGAAAAACGACCAGATTATAGACTGCTTTAAGACAGGGTATTATTAGATCCAATGCCCGATAAGGTCATCTCCCTAATAAATAACTTAAAAATAAATACCACCCCAGACCCCCTTAGAGTTCTCCAAGAGGCATGAGAGGCAGAGTTAGGCATATTAAAAGAGAACGATTTTAACAGAGGCGATCCAGAGTCCCGGGGAGGTGGCAATAAGAGCATGGCTCCGCCTTATACAACTTCGTATCTTACACAGATCATATACCTCTAGGGTGCTGTTACATAGAATGGGTTGTTGTGCTACTACACATTGTACAAGAGGTTGCGGTGAAGTGGGCACTTTCTTTCACACATTGTGGGCATGCTTCCGAATTCAGCAATACTGGAATGGGATTATGAGAGTCATGTCTAAGGTGGGGGGGGCAGGAGGTCATACTGGAAGCCCAATGGAATAGACTATGTGTGATAGTGGATGACCCGTGGCCGAAATACACACTAATATGGCTAATGGTGGCGAACATAGTGGGCAAAAGAAATATTGCAAGAGCGTGGGGTGTGATTCAACCTCCGGGGTTACAGAGCAGAAAGCGGACCTCGATTGGTGCTGTACAGCTAAAACAATTGTATACCAAGGACGTGGATGTCCGAGAAAATAGGGGCAAGATATGGGGTTGGTGGGTGGAGTATAGAGGGACCTGGAATGTTTACACAGTGGACGGTGCTATGCAAGAGAGGGTTGTATTGAGTCTCATATTGTAACGGAATGTGGTGAGGATTGAACACATTGAAACTATACTCTATTGAGCTGACTGTATTGATTACGAGCAATTTACCTGATGCCCTCACTGACATTTGTCAAATGATTCTGTACACTAAAGTGTTTTGTCGAGGGCGTGGCCAAGATGGCGGCGGAGTAGGACGCGCTTCTGGGTCCCTCCGGCGCCGCTCTCACCAAAGCATTGAATAGCTCCCCGCAGGGTGCCCATCCGCGGTCTGAAAGGGGTCTCGAGAGCCGGGGGCGCCTCAGAGATCCGAGCGGCGCTGTTTTTCCCGGGACTGCGGCCTCACCGGAGCTGCGGGGAAGTGCGGCCTGTGCGACCTGTGAATCCTCGTGGTCGCGTGGGAGCAGAGCTGAGCCTGTGGTGCTCCCGGCGGGGCGTCCGACGCCCCTGTGCAGGAGGGACGGACATGGCGCTTCCATTCCCTGCAGGTGATCGCGGGGGGCAGCGAGGGCGGCCCAGCGTCGCGGACGTGCGACGGGGCGCCCGGAGGTGTCCTGCGGCTCCCAACCACAATCTTACGGGGACGAGGCCCTGAACCGGCAGCGAAGGGGGCGGCCGGCGGGGCGACCTTCCCCTCTCCTTTTTCGGTCCGCGACTCGGCGGACGGCGCTGGGGCCTCACGAGGCCTGGGCCCAGAGACCTGCCGACGGGGGCACCAGTGAAGCGCAGGGCGCCCGGAGAACTTACGTCTGGCCGCAGAGCCAGTGCAGGGCTTACGTTGGAGCATCACCAGAAGGCGCCAGGGTGAGGTGAGGCCTACGGGGTCTTGGCCGGCTGAACGGTGCCTGGGTCTGGAGGCCTACGCAGCACGATACTGGCTAGGGCTGGAGCTGGGGGAACCGAGGCCTGGTGCTGCGGCCTGCTCTGCGCTGGTTGTGTGGAGCCCTGCATTCCGGGGCCGCCTTCTCCCCACCCATTGGCTTGCTGCAGTACTGAGAGGAGTGGGCCCAAGGTACTCTGAGGACACGGCGGTGAGCTGGGCCCGGTCGCCGCGTGCACCCCAGGCAGGCTGGTGTCGGTGCTCGAAGTGCAGAGGCGAGGTAATCTGAGAGGACACGTGGACGGGCCTTGGGATACCCTACGCTAGCCGTTGGCGGGAGGGTGCGACATGGCGTCGACCAGGCCCAAAAAGGACAAACCGTCGAAGGACAGCGCCCAGAAGGGCACGCAGCAGTTGGCTTCGCCGGTCAGTGACAAATCCCCGCGCCGCGACGACCCTGAGGCGCCAGCCACTAAAGCTTTTATGTTGGAGCTTTTTGCGGCGATTAAGGAGGACATTACGGAGCTGTGCTCCCAGCTTGCGTCAGACCTGAGGGAGGTGCGACGTGATGTGGATGCGATGGGAGAACGAGTCGCGACTCTGGAGGAGCATGACCTGAGCACTGCGGAGGAGATGCACCGGCTGCAGCAAGATGTCTTACGCCTCACGGAGCAAAACCTGGATCTCCAAGCACACACGGAAGATTTGGAGAACAGGTCCCGTCGAAATAACATACGGATACGAGCAGTGCCGTGGAAAGGAGAGGGGACGGACCTGCGCGAATATGTGGAGGCACTCTTTCGATACATCCTGAACGATGAGGCGGTGCAGGAGGTCAAGATGGACAGAGTACACAGAGTTGGCCTACCGCGGGGTTCCAAGGCTCCACCTCCGGACATACTGGTATGCGTCCATGACTTTCAGCTCAAAGAAAGAATCTTGAGGATGACGCGTGATCACTCCCCTCTAGAATTTCGTTACCATCGGCCTGTGCTGTACCAGGACCTTGCGGCCTCCACCCTGGCTAAGCGTAGGAGCTTCCGGCCAGTCACTGCCTTTCTGCGGGAGCAAAGGATACCCTACTCATGGGGACACCCGTTCAGACTTATCTTTAAATGGAAGTCCAAACTTATCCAGATTCGATCGCTGGAAGCGGCCTGCGACCTTTTGGGATTGGATCAAGCTGACAGCCCGACTGGCGTCGATGTCTCCCCTTTCCGGCAGCGGGGCCGTTCCCAAGAATGGCAAAAGGTCGGCAACCCGGCGGCAGCGGCGAGACCGGATCCCTCGGTCACTTTGCGCGAAAGGGTGGCAGCTGTGGCGTATGTAGCCCGGGTGACAGAGGCGCCAACAGACGCATAAGGACACTGTCTTCAGCACGCATCCTGGGCCCAACCGTGGGTTCCAGAAGACGAACCCGCTGGACGTCGGGGGTGACCGGATGAAGACTGCTTGTTCCACCTGTGAGCGTCTTCCTCTCTTCTTCACCAATCATCTTCGGATGATGAACAATAAGTATGTTTCGAAATGTTGGATTTCTTGTGGTTTTCTTCTTTTTTTCTGGGGCTCTGTTGGGGAGGGGGGGAGGGAGCGGGGGGGAGGCAGGTTCCAGGTCCGGAGATGGTTTTGGTGCTGCGCTCGGTGTTCCCTGTTCCTAGAGGCAGGGAGCGAGAGTTGTGATCCTACGCGAAGCTGCCCACCCGGCGGGAAGTGAGGCCTTGGCTAGCGAGAGACATAGCACTTGGGGGGGCTCCAGTACCCCGTATGGTAACCTATGCCCCGACTGAATTGAGGGTCCTCACACTGAATGTGCGGGGACTTAACAACCCGGTGAAACGGAAGGCGATATTCTCCTTTCTGGAAGCCTCCAAAGCAGACATCTGTCTGCTGCAGGAAACCCACCTTTTGCAGAAAGGCTGCTCCAGGATGCGGTCTCACTGCTTCCCGCACCAATTCTACTCCTCATCTCCTACTAAGAAGGCCGGTGTGGCGATACTGGTGGCCCAACGGTTCAGGGGGAAGGTGCTGCAGAAGGGGGTGGAAATGAAGGGGCGGCTGTTGTCCTACAGATTCTCCCGAGGGGGGGGTCCACTTTTTCGGTGTGCTCTATCTATGCTCCGAATGAAGGCCAAGAGAAGTTCTTACATACTGCCCTCACAGAGGTTGCAGCATTGTCTGACCGCCACATCCTGGTGGGTGGGGATCTGAATTTGGTGATGGACACTTTGCAGGATAGGTCAGGGCAGCGCTCTTCGCAGGCCGGTACACTCTCTGCATATGGATTAGCCAGACTAGGGGACATGGGTATGGTGGATTTGTGGCGTAGCTTTCACCCGGGCGAGAAGGGATATACATACTACTCTAATGCTCACAAAACCTATGCACGCCTCGATCACTTCTTAGTTTCTTCCCCTATGCACGCACTCGCTGCGGAGGTTGAAATCGCGGCTGCGTCCCTGTCTGACCATTCCCCCGTGGTGGCGGTGTTTGCCCTCCATTCGATTACCCGAACACCGCGTTCCTGGAAACTGCACGACACACTACTGCACCGGGCTGAAGTGGTTGAAAGGCTTAAGAGGACTATTAGAGATTACTTAACACACAACAACACCACAGACACCTCTTTGGCCACTCGCTGGGCGGCGCTTAAGGCAGCCCTCCATGGGGAATTGATCGCGGTTTCGGCAGCTGAAAATGCGGAGTGAGCACGCAAGCGAGAGGAATTGTCACGGAAAACGTGCGAACTCGAGCTCATGCACCAACGCACGGGGGCGCCAAGAATATGGAGACAGTTAAGGCAGGCTCGGCAGCAACTGGCGGCGCTCGACCAAGAGCGGGTGGAATACGCGGCAGTGAGGGTGGGACACCTATATTACACAGGGGGTGACTGGTGTGGAAGATTGCTGGGGCGTGCACTGAGGGAGGTGCAGCAGCGGCATGCGGTTCAGGAGATTTCCACACAGGACGGGAAAGTAGTCACCGAAGACGCAGACATAGCTGCGGCCTTTAGCGCCTTCAATACATCTCTGTACGCGGGATCTTCCTTGGACCCAGCGGAAGGCGAGAGGTTCTTGGAGTCCATTCCTCTCCCGTCTCTGACCCCTGAGCAGGCAGAGTCATTAGACCAGCCTATCCGTCCGGAGGAGGTCATTGCAACTATTTCTCGCCTCAACTGGCCAAGGCTACTGGCCCGGACGTTTTTTCCGCCATTTTCTACAAAACGTTCTGCGCGCAGGTCGTGCCGCTGCTGACCGCTCTTTTTAATTCCTTTGCTGACCCGGGAATGATCCCGAGGGAATCTTCTAGACGCGACTATCTCCGTCATTCCCAAGCCTGGAAAGGACCGTTCACGCTGCGAGGCCTCTCGACCTATTTCCCTACTCAATGTAGACCTCAAGCTCTACACTAGTATTCTGGCAACGCGGCTCGCGCATCTCATGTCAAGCCTGATTGATCCTGACCAGGCAGGTTTCATCCCGGAGCGCCAAACGGTGGACAACACGAAAAGGGCGCTGCATCTCATAGAAAAGGCCACAAGGACGGCGGGAGAGTATATGTTTCTAGCAATAGACGCCGAGAAGGCGTTTGACCGGGTTCATTGGCCTTTCCTCGAGCAGGTGTTGATGAAGGCGGGGCTGGGCGACAGATTTCGTACGTGGGCCCTTAACTGCTACTCTTTTCCCACGGCGACGGTCAAGATCAATGGACATTCCCCGCCTCGCTTTCCCATCGAGCATGCACAAGGCAGGGGTGTCCTCTGTCGCCCCTGCTCTTTGCCTTATACATGGAGCCGCTGGCACAATCGATACGGCTTAACCCGGAGGTGCATGGCATTAGGATCGGGGCCTACACACACACTATCAGTCTTTATGCCGATGACATCCTTTTGTCCCTCTCCTCCCCGACTACTTCCCTACCTGCATGCGTGGAAAGTCTGGACGCCTTCTCTAGAGTGTCGAGCTTTAAGGTTAATATGGCTAAGTTGGAGGCCTTGGATCTTTCGCTAGAGGCACACACCCGATCCCATCTGCAGAATAGTTTTCCATTTCGCTGGACGCAGACTACTGTCCCTTACCTGGGAATCCACCTCGCCCCCACGCTGCAGGACACGGTCCTGGTCAACTATGCGCGGCTGAGCCTTCTTATCCGCAAGGAGCTAAGTCGGTGGAAGCATTTGCCACTATCCTGGTTAGGTAAGGTGGCCGCCGTCAAAATGACAGTCCTGCCGCAGATTCTTTATTCATTCCGGGCCATCCCCCTCCGCCCACCAGATGGTTGGCTCCGCCAGACGCAAACCGAACTGGCACAATTCATTTGGAACGGCAGGAAGCCTAGAATGAAACTTAGAGTGGCAACGCTGCCGCCCGAGAAGGGAGGTGTGGGTCTGCCGAACCTCCTATTGTATTATCAGGCAACTCAACCGAGAATTTTAGCCAAATGGAGCAGATGGGAATCAGAGAAACACTGGCTTTTCCAAGATCAGGCCATAGTGGGCCGTCCACTCCAGGAAGTGCCCTTTCTCCGCAGGCAGCACAGACCCCCTAATCTTTACGCTTCCCACATCACGAGGGTACCTCTGGAGGTGTGGGATAGCACCAATCTGAAACATGAACTAACCACCTTCCCATCCCCGCTCACACCTCTGCTGGAGAATCCTGATTTCACCCCCGGACGGGACGTCGTGGCTTACGAGAAGTGGCGCCCGGCGGGATGCAGGTCTCTGTTCCACATGTACAAGGGTGACAGGATCATTCCCTTCGAAACATTCAAACAGGACTACGGACTGCCGGAGTCGGAACGCCTTAGATATTTACAAGCGCAGCACTGGGCTCTTAACGGTCAGGTACGGGAGGCGGCGGCCAGGCAATTGCGGCCTTATGAATATTGGTTCATCACGAGGACGACAGATAAGCACCTCATCTCTGACCTCTATCGCATGTTGTTAGATCGCTTCTTCCACGTCTATAACTTGGGTAGGGCCCGATGGCAAAGGGAGTTAGGATGCACACTCAGCTCTAAAGTATGGGATGGTATATATTATCGTGCGCGGCACTCCGCCTACCACATGGGCCTGACTGACACACTCACCAAGATAGCAACATATTGGTACTATACCACAGAGAGGCTACATGAGATGGATCACAGTAGGGAGGCAACATGCTGGCGCGGCTGCGGGGAAACAGGGTTCTTGGTACATCTTCTCTGGGACTGTGTACACCTCCGGGGTTATTGGAAGTCAGTCTTAGATGAGGCCGATGCCAACTTCAACACTGAAATCCCACGATTCCCCTCCTATGTTCTACTAGGCCTCCCAAATCCTGTTACATACCCGTTACGGTCACGCAGGGGCAGATTGATCGCCATCGCTATTGGGTCTGCATTGCAAAACATCTTGTCCCTCTGGCGCACCACACACACTCCTTCCCTTCAGGGGTGGCTGTTTCGACTATGGGCAGTGCTGGGCATGGAAAAACTGTCCTTGACCAAAGCTGGGGAGGGTGCGAAGTACGTGGACCTGTGGTAACCATTCCTGTCCCTTTTAGCCACAGAATTCAGAGAAGTCACGTGCCCTAGGTACTTGTGTATCTTGCGTCTGTCCCAAACTGAGGGCTGTTGAGTTAGGATGAGGATTACCCTATGTGGGAGTTGGATCGTACCTCGACCTGGGGTGGGTGGGGGGGGGGGGGAGGGGGGGGGGGGTGGGGTGAGGGAAGGCGGGGAGGGGTGTTGGAGTTGGGGCTCGGGGGGGGGGGATGGGTTATTTTACTTCACTTTTCTGATTTATTAGCTTTCTGTCTCTAAGGACAAGGCCACACGGCTACATTGCTTATTCTGTCACAGCAGGACTAGAGGTACGCACGGCCTGCTTCAGATTGGAGGGCTATTGCTTGGGGCATGCAAGGTGGCCTTGAGACGCTGGGTCACACGGATTGTGCATGTCCTATTCTTCCATACACAGCGCGGCTGGCCGAAAGCTGGGGTTGAGGGACTCAGAGGGGTGGGGTTGCGGCTAGTGCCCATTCCCTTCCTAACGCTTCATGTGAAGACGACATGACGCTCTGGGTGCACGCTTGCCCCCTCTCCCCCCCTTCTCCTTTTCTCTGATTTAAAGACGCGGCCGGCGCCTCAGGATTGTAGGCGGCTTGCTGTGTAACACTTGTTGTACCATCATGGGCTTTGAACTGCATATACGGAATTACTTTGCTGAGCCGGCCCACTGGGTTGTAGGCGTTTTCTGTTCTGTCTATTGTGCTAAAATGTTACCAATAAACAGATTTAATACTAAAGTGTTTTGTCAAGTATCTTTTCAATAAAAAGAATATAAAAAAAAATATCTGCATTATCTCCCCAAAGTAAGCATGATATTAATGTGCCATTACTTTGGGAAGCAAATGCAAAGATCATGGGAATCAGAAGAAGATTATATAACTGCTTTAGGAAAATTAGCAAACACATGTTACTTTGGAGCAGCATGTTAAGCAGGTTTGTGTGATCATTTTGCTAGAAAAGACTAGAGAATGTCGATTTGAAAGGACTCTGGTATGGAGGGGGGATAATGAAAAAATATACTTTGTAAAAAGAAAACCCATCACCCAAGAACAGCCAAAAAAGGATGAGTTAAAAATCTCAAAGAAAGTCCAATGGAAATGTTATTGGTGTGAAAGTGTGGGTCACATGGCGAATTTCTGGGGAATGTCCGGTTTGGAAAGCCCTTTGCAAAGCATATGGCAATAACGGCCATCATACCAATTGTAGACCGGATCGGATTTAAAAGAATGTTAAAGAGAGAGATCATTTTACTGAGGATGATTCTGAAGAAATAATTTTACAAATCAACGGTAGTAGTGATGTCGGGCCATTTGAGGAGGGACAGAGTGAAGGTATAGCAGTCGAAATGTTGTTTGTCTCAGGAGTAAGAAAGTATCCAGTAATGGTAAAGGAGGCTATGGCCCAAGAGATTGAGAAATTGAAAGTGAATGGCATTATTCAAGAAACTAAAGCAGCATAATAGTTTCCACCAATAGTGATAGCATTTAAGGCTAATGGCAAAGCTGAATATTACAGAGATGGCATGCTCACTGGGTGGTGCTAAGCATGTTTCTTCTTTAGATTTGACATATGTTTACCACCAGATTAAACTACACCCACAATCCTGGGAATTTACCTCATTCGTCAATCCTTTGGGCACTTTCAAATTAAGTGAGGGTGCCTTTTGGATTTATTTCAGCAACTTCAGTTTTTTCAAAGAGTGATGAAGTATGTGTTACACAGCATATATGGTGTTCAAATCTACCAAGATGATATTTTGGTATTAGGTAGGAATTTGGAGGAACCAGTTTCAAGGTTGCATTAAGTGCTAAAAAGGACGGGTTTGAGTGGTCTGACTCTTAAGTTGCAAAAGGGCACATTTGATGTGTCTGAGATGGAGTACCTAGGCCAAAATATCACACCAGAAGGACAACAACACAAGAGAGCACTGGTTAAGGCCATTAAGAGTATGTCTACTTAAGCCAACAAGGATGGACATTTGACATTTCTAGGTATGTAGAATACCATGGTAAACGTGTCCCTAATTTTGCTGAAAAAAGTAAAAGCATGACAGTTTTGATGAAAAAAAAAGGACTGAGTTTTTGCGGGATCATATTTGTGAAGAATTTAACAATGTAAAGATGTATTAAGCAAAACACTTTTGTTTGAGTAGGGAACCAGATAATGACAGTATTTCGATACCAGATTGAAGGATTTGGGTGTGGAGCTTTTGTGATGAGCACATGGCATCGGGTAAGCCATTTTTATTATTGTGCATCGTTTGAAAGGGGCAGAGCTTGATTACTCAGTCAAGGAAGATTTGGCAGTATACTGGGCAGAGAGAAAGTTAAAGAAATTTTAATAGGGTGGTCGATTCGCGATCAAGACTGATCACAAACTCCTGAAAGAAGTCTCTGCCATGAAAGGGATTGATTTAGTTTCTAGCAGGATATGCCAATGGGAAGTTGCTCTCCAGGAATTGTATTCTACGTTGACATACATTATTCTAAGTTGTGTGATGTCCAAATTGATGAAGATTTGATTACAGATGGTTTTGATGATGACATTCATAAGAAAGACATAATGTAAGCGCCCTTACGGGGGGGGCATGATTTAGGAGGAAGAATGGAAAAGAGAGTTAGGGGATAACAATGTTTTGCAAAAGGTGGTTGTCATGTTGAGGGGAGGATGGAAATCTAGGAATGAGAGTGATGAGGACATCAAGTGTTACTGGAGTATTAAGGATGATCTCTCTCTATAGGACAGTTTGGTTTTAACCTCATCCATGCTCATGATGAGCCCAGCTCGTCTCGAGTCACAGTGGAGCTGTGCTCGTGACGAGCTGGACTCGGCACAACAGCCGCGGTCCGCCCACGCGCGATTGATACCCCACCTGTGCGGGCGAATTAATCAGTGGGCGGAGTCGTCACGAGCAACGCGCCCCCTGCGCCATGGGGGAATTACCCCGCAGCTAAGGGGTTAAGAGGTGACAGATTAATTGCTTCCAGTGCTTTAAACAACACTTATTTGACAATGCCCATGAGAGTCGTTAAGGCATATCTAAAATCAATGAGTGTATCAGAGAGGGATATTGGTTGCCTGGTATAGACATCATTATAGAGAGAGAAGTTAGGGACTGCTGTGTGTGTCTTAATAGCGTCAAGATTCTGAAGTGCCGAAATCAACCTCTGGTTATGCGCGAGGCAGTGTCTGAGCTGTGGGTAGATAGCATTGGACATTAGAAGTCCCATTGGAGCATCTTTTTTTGATAAGTATGTTTTAAGTTGCACTGAGAGGCACTCATGGTGGCCTGAAATTAAGGTAGTCAATTCTGTAGAAACTGGTGATGTCATCCGTTTTCTTGAATAATTGTTGGGAGAGAAAGTTACCCCTCCACCTTAGTGACATACTATGGTGTACTAAAACAAGAAGGTGGGGAAGAAAAGAGAAAAGACCAGGTTGGCCAATCCTAGGGGATCCTAATGATTATTTATGAATACCCTCGCACATCCAAATGGATGTCATGCTTCATTATAGGGTGTGCCCCTTGTAGGGCTGGTGCTGCAATGTCCTATGGGCCACCCAAGAGGGCTTTTTTCAGAGATCTTTTTAGATTTCGATGTAATGATGCATGTATGTGTGAAGACGTCAAATATGTAGGGTAGAGTGGGTTCAAAAGTAGTGTGAAAAATAAATTGCAATTGTCTAAGGGAAACCAAAATGTATTTAATGTGAGGGTTCCCTTGACAGAGTTAAAACCAATGAAGGGGGCTATCATAAGGGCTTAATGGACCAAGATACCCGTAACATGTCGACATGTTTTGGGCCTGTCGGTCCAACCAAATCCCTGGTGTTTCTTCAGGACCTAAAAATATCTCTACCGGACACCTAGGATGTGACGTATAGTGCCAGGTACTCCCCTATAGAAAAATACCTTGTTCTCAGATTATCCAACATAGATAAAATATAGAAAGGGAGTATAAAACCAGTTTTTATAACATACAAAAAGGAGGTTCTCAAGTAGCACACTAATTGCTTGTGTCTCCTCATGGTAGACATACTCATGCTTTTACCAGCGCTAAAAAGTCACCATAAAGGGAAAGTGTTCATACATACAGCAGGCCAGGCAGATGGACACACGTGTTAAAACGACTAATAACATTTTAGACGTACAAAACATTACGCAAACAGAAAAAGGGAAGTGAAATCTCCCTAGAAGAGAGTAGGGATCTTACCCTTTAGATCAATCTGTAAGTCCCCTTAGGTCAAGAGCAGCAGGTAGCACACTGCTGCTAAAGAACTGTTCAAACATAGCAAAGAAGTGTCAGCATTAAAAAGTGAAAAGGCCTCCAGAGATATGTTACCTGCTGAAAGTTTAGGTTGGTAGTTGCACTTACGTGGTCCTGTGTGTGAAGCGCCAGAGACCTACCCCTCCTCTGCTTCCTTGGAATGGGAATGTAAGGAGGCAAGGAAGTGGTATTTAAAGTACCCTAATTTCTGTAATCACAATCAGGTGTTATCAGTGATTGCTCCGGCCGTGATCGCTCGATGGTTGAAGGGCGGAGCTGTTGTTGGAGCCAATACTAAAGGGGGGGCTGGATTTGCACGTGCACAAAAATATGCGGGCGATATGCAGTCCAGAAGTGTTATCGTGGCCGCCATCTTGGAATGACAGTGTGATACTCTGATGTGTGGTGCAGAAGGATTTTCTGGACCGTGGCCTGATATACAAAGGTGTTTAAGATAGACAAGACAATTATGTTTAGAGATTTCAAAATGCCGCAATGGGCCCTGAGTGTGCAAATGAAGTAAAGTATTTCTAGTAATTCTCCGCCCGGGACCACGCATGAGTAGGTGGGCAGTCCTGACTGAGGTCGGTTGGCTTACGTGACGGGAACCTCGTGTGTGCTAGCGCCGAGATAGTAAGTGTTTTTACAGGTCCAGAATCGTCTTGATCCAATAGTAATCAAAAATTAGTTTCCATTGGGACCGTGTCTGTCACAGCTAGTGATGGGTTTAAGCTCATGAGAATTAATCTAATGTGGGGACATACAATGTACCATGATATCGCAGCGCATACGAGGGAATGTATAATGTGGTCATATGCCACTTTGTGTATCATGAAGAGGTTTTATGAGTGCCACATTTGAGAAATGTATGAGATGTAGGAACTTGAATATGAATCAAATATGAGGCAGCAGCCTAATGGTCCATATCTCCTCTATGAAGGGTGTAACATACGTAGCAGGGTGTTACAATAGCAAATTTTTCACACCTTGCACAAGGGTATATCATCATTTAGACCCTTAGTGTTAGTAGAGAGGCGAAACACCCATTGTTGCTCTCTCCTATAGAGTGCTGTGCTACTCCATAGGTGGTTGGCCTCCAACATTGTCCACCTCAGATTATCTGGTGTGTGACTGAAATTGCAGAAATGGGCGCACATTTTGGTGGAACTGCGTCTGCAGCAGATATTGCTGTGATGTTCAGTCATACTAATGCTATAGGTCTTGTGGTTATTCCCACATAGTGGAGGCGACGGGCAGGTTATGAGATTTTACACAATTTTTGGTGTTGCAATGTGTGTGTATTCTTTCTGTCCAGATCTGCCCATGCCCCAGTGGTATCTCTTTGGTGCATATGGTCAAGTGACGAACTCCACAAGACCCACAGGGGTAATGATCCGTGACAGGTGGTAGAGTCTAAGGAGAAGTCTGTATTAGTCTCGGCTTGATTTGGGATTTAGTGTGTAACAGAAGGTCTTTCAAATTGTGGGTGCACTTAAAAGCGAAGAGCAGACATGGAATTTCCAAAGATCCTGAGTGCAGACTGTTCCAGTGCTTCATGATGATGCGCTGGGTGCGGTTGGAATTAGGAGTAAAGGTGGTTACACAGGTTAAAAGATCCTCTGTAGGTAGGTTGGTTTTTAGTAACCACCTTTACGCCGAAATATAACCACACCCAGCGCATCATCATGATTAGATCGTCCGCTTTGGCATCCAAGGATCCTACCAGGTGGTTCGCTATCAGGGAAATGACCTGATGTTCCAACCAACTCCAGAGGCACAGATCCTCTACCACAAGACCCCACTGCAACCTACTTGTTGCAATACCAGATGGCAGTGGTGTTGTCCATTAAAACTTGCACCAGCCCCTGGCAGCAGAAAAGCCTTAAGTGGCAGACGAATGGTCCACAAATCCAACAGACTGATATGGCACCGGGCGCCCGTTGGAGACCATACTTCTCTGATCTCCACATCTCCTAGATAACCTCTTTAACCCAGAAGTGATGTCGTAGTCACCACTGTCAGGTCGGTTTGTGTGTGTGTGGGGGGGGGGGAGGAGGGGCAGGAAGAACGGCCTGCTGCTGAACCAGTTGGATTCAAGAAGCCACCACTACAAACTGTAAGCCATCACTTCTAAAATCTAGATGGGATTCAATAAGATTTCTTCAGTGCAATGAAACTTCAGATCCCAGCGAAGCACCCGCATGTGCCACCTGGCGTAGTCAACCACAAATTTGAAGGACGCGAAGAGGCCAAGAATCCTGAACGCTGTCCTCGCCAAAATTCAGGACTAAGGCGGAAACATCATGCTCATAGCCTGAATGTTCTGGACTTGTCGGGCAAAGAGAAGGTCTTGAACTGCACTGTGTCTAGGATAGCTCCAATAAATAGTAGCCTCTGAAACGGAGTCCGATGCATTGATTGTGTACACCAACGATATCAAGAGGTTCACCATCACCTGGAGGTGGTCTACAACTGACTATAGTGATCCAGCCTTCAAGCTGGAGTACAAGGAAAAATTGTACCCCCAAACGCTGTAGGTGAGCCATGACCATCGCCATCACTTTCATGAAAACCCTAGGAGTGAAAGTGAAGACAAAGGGGAACACTACAAAATGCAGTTGGTAAAGTCAAGATCTACTTTACTGGGACCATGGTAAGTTAAACTACAGTAGATTACTAAATACATGAATTAAAACCATCAAATAATTTTATAAAAAGAAAAATTAAATTAACTGCATCATTTTATAAATATATACAAAACAACCTTTGAAGGTGCGCTGTGACCACTAGCAACACTTTCGTGAAAACCCTAGGGGTTCTTGTGAGGCCTAAGAGGGATCACTGCAAAATGAAAATTAAAATGCTCCGGGCTGACCTTGAACTACAGTTAATATCAGTCGAATTTCAGGATGGGTGTATGAAAATAGGGATTCTGCAGATTGGAGGGCACCATCCAGTTCTCCAAGTCCAAAGTAGCTTATGTTAGCAGTCTGAATTTGTCCTTCCCCAAGAAGACATTTAGCGGTAGAAAGTCCAATATAGTCTGCAGAGTTCCGTCCTTTTTCGACACATGGAACTCACAACTTTACTCTTTCCAAGTCCAGAACCATCTCAATACCACTCGTGTGGTGCTGGACTATGCGTCCTTTTTTGGATGTAGTAACTTTAAAAGTGATGCCTGTGAACAGCAATGGGCTTACTCTTTTGTGGATAGGTGCATGTCCTTCCCTAAACTTCTCCCTAAGTTCCTAAAACCCCTCCTTACTCCTACCGTTGACCCCTTCCATTTAGTAGTAGGTGTGCTCCTTTTTTCAGTCACTCCCTCGGTCCCTAGCAAATTTGCTACTAATACAAATGTGTGAGGATCTCCCCATATAAAAGATAGGAAAAGTGAAGGTGGAGAATTACACTTATAGGTTTGTGAATAGCATCTTGTAGTACTTTAGTATTGCTAAGTGGATACTCTATCTACCTGCAGATTGCTCACCTTTTGAATATCCTTTTAGGCTCTAGACTGCCGTGGAAAAACTTCTTTCATATTTCCCCCATGACACGCTTGCTTTGTATCAGTGCTGGAAGTGACGTCGATGTGATTTTGCAGGAACCATAAAGTGTCCCCACTGTCGAGACAACATCCGTTTCCCATCTATTTTGTTTTGTGCTGCAGAAGCAGGATGGGAATGACATCAGATTGCGAAATATAGTGCAACAGCATGAGAAATTGGATCTTATTAATTGGCCCATAACAAATGGGGAGTTATGTTTGATTGGTGAGGAATCTACAGGTAGAGTATCCACCAGAAAGATCATTACCAAAGGTAAATAACTTTGTCTTCTGGTGAATACCCCTACCTACAGATTCCTCACCTTTTGAGTAGATTCACAAGCAATACCATCCCCGGGATGGAGGACTTGATGGAAAGGTTACACCAGGAAATCCTGTGGCACAGATAAGGCAAAATGCCCATCCCTACTCACCTTCGAATTCAGACAATAATGCTTGGTGAAGGCAGGTCAAAAAGCCTGCTTTGCAAATATCGCCTACAGGGACTCCCCTGGGCACAGCAGGTGGTGAAGCGTTGACCCTTGTAGTGTGCGCCCTAATGCCACACATGGACTCCTTCTGGAACACTGCATAGCAGATCTTAATACAAAATATAATCCATCAGGATAAAGGGTTTTTTTGCATTCCTTTTGCCTTCCGTTAGCCTACATAACCATAGAAGAGCTGGTCATCCATCAGAAATTATTTTTTGCTGTCCATATAAAAACTGACCACCCTCTTCAGGACCAGCTTATGGAGCCAGTCTACCTTCTCTGGGGGTGAGATTAGGGTAGAAGGAAGGGAGTGACTCAAAGGTAAGGGGTTGAGTGGGTCACCACCTTAGCCTTCGGAAGGAAAGCATAAGTATGAGTTCCATGAAATGGGTCAGAAAATCATTATGTAGTTGGGGGAGATGAAGCTAGCCATGTCCTATAATACATGGATATCCACCTAGGAGACAAGTGGCATTAAGCAACTTCAGAGCCAGTTTCCCAGAAGCCAAAACTTTTTTAGACCAGGTTTTCAGTCTTTAAGAATCTCCGTTGACAGGTTCAATGGAAAACGTAGAAGAGGAAGATACCTGGAAAATTAAACTATCGGGGAAGAGTACTCCGAAAGAAACTTGGGATTACCTGGTGCTGGCCTGTATCTCTACACTGTGATCCGTTTGACAGCTGGAGTGGACAAGGGTTTGGTCCTAGGGTAAGGACATGATCCAGAGCGGCTTCATTACATGGTATCAAAAGATCGGCTGGTTGCAGCACCTCATTATGTTAGCAGCAGTCTGTACTGCAGAATGAGGTCAATCTAAGTTTTCTGCCTTCTTCCGGATGACGGCAAGATAGGAGGCAACCCCTGGGAGAAGAAGCCTGAGGGGCACAAGAACTCTATCTAGGATGAGGTGTCTAGTCCTTTGGC
The DNA here is from genome assembly GCF_964261635.1 of Lissotriton helveticus. Classification (NCBI taxonomy): domain Eukaryota; kingdom Metazoa; phylum Chordata; class Amphibia; order Caudata; family Salamandridae; genus Lissotriton; species Lissotriton helveticus. The sequence continues at coordinate 520,221,608 of NC_136067.1, read as the reverse complement.
CACTGCATGGTATTGGAAACCCCCAAGTACATCACGCGGGTACCCAGCCTTATCAGCGTCTGAATTCACGACAAGGAAGTTGTGTAAGGAGTAGTCTTTCTACTTGTCAGAATCCCTTTCAAAGGGCCACAGGTCATGCGGGGGCTACTGGGCCCAACTGTGGGGGCTAAGGTCTTTTACTATGGATCCTGAGTAACTGGGCCAAGTACATCTTCTGCACTTGACTCTCAGGGTTGCATGATCCGAGCAGAGCAAGGCTCTTTGAGTGTGTGGATACAGATAAGTGAACAAGGGCTCACAACTAAAAATGAACGGAGCAATAAATCATCGTCCAGCCAAATTCTCACTTTTATTAAAAAAGAAGTATTTTATTTGTAATGCTAACCATGCAAAGGAAGCACCCAACATACCAACACAATTACACAGTCCTCCTTTGAGGTCGGGTCTCTAGTGTCCCCGTCTCACTAACTCCTCGATTTAGTGATTATGGTTATTCCCCAATCACTAAAGAGAACATCCAGGTTATACCCCACTAGCAGTCCAAGCCTCAAGAGTCCATTACAGCTGATTTAATGTGAACAGTGTTTCAGTGCACACACAATTGATTTAGCAGCAAGTTCCCACAGGGCTGGCAGGCCTGAAACAAGTCTTACCGGCTCCTGGATAAAAGTGAAGCAATCGGAGTACTGTCCACGGGAGCTTGCAGAGGCTCCTGCCCAAGTCAGGTGAGTCACTCACATGAGGATACAGCGGCTGCACTCAGTGGGCTTAGGATCTCTCCCTCATGGTTGCACTCCTGCTGCAATGGTAAGTTTCCTGCAGCTTTAGTGTTCACAAACTTCCGATGGGGTGGATGGCTATGACTATCCTATTTTTGGTCTCACTTGGGTGATGGTGTTTCCACAGCGGTCTCACTCATCCAATGGGGTGGAATCAGTCACAGTCCTTATCGCTCCCGGTGTCCTATGGGTCTCCACCGATTGCTGTCCACAGGCTCCAGCCCGGTCAACACAGCAAAGTTATCCATGGCATCCCCTTTTGGCATAAGAGATTGCCACACCACTACCACACAAGGCTTTGGCCCTTACCGCATGGCAGTCTTTTACCTTGGCAGCCCCTCCTGACATATGAGGTCGCTGGACAGATACCATACAAGGCTCTGGCTCTTACCGCATGGCAGTCCCTACCACAATGGCCCCTCCAGGCTTACAGGGTTACCACACAACTAACACACAAGGCTTGTGCCCTAATCGCATGATCGTCTTTAATATGGAGGAGAAGTGTGGCTCACTGATTAGAGGAGGCAGACCCTGATGCAGAGGTCAGACCCGGGACCAGGGTTCAATTCCCGACGCGGCAGGGTCTTGAGCTCAAAATGTCCACGGACTCGATAATTCTCGCCTCGGTGCCTACTCGAATCATGGGTTCACACTCTGCATTGCTGGGCAATAGCTTGCTTAATCTCCACTATGGCCCCACTGCGATGGGATGCCTGGTCTTCACCTTGGGGATGCCCAGTAGGGGTTATCTTGCAGGGAAAGCCAGGACAGGTTCCCAAAGCAAGCGCTAAGAGACCTGTCGGTGATTTGGCGCTATATAAATCGAAATTAACCTAACTTAACATAACATAATATGGCTATCTTCATGGCAGCCCACTCCTGGTAAACAGGGGTCGCTAACTCAGTCCTGCACATGGGAAACAACCTTATTGGTGCAGTAGCCTTTTCTTCAAACCTCAGACAAAGTCCACTCAACAGGGCTCCCCACTGGACCTTGCTCCCTCCAACGCTCTCCTTTTCCTCAGAGGGCACACTGGTCTTGGCAAGCAGGCAGGCACTGGTGCCCCAGGCTCCAGTGCATGTGGTCTTGGATTCCCTGGGTGATGTCTCTTCCCACAGCCACCTGATATAGGCCAAAGGTGAGTTAAGCACCAAAGTGAGTGAGCATGTAGGCCTCACTCGAGTGACAGGTTAAAAGGACTTGTTCACTCCTACTGATCACAACACGGGAATGTTGCCACTAGTACGCTCGTACTGCCTAACTCGTTGTGAAGGCACTAGCCTATTACCACTATAAGAGCTGCGCTTTGGGCACCCATCTCGGTCCAACAAGATCGGAATCCGTGACATAAGCCACATGTCATGGTGCACATGCATGATCCCTATTTGCCTAGGTCAGCAGGCTATTCATTCACCCGCCTGCCCACCAGAGCCATGTGACTGAGACCGCAGCTGATATGACTTATCCTCTTGACTGCACGGAATAATTGACTCATTCTTCTACACTGATTCAGTCCTTTCACCCTTGACCTCCAGGCTTTTGATTGATATCTCTAACTGGCTGTCCACTTTGTCCTGAAGAAGACCCGCCATGACTCCATACGAATCTGCACCTTCTGGGTCGAAACGTCGACATGCCTACACAATCATTGTACATATATTTATGACAAAGTTAAAGTAATAATTCTCCTCCCAACAGAACCTACCTTCCAGTAGATTTATGACAATAAAAGTCAGCACTAGGGATCCAGAAATCAGTACAGATGGGCACTCAGGTCAGGGCTTCACGTCCATTACCATGTAGAGGACTTTTTCGCCCCAACATGCCTGGTATTGTCCCTCCTCTACCAGGAACTTGGCCTCTCTCCAAGACCTCTGAAATGACCCCGAAGGCTATGAAGTAGTGGAGGCCAGTACCGACGTCACTATCGATGCAGACGGTCGGAAGCATGACGGGGACTGGTGTCAGCAAGGGCCTGGGTAGGGTTAGGATCGGTGACACTGACAACGTTATTGCAACCAAAGGTACAATCAACTGGGGCATTATGGGTGCGGACAGTGCTGTATGAAGATCTACCAGCAGTAGGATGCATGCCAACCCAAAAGGACCAATGAGAACCAAAGGACCTCTAGTGAGGACCACAGTCTGCCTGCACACCTCAAAAATGGCATTCAGGTAAGAAGCTGGATCCATTCCAGGTGCTAGAAACTCAGGTTAGGGTTGTGCACCGGTCACCATAGGTGGTGGTGGAGGCATCGGGAACTCCACTGGCACCAGTGGAGCCTGTTCGGAAGGGAATTGGTTCTTGAACAGCTTCGAGGAGGAGCTGGAAGGGAGAGGAGAACCCCCTGGAGACTTACCTCTCTTTTTCTTGTGCTTATGGCAGGAAGATCTCGAATTCGATGGCCCTGGGAACCTCAACTTAATCCTGCCCTAGAATTGCTTCTGGCCCTGTTGTCAACCTTGGCCCAAGTGACAGAGTTTTGCCTCGCTATCTTTTATGGCCTTTGAATGCATACTTTAGCATGATTCGCAAGCCTTTGAGCCATGACCAGAATTGAGGCACCAGAGGTAAAGGGCATGAGGGTCAGTCATCAAAATCTCCCCCTCCACAGTCTTTACTTGGTTTAAACCACAGGTACTCATAGTACGGGCCGCCAGCAGGCCGGCAAGCCTTCCCTGGCGGCCCACGGACCTTGCAGACAATTTACCAGTGTTAAAAAAATAAATAAAAATTAAAGAGTGTCAGCAAACACTGCGCGCCGTGACTCTGAGAGACTCTGCTGCTCTGTGGGGGCCCAGGCATTCCAGCTGCAGGGGCGCTGAGAGGTGAAATACAAAAGCCTCATTAACATACAAATGGTCTTTTAAAGACCTGTGAAGTGCTCGGCTGCGGCTGCGTTTGTTTGTGTGTGTGCCAGGAAGTTGTCTCAGCCCGGGCACACTCAGGCAGGGTGAGATGAAGAGGTGGAGGAGGGAGGGAGGGAGAGCGAGGGAGGGAGGGAAAGGGAGGCAGACAGACAGAGGGAGAGCGAGGGAGGGAGGGAAAGGGAGGAGGGAGAGGGAGGGAAAGGGAGGAGGGAGAGGGAGGGAAAGCGAGGGAGAATGAGGGAGGGGGTGACAGAGGGAGGAGGGTGACAGACAGACAGAGGGAGGGAGGAGGGAGACAGAGGGAGGGAGGGTGACAGACAGAGGGAGGGAGGACGACAGAGGGAGGAGGGCGACAGAGTGAGGGAGACAAAGAGGGAGAGGGAAGGAGAGGGAAACAGAGGGAGAGGGAGAGGGAAGGAGAGAGAGGGAGACAGAAGGAGAGAGAGGGAGACAGAAGGAGAGAGAGGGAGAGAGAGAGGGAGGGAGACAGAGAGAGAGGGAGAGAGAGAAGGAGTGAGACAGTCTGAGTGAGACAGAGGGAGAAATAGGGAGAGAGAGGGAGAGAAGTTGAGAGAGGGAGAGGGGGAGAGAGAGAGAGTGAGAGGGAGTGAGACTGAGTGAGACAGAGGGAGAGAGAGGGAGAGAAAGGGGGGGAGAGAGGGAGTGAGAGGGAGAGTGTGAGAGGGAGTGAGACAGAGGAAGAAATAGGGTGAGATGGAGGGAGAGAGAGAGAGGGAGAGAGAGGGGGAGAGAGGGAGAGAGAGAGAGAGAGAGTGAGTGAGACAGTCAGAGTGAGTGAGACAGAGGGAGTCAGGGAGGGCGTGAGAGCGAGTGAGTGAGACAGAGGGAGAAATAGTGAGAGATGGAGGGAGAGGTAGAGAGGGAGGGAGAGAGGGAGGGAGAGAGGGGGAGAGAGAGAGAGAGAGAGAGAGAGGAGTAAGGGAGGGAGTAAGAGAGGGAGAAATAGGGGGAGATGGAGAGAGAGGGAGAGAGTGAGACAGTCAGAGTGAGACAGTCTCAGTGAGACAGAGGGAGAAATAGGGAGAGATGGATATATATATTACCTACTGGCGGTCGCCAGAAGGTAGTTATAGTTAGGATTGATTTCCATAGGGAAATCGCAACATTCTATTGGGAATAACTTTGGCGTTGGTTGAGGAATCTGCCTGAATTTTTCCTTAACTTTGCCTCGCGGCTCTCCGCTCCTTCCCTGAAAGTTTGGGGGGGATTCGTCAAGCGGGGGGCGAGATAAAAGGGGGGTCCTAAAACGTGTTTTCCCCATGTTAATTTCCATAGGGCGGTCGGTCTCACTTTTAGCTCGAACGGCTGAATGGATTTTCACCAAACCTGGCAAAATTGTAGGGACTGGTAGCCCGATGTGCCTTTGCTATGTCTCAAGATATGTGATCCAGAGGATTTTGAGTAATTTAGGTTCAAAAAAATTTATATATCTATAGCCGCGCCCCGGAACGCGCACCGGGCGCGCTACGCAACTTGCGCACGGAAAGCTGATTGGCTCTCGGGTGTCTGTAAACATGCCAAACAGTCCGGAGCGGCCGCCATCTTGTGTCTCGGTAGGATCGAGACACAAGAGGTGGCAAAAAACAAAGGGGGAAATGACCAAAAGGGGGCAGGGTAGACCCCCTAGGTTTGATGTGGGGGCCATAAAAGGCTCCGCGGGGCAATTTTTTTTTTTTCTTCTCGATTTTCAGAGGGGGGAGCGCCCGGTACGCGCACCGGGGAGCGTAGCATGGGGAAAACCCCGTTCATTCACTGCGTCACCTCTACGACCCTTTCTTGCGTCAATATACCCATTTTGCATACATTACACCTGACGTAGGTATAATGTGCGCAGGGGTTTACAAAGTGACGCATCTACCTAGATGCGTCACTTTGTAAATATGACTCAATAAGGTGCATTTTTAACAGCACCGGTGGCGTAAAAGTGAAGCATGGCCTCATAAATGAGGCGTTCAGTCTTCTACTCATGCGTCATATTAAATATATGACGTATTATGTTGCAAGTACTTTTAGATACGTCAGTATTTCAGACGTATCTGTAAACGCAAAAGTGATGCATTGCTGGAGTCTGTCACAAAAATGATGCAACTCCAGGAATGCATCCTTTCACATGGGGCCAGGCATGTGAGCAAGGTCTCCGTGGAGACCGAAACGCGTAAGGTGTTGCTGGTTGCTGAAGAAAATAAATTCTATACTCGACTAAACATTGGTGTGGTGTAATTTGAAAGCGCACGGGAGTGCACGAGGAAAATCTTCTCTGAAAGGAGAAAAGCGGAATTATATTTACGCGGCGGGTCCTGCCGCGCCTCGCGTGCACCGCCCCAGAGCACCCGGAAGCCTCGAACTTGGATCAGACGGAATGGATATATATATATATATTCACTGAAAAAACCATAGGTTTCACACCAGTTATAGTTAGCTGAACATTTTACTCATACAAAACCATTGAAATTCCCATGTTATAGTTAGTTGGACTCACTATAACTCGCACGCCCGCAATCCACTGCTGATGATGTCACATATTACATCATTCATGACATGGTCAGTGACATCACTGATGACATCTCAAATGACATCACTGATGACATCACTGATGACATCTCAAATGACATCACTGAGGACATCACTGATGTCATCATCCAGTGTCTGTGTGTTTCTGTAAAGTTTAAATATGTTTTACATATTGAAGAATGAGTGGGTCTATAAGTGTCTGGATGAAGGATTTAGTTGGTGCATGACTGACTGTATGATTGAGTGATTAAATGTGTCTTACTGAATGCATGGGTTAGTGACTAAACTGTCTGAATGTGTGCATCAGTATGTCTGTTGTTGTGTAAGCTGCTGCATGTGTTGATCAATAGCTATATAAGTGGCTATATGAGTTATTGATTGGTTGCGCAAGCATTTGTATATGAGTCTGAGTGTGTGTGTGGGTGGCTGTGAGGTGTGTGACTCTGTGCATAGATGTGTGACCAGTTGATTCACAAGGTGTATGGGTTCAAGAGTGCATGTGGAAACAACTGTATGGGCGGTTGACTGTGTGCATGGCTGTGTTGGTGAGTGAATGGATATCTCAGTGCTACATATCCAATTAAGTACATATGTAAAACACAGTGCATGTGAGAGTTGGCATATATAAATATATAAATGACACATGAGAGCCAGTGATTGTGTGAGTGGCTGTATGGATTAATGTGTACTTGTATCAGTGATTGTATAAGAGAGTATGTGTTAGTATATCTTTTATATTTGAAGTGTTGTCTGTAGAACTGTATAGATGAGGAAATGGGAGTGTGATTGATTCTTTGCATGACTGACTAGGTGTGTGAGTAACTCCATGGATGAGTGGCAGTGTGTGACTGTCTGTATAGGTGTATGAGTGCATATGATAGTGTTGTATTGATGAGTGTCTGTATGTATGAGTGATTGTATGGGTGAATGAGTGGATGTGTGGGTAGACCTAGGAATCAGTGAGTGCGTATGTAGTTACAGGTATTGGTGTGTCAATGGTTTCAGCAATGGTAGTTTGTATTTAACACTGGGTGTATCAAAGGTGAGATTAGAGTGTGAAGAGGTGCATCGTATTATCACATGGATGATGTCATCAGTGATGTCATCAGTGATGTCATTTGAGATGTCATCAGTGATGTCACTGACCATGTCACGAATGATGTAATATGTGACATCATCAGCGGTGGATTGCGGGCGCGCGAGTTATAGTGAGTCCAACTAACTATAACGTGGGAATTTCAATGGTTTTGTATGAGTAAAATGTTCAGCTAACTATAACTGGTGTGAAACCTATGGTTTTTTCAGTGAATTTCAAAGGTTTTTTAAATGCTAATTCCTAACTATAACGATAGTGAAACCTATGTTTTTTTTAGTGAATTTCAAAGGTATTTTAAAAACTAATTCCTAACTATAACGTTTGTGAAACCTATGGTTTTTTCAGTGAATTTCATAGTTTTTTTAAAAGCTAATTCCTTTGTATATCGACTTTGTAAATTATGATTTTTTTATTAGCTGTTTTTTACAACAATTAATTATATTTAAAAAATATATATTATTTGTTCAATGTATATATTTTTTTTAAACATTTTTTCCAGGTGCGCGCACCGGTAAGCTCTCCCGAGAGCGCACCGAGAGCGCTATTTCTGCCTTCGTAATAAAAAATATGTATGAAAAGTAAATAATAATGCAAGACATTTAGTACCATACTTATAAAAGCAGTATTTTTGATTTACGAAATGAAAATGATTTTGCATTTCCGTAAAGCTATCAAAACGTCACTCAGGCCCCGGAAGCGCCTACGTTCGCGCCGCGTAAGCGCCCCCCGAAGCGCTCCGGTGCGCGCAGCGTAAGCTCGTCAAGTCATGTGACCTTAAAATAACTCTTTTCATTGGTTGCTAACAGTTTTTTTTTTACAAAGAATGAAATCCCAACCCATTTCCTTCACTTCTTCTTTGACTTTTGTGACTGCAAGAGCTGTCTTTTTGCTCTTGGATCTTTGTTGGATTACCATGGCTGCCAGAGCATCCAGCAGCGATGATGACATGGAGGGATTTATTGATGAAGAGGTTCCTCAGCCGAGGGTAAAAGAACACTTCATATGGAAGTTTTTTTCCATTCCAGATGATCAAAAAAAAGTAAATGCTCCAAAGGTGGAGTGCCGGATTTGTCACACTGTTCTGTCACGGGGTGACCCCACCAAAAAATATTCATTTGGAAACTCCACCATGATCCGGCACGTCGAGAGGAGGCACCCCCAGAACTATGCCCGGGAGAGTGTCAGGGCTCTGGCACGAGAGGCTCCCTGGGATGGTGCCTCTACTTCAACCGGAGGACCAACTACATCGGTGAGGGGACGACCAGAAGAGCTGATCCCTAATATTCAGCCTGCTTTTAATGAAGCCGTAATTAAATGCAGAACATGTGATCAGCTACTTTGTTATGGGGAACAAAGTGTTATGCTCATGGTTCGAGCATTAGACAACCACCGCTGCTGTCCCCAGTCCTAATTTTGATTATTTTTTTTTGCTCCTGTTGGGCAGTTTCCCATTCCTTGTTTTTGTTAAAAAAAAAAGGGAAAAAGAAGAAAAAAAAAAGTTATTTTCAGAACTACCTCCAATTCTCATCAAAGAGCTGTATTCTTAAAAAAATGAAAAAGAGTAACTGAAGTGGAGTGCAGTGAGAGAAGAGAGGAAAATGAGTGAGAAAGCAAAGAAAGGGACGAGAGGGGAAAGGAAGTGAAGTAGGGGGACTGAAAGAAGGTGAGTGTGGGGAAGGAGAGTGAGGAGAAGGAGAGTGAACATGGGGAATGTGGATAAGTGAAGAAAATGTAGTAAAAGAACGGTGGTGTGGAAGGGTAAGAAAAGAGCAGTGACGTTTAGGAAAGAGTGGAGATACAGACTGGATAAAGACAATTGAGTGTGAGACAAGGTGAGTAAAGCAGTGAAGAAACAGAGAAAGTGAAAGAAAAAGTAAGAGTAGAAGACTGAAGAACAAGTTACTTACCTTCGGTAACGATATATCTGTAAGAAGCAGTAGTTAGTATTAGATTCCTTACCTTAGAATATCCCCAGGCGTCAGTCTGGATCCGGAAACTTTTGCGTAGCATTACCCCTGCGCGTCGGTAGGCGTCCCCTGCGGCTCCGCGTCCGTCGTTGGCGTCGTGCGCCGTGATGACGTCGCTGGAGTATATAGACGCCGCCTCCGCGCGCGGACGTCAGTTCTTTGCACACAGCTTTTCCGCGCCAGAACACACAGAGCCATGTAAGAACCAACACTGGTGCCATGCGAAACTAGGGCCCTGAAGGGGATGACCTTAACCCTATGTATCAGTTCGCAGAACGGGGAGGATGGGTGGGGCGGTAAGGAATCTAATACTAACTACTGTTTCTTACAGATATATCGTTACCGAATGTAAGTAACTTGTTCATCTGAAAGAAACAGGTTAGTATTAGATTCCTTACCTTAGAATAGATACCCCAGCAATACCAACCCCGGTGGTGGGTCTGCGAACCAATACAGCTTTCACCAGAAAGTCCTGGAGGACAGAACGGCCAAAGAAGCCATCCCTCCGGACTTGACTGTCCAGGCAGTAGTGCCTTGCAAACGTGTGCAGCGAGGCCCACGTAGCCGCCTGACAAATGTCCTGCAAGGGGACTCCCCGGCCCAAGGCAGTAGTAGCCACCATGGCACGAGTGGAATGGGCCCTCAGCCCAACAGGGAGGCTCCTTCCGAGCCAAAGAGTAGCACGCTTTGATGCACAGGACGACCCACCGAGAGATGGTCCGCTTATGCACTGCCCGTCCCTTCTTCGCACCCACGTAGCCAACAAACAGTTGGTCATCCACCCGGAACTGGCGAGTGCGATCCATATAAAATGAAAGCGCACGTTTTGGGTCCAGACGATGGAGCCGCTCTTCATCCTTTGAAGGATGCGGAGGCGGGAAGAAGGAGGGTAAGGTGATGGACTGCCCGATGTGAAAATGCAGAGACTACTTTGGGCAGGAAAGAAGGTCTGGTTCTCAGAACCACCTTGTCTGGATGAATGGACATGAAAGGAGGTTTGACAGAAAGAGCCTGGAGCTCACTCACTCTCCTGGCAGAGGTGATGGCAACCAGGAAGGCCGTCTTTAAAGTCAGGAGACGGAGAGGACAGGAATGAAGTGGCTCAAAGGGAGCACACATCAAGAAGGTCAGAACCAGGTTCAAGTCCCACTGAGACATCACAAACGGAACAGGTGGATACATGTGCGTGATGCCTTTCAAGAATCTCGTTACAATAGGGGACTTGAACAAAGAAGGTTGATCAGGCAGCCTTAGAAAGGCCAAAAGGGCAGAAAGGTAGCCCTTGATAGTGCCCAGAGCAGAGCCCTGCTGGGCAAGAGAGAGAAGAAAGAGGAGAACCTCGGAGAGAGGGGCAGAAAGAGGGTCCACAGCCTTTGCTGTGCACCATGCCACAAATCTGTTCCACCGGCAGGCGTATACCGACTTTGTGGAGGGACGCCTGGCTGCCAGAATCACATCACAAACTTCAGGAGGCAAGTCAAATGGCCTCAACTGTCGCCGCTCAATCTCCACGCATGGAGGTGGAGACTGGACAGGTTCGGGTGGAGGACCGTCCCCTGCTGCTGCGACAGAAGGTCCTCCCGAAGGGGCAGGCGGATCAAGGGACCGACTGACATGCTGAGTAGCTCGGGATACCAGTACCTTCGAGCCCAGTCCGGAGCCACAAGGATAACTTGGGCCCGGTCGCGCCTGATCTTCTTCAGCACTCTGGGCAGAAGTGGTATAGGCGGAAAGGCGTACAATAGACGTCAACTCCACGCGCGCCGAAAGGCGTCGCCGTGTGAGTGCCGTCTTGGAAACTCCAACGCGCAGAACTGATGACATTGCGCGTTCTCTTCTGTGGCGAATAGATCTAACCAAGGCTCTCCCCATTTCAGAAAGAGGCCTTGCGCCACGTCCGAGTTCAGACGCCATTCGTGATCCACCGAGCACCGACGGCTGAGTTCGTCCGCCCTGGCGTTCAGAGAACCTGCCAGGTGTTGAACCGTCAGAGTCACGCTCTGACGTTCCAGCCATTGCCAGAGACGCAGAGCCTCCTGGCAAAGGGTCCACGACCCCACTCCGCCCTGCTTGTTGCAGTACCACATGGCGGTGGTGTTGTCCGTGAACACCTGAACTACACTCCCGTTGACAAAGGGGAGGAATGCCTTCAGTGCTAGACGGATCGCCCGCAGCTCCAACAGGTTTATATGGAGCCGGGACTCCGCCGGAGACCAGATGCCTCTGATCTCCGCCTCTCCCAAGTGGCCTCCCCAGCCCTGGAGGGACGCGTCCGTCACAACCACGTGCTCCGGTTGGGGAAGGGAGAGGGATCTGCCTCTGACCCAATCGCGGTCCGTAAGCCACCACTGCAGTTGTCTCGCAGTGCCCTCCGAGATCAAGACATGGTCTGACAAGTTGCCCTGATGCTGGGCCCACTGAAACTTCAGGTCCCACTGCAGAGCCCGCATCCGCCACCGGGCGTGATGCACCAGAAGGATGCAGGAAGCCATCAGCCCCAGCAGCAACAGCGTCAACCTGACCGAAACCCGGGATAACGGCTGAAAGATGGGAAACAAAGCCTGTATATCCCGGACTCGCCGTTCCGGAGGATAAACCCGAAACTGCGCCGAGTCGAGAACCGCTCCGATGAAAAGGAGCTTTTGAGAGGGACACAGGTGTGATTTCGGCACATTGATGGAAAACCCCAGCTCGTGCAGGAGGTCTGCCGTCATCTGAAGGTGGTGGACGACTGTCTGGGGCGAGCCCGCCTTCAACAACCAGTCGTCCAGGTAGGGGAAGACTGAAACCCCCAACCGGCGCAGATGGGCTGCGACCACCGCCATCACCTTTGTGAACACCCGTGGGGCGCTGGTAAGGCCGAATGGGAGCACGATAAACTGAAAGTGCTCGTGACCTACCGTGAACCGCAGGTAACGCCGGTGGGCCGGCAGGACGGGGATGTGAAAATACGCATCCTGCAAGTCCAACGCTACCATCCAGTCTAGCGGGTCTAGAGTAGCCAAGACCTGAGCCAAAGTCAACATCTTGAACTTCTCCTTCCGGAGGAAGCCGTTGACGTTCCGTAGATCCAAGATAGGACGTAGGCCCCCTTTGTCCTTCTTGGGTACCAGAAAGTAGTGGGAATAGCAACCACGCCCTACTTCTGGCCCAGGAACGTGCTCGACGGCCCCCTTGGCCAAGAGGGCCGTAACTTCCTCCTGCAGAAGTGTCAAGTGGTCCCCCGACACACGGTGGTTCTGCGGTGGCATGGCTGGAGGAGTGGTCTCGAAGGGGAGGGAGTAGCCCCTTCGGACGAGCTGCAGCACCCACCTGTCCGATGTGATTGCGCGCCAGCGGGAGTGGTGATGGCGAACCCTGCCACCCACTGGCGTCACATGGGCCTGAAAGCACGGACTAGGAGGATTTGGAGGCCGATGCTGCGGGGGGAGGTGTGGTCTGACCTCGCCGTTGTCCCCGACCGCCTCCACGGCGGATTCCACGGCCGCCACCGCGTTGAGAAATGTGTTGCGGCGCGTGGCTGGCAGCACGTGTGGGACCGCCCCTTCCTTGGCCACGAAAGGAGCGAAACTAACCCGTTTGCTGGCGCTGGGTCGAGAGACCCAAGGACTTGGCCGTGACCCTGGAGTCCTTGAAGCGCTCCAGCGCGTGGTCCGCTTTGTCGCCAAACAGGCGACTGCCATTGAACGGCATGTCCATCAAGGCATTCTGGACATCTGCCGAAAAGTTGGCGGACCTCAGCCAGGCGTGGCGACGAATCGCCACCGTCGTGGACATCGCTCTGCCCAGCGAGTCGGTCGTATCAAGACAACACCTGATGGAGTATTTTGCTGCGTCTCGGCCTTCAATCATAGCCTGGCCGAGCTTTGCCCGTACCTCCTGCGGGCATTCTGGCAGCAGGTCCGCGACCGTATCCCACAGAGAGTGGGAGTAGCGGCCCAAGAGGCATGCGGTGTTGCAAGACCGCAGTCCCAAACTCAGGGACGAGAAGACCTTTTTTCCATACTGGTCGTACCTCTTGGATTCCCGGTCGGGCGGGGCCGACGGGAATGCGGTCTGGGAAGTTGAGGCCTGGATCACCAGACTCTCAGGGGTGGGATGGGTGGACAGGAACTTGGGGTCATCCTTACACGGACGGTGGCGTCTGGCCACGTTCCTATCAACAGGCGAACCTGAAGCGGGTCTGGACCACGTGCCCAAAAGAACGTCAGACAAGGCTTCGTTGAACGGCAGCAGTGGCTCCTGTGGGCATGACTGCGGTTTGAAGACCTCAGTGAGGATGTTAGGCCTCACGGCCGCGACGGGGAGCTCAAGGTGTAAGGCCTTGGCAGCCCTCATCAGCACCACTGAATAAGCAGCCCCCTCCTCCGAAGCCACGGTAGGAGGTGAGACAAAGCCAGGGTTAGGAGAGTCGTCCAGACCACTGGCGTCACCCAAATCACCTGTCCAGTCCACATTGTACTGACACTCGCGTGACAGAGGGTCCTCAGACCCCTCCCAACCCTCTCCGTAATCTACATATTCACCATATTCGGAATCAACAATGTAGACCGGCTCCCCGGGGTCCACAGGCCCCATCGGCGTCGGACTCGGCGTCGGGCGACGCCGGTCCGACTCCACGTCCGGAGTCGGAGAGGGTATGGGGGCGGCGCCGCGCAGGGGCGGCGTCGGGGGCAACCCCGATGGAATCGGCGCTGGAGAGGCCGGTAGACCAGTCGGCGTCGACCCTGAGGGTCCCTGCGGCGCCGGGGTCGGAGCCGTCGGCGGTGCCGGAGCACCCGACGGCGTCGAGGCAGGAGCACCCGAACCGCTAGGGCCCCCGGACGGAAGCACAGGGCCCGAAGGCGCCGTAGGCCCCGTCGGAGGAGACAGTGCCCTCATGGCCATGAGGAACTCCTCTATCTCCCCGGGCGTCGCGCCTTGCCCAGGGACCGTAGGGTATGGAGCAGGCCGCGCCGGCGACTCACGCGGAGCCGCGGGGGTGGGGCCACCCGAACCCCCGGCCGCATCGCGCGAGCGTCGGGGGTACGATGACGACGCCCCGACTTCTTGTGTTTCCTACCTGAGGAACCAGAGGAATGGTGACGACTTCCGGAGCGCTCGTGGCGGCTCCTCGACCGCTCCCTCGACCGCTCCCTCGACCTCCGGCCGGACCGGGACCGCTCTCGACGCGGGGCCGACACCCGCAGCTCGAGTAGCTTGCGGGACCGCTCCCGCCTAGCTTTACTCGTCAGATCCCCGGCAGTCGACACAGTCGTCCACGGCGTGGTCGGGGCCCAGGCACCGGAGGCAGAGTCGGTGATGATCCGTGACACAGGTCTTAAAACCGGGCATCCTACCGGCACCGTAAGAAGAATCAAGGATTCACAAAAAAAAAACTTTGGTCAAAAGACCGGAGTACTGCACTTCTCGGATCTGCGCTAACTGGCACGGAAAAAAGAAGAACTGACGTCAGCGCGCGGAGGCGGCGTCTATATACTCCAGCGACGTCATCACGGCGCACGACGCCAACGACGGACGCGGAGCCGCAGGGGACGCCTGTAGACGACGCCTACCGACGCACAGGGGTACTGCTACGCAAAAGTTTCCGGATCCAGACTGACGCCTGGGGATATTCTAAGGTAAGGAATCTAATACTAACCTGTTTCTTTCAGATGGCCTCATTTATGAGGCCATGCGTCACTTTTACGCCGCCGGTGCATCACTTTTTGTGACGCACCAGTGGTGTAAAAAATGCACCTTGAGTCATATTTACAAAGTGACGCATCTAGGTAGATGTGTCACTTTGTAAACCCCTGAGCCACATTATACCTTCGCCAGGTGTAATGTATGCAAAGGGGGCGTATTGACGCAAGAAAGGGTCGTAGAAGTGACGCAGTGAAATCTATGAAATTTCACTGCGTCACTTTTAGGATACCATTGCGTCAAAATCTTGCCCCTGCCTCACAGCAGGCGTAAAACTGACGCAGCCCTTTCACATGGGGCTGGCCCCATGTGAAAGGATGCATTGCTGGAGTTGCGTCACTTTTGTGAAACACTCCAGCAAAGCATCACTTTTGCGCTTACAGATATGTCAGAAATACGGACGTACCTGTAACTTCTTGCGTCATAATGCGTCATACATTAAATATGACGCATGAGTAGAAGACTGAAGGCCAGGCCATGCGTCACTTTTACGCCACCGGTGCGTCACTTTTTGTGACGCACCAGTGGTGTAAAAAATGCACCTTGTTGAGTCATATTTACAAAGTGACGCATCTGGGTAGATGCGTCACTTTGTAAAACCCTGCGCCACATTATACCTGCGCCAGGTGTAATGTATGCAAAGGGGGCGTATTGACGTAAGGAAGGGTCGTAGAAGTGACGCAGTTAAATCTATGAGATTTCACTGCGTCACTTTTACGACGCTGTTGCGTCTAAATCTTGCGCCTGCCTCACAGCAGGCGTAAGACTGACGCAGGCCCTTTCACATGGGACTGGCCCCATGTGAAAGGATGCATTGCTGGAGTTGCATCATTTTTGTGACACACACCAGCAATGCATCACTTTCCTCTAAACACTCTACTTTATTTTTAGGTCGAAGGCCTAAAAGGCTGCGCTTGCGCAGTCTTAGGCCGGAGATTTAATGACTCTTAGTAGCGCAGAAGGTCCCGCCTCCCTGCCCTGTCTCTCCTTCATTGGCTGGCTTCCTAAACGGAGGCCAGCCATTGGAGGAGAGATGCGTCACTCCAAACAAGCTCCGTCTTTTTCGGATTTGGGGGCGTGATTTTTTGCGTTCTTTAGACAGTGACGTTGTCTGTCACTCAGAACAGCGGAAGCTTTCGTCAGCCATTTTGTTGGGGGTTGTTGGTAGTAACAGCCGCACTGGCCCACCCGGTAACTTTGCTTTTGGCTGGACGGAGTAACATGCTTGTGTGGACTTAACCGGTAACTCTCGGGATGCGGCCGGTACTAAAGTTATGGAGGTATTTAGGGCAATGATGGCCCGAGTGGTGTTGCTCTCGCTGCCCCAGCTGTCTCGGGGGCTCAGAGGGATGATTCGGGCGGGGATGCGGCCGGAACTAAAGTTATGGAGGTTGCGGAGATGGACTCTGGTCGATTGCCGTATACATGACATTGCCGTTTTAAAATGGCTACAATGTTTTCATTACATTACAAGCTGTGGTATACATTACGGTGCGTGTCCTTCTTTTGTGTTCATACCCTTTAGTGTTTGCATGCACGTGTGTTTGTCTTGAGGAAGGGCCAAGCCAGCGTGACGAAGCCGAAAGAAGCTGGCGTAGCGGGCGGAACTAGTCTTTGTGCTGCTGCTGCAGTCATGGAGGGCTCCCTGCTGCAACCGACAGTAGCCCAGGTATTTAGGGCAATGACGGCCCGAGTGGTGTTGCTCTCGCCGCCCCAGCTGTCTCGGGGGCTCAGAGGGATGATTCGGGCGGGGATGCGGCCGGTACTAAAGTTATGGAGGTTGCGGAGATGGACTCTGGTCGATTGCCGTCTTCATGACATTACCGTTTTAAAATGGCTAGAATTTTTTCATTACATTACAAGCTGTGGTATACATTACGGTGCTTGTCCTTGTTTTGTGTTCATACCCTTTAGTGTTTGCATGCACGTGTTTGTCTGGGCCCTCTCCTTACCCCGCTGACTCTGTTCCCTGCTGCCGGTAGACATCATGGGGAAGACCGGGAAACTGCGCCCTGGCACGGCCGGCAAGCTAAAGCGCTGGAAAAAGGGACATAGCAGCGACTCCAACCCTGCCACCAGACCGCACCGTGAGGCTGCAAGGAGCCGCTTTTTCAGTCGTCCTGCAGGTAGGAGAATTAACACTTTGTGGTCTTGGAAAGTTGGATGTACCAGCAGTTTTCTTAATGGTCCCTTAATACACGAGGTGGTGTTAAATTTTGGAGCATGTTTGACTCGTCTCCGCTCTGCTGGGGGGTGCCTACGTGCACGTCTGGGGGTGTGCCTGTGTGCATTCTCTACCTCTGTGCACTGCTGGGGTGTGAGCCTGCATGCCTCGTCTGCGCTTTGCTGGGGGGTGCCGGCGTGCACTTTTGGGGGGGGGTGTGAGGCTGCCTCATCTCCACTCTGCTGGGGGTGCGGTGCCTGTGTGCTTTCTCTACTTCTGTGCACTACTGCTTGGGGGGTGCCTGCCTGCTGTACCTCTGTGCACTGATGGGGGTGCCCCTCACTGCTCTACCTCTGTGTACTGATGGCGTTTTGCACCCTACCTCCGTGCACCGCTGGCGGATGTGGGGGGGGGGCATGCGTGCTGCACCTCTGTACGTCTAGGGGGTGACTGTGTTCTGTACCTCTGTACTGCTGGTGGTGTGCCTGCTTGCGTTCTCTACCTCTGTGCACTAGTGCTGGCGGGGTGCATGCGTACTGAACCTCTGTGCGCTGCTGTGAGTGTACCTGCCTGTTCTACCCCTAGTCTGTGCACTGCTAGAAGTGTGCGCCTCACTGTTGAAGTTCTGTGCACTGATTGAGGTTTGCCTGCCTGCTCTACCTCTGCGGACTGCTGGGGTAGTGTGCCTGCGTGTATACCCCTGTGCACTGCTGGGGGCAGGTAGGTGTCTGCGTGCTGTACCTATGTGAACTGCTGGGGGGGGTGCCTGTGTGCTGAACGTCCGTGCGCTGCTGGGAGTGTGCCTGCCTGCTCTACCTATGTTCAGTGCTGGGGGTGCGCCTGCATTCTCTACCTCTGTGCACTGCTGGGTGTGTGTCTGCCTCTTCTACCTCTGTGAACTGATTAGTGCGTACATGCAAGCACTACTTATGTGCGCTGCTGTGATGTGTGCCTGCCTGTCTGCTCTGCCGCTGCGAACTGGTGGGGTGGGTGTCTGCCTGGCCTATTCTATCGCTGTGAACTGCTGGGGGTGTGTTTATCTGACTTGTTTCTGCAACCTGCTGGGATCGTGCCTGTCTGTTCTATCTCTGTGAAATGATGGGTGCGAAGCTGCCTGCACTACCTGCCCATTGTATCTTCGTAGTGAATTGCTGAAATGAGTGACTATCTGTTCTGACTACCTCTGCGACCCGCTGGGAGATGTGTTTGCCTGTTCTATCTCTGAACTGCTAGGAAGTCTGCCTAACTGCTCTATCGCTGAACTGCTGTGAAATGTGCCTGCCGGCTCTCTGTGAACTACTGGCCTGCCTCTGCCTGTCCATCTCTGCCACCTACTGGGATGCGTGTCTGCCTGTTCCGTCTCTGAAATGCTTGGTTGTCTGTCTGCCTGTTGGTTACGTGTCTGCCAGCTCTGTTGATTATCTGCTAGAATCTATGGCTGGCTGCTTTGTCACTACAAACTGCTATGATGCGTGCAACTATGCTCTGTGTCTGTGAACTCTTTGCTCTGTGTCTGTGAACAAAATGGCCCGTGGCGTCTCCGTGCAGCTGTGTGCACTGCTGTGCACAAAGTGGTTCAGACAGGTATGTATGCTGCTGTTTTTCAGTTAAGGTAAGGCATTTTGTTTATTTTGCTAATCTTATGTTTATTTCTTTGTTTTTCAGGTCCAATATGGCCCGTGGCGTCTCCGTGCAGCTGTGTGCACTGCTGTGCACGAAGTGGTTTAGACAGGTATGTATGCTGCTGTTTTGCTGTTGGAGGTAAGCCATTTTGTTTATTTTGCTAATCTTATGTTTATTTCTTTGTTTTTCAGGTCCAATATGGCCCGTGGCGTCTCCGGGCTGCTACACTCTCTCCTCAGCCTCTCCCTGCACCATCCCTTCACTGATGCACTCTCTCCTTAGCCTCTCCCTGCACCGGCCCTTCACTGATGCACTCTCTCCTCAGCCTCTCCCTGCACCGTCCCTTTATTGCTGCACTCTCTGCTCAGCCCCCCATTGCATCGTCCCTTCACTGCTGCACTCTCCTCAGCCTCTCCCTGCACCATCCCTCCACTGACGCACTCTCTGCTCAGCCCCCCATTGCATTGTCCCTTCATTGCTGCACTCTCTGCTCAGCCCCGCCCCCCATCCAGGCTGCAGCCCTCACTCCTCCACTGGACCATCACTCACTGCTGCACTCTCTCCTCAGCCTCTTACGGTACCGTCCCTTCACTCTCTCCTCAGCTCCACTATACCGTCCCTTCAAACTCTCTCTCTCACTACCTCAATCTCACTACCCCACTCTCTCTTTCACTAACTCACTATCTCTCTCACTACCTCACTATCTCTCACACTACTACACTATCTCTCATTCACTCTCTCTCTACCTCAATCTCTACCTCACTACTCAACTCTCTTTCTCACAGCATCACAATATCACTACCACAGTAACTATCTCTCTAACACACTACTTCACAACTTCACTCTCTCTATCTCACTACCTCACTCTCTCTACATCACTACCTCACTCTATCTATTACTATCTCACTATCTCATGACACTCTAAAAAATTCACTACAACTCTCTCTCACTCACTGCTTCGCTTCTCTCTCTATCTCACTACCTCACACTCTCTCTATATACTACCTCACTCTATTTCTATCTCACTATCTCTCTCTCACTATATCACGACACTCTCTCTAAAGTTCACTACATCACTCTCTCACTACCACACAACTTCACTCTCTCTTTAACTCACTACTTCACTCTCTCTCTCTCTCTCAAATACACTAACTCACTTTCACTCTCTCATACACTACCTCACTCTCTCTCTAGCTCACTACTTCACAACATCTCTCTGTTTATATCTCAATACAGCACAACAACTCTCACCCTCACTACCTCATTCTTTCACTACCTCACTCTCTCACTACCTCACTCTATATCTACTTCACTCTCCCACAAAACAAAAATAACTACATCACTACTAAAATTATATCTATAACACTATCTCACTCTCTCTCACTAACTCTCTCCATAACATCACTCTATCTATATCCATATCACTCTCACTACCTAACTATAACACAAGTCACTCACTCAAAAAATAACTACAACACTCTCTCGCTGACTCACTCTCTATCTCACTAGCTTACAAGTTCACTCTCTCTCTCCAACTCACTACGTCACTCTCTATCTCACTAACTCACTCTCTCTCTTTCTATCTCACTAAGTCACTTTCACTCTCTCTTACACTACCTCAGGCCTTCTCTATCTCACTATGTCACAACATCACTCATTGTTTCTATCTCACTACCACCATAAATCACTCTCCATCACTAACTCACTCTTTCGCTACCTCACTCTCTCTGTCTCACTCTATCTACCTCACTCTCTCTCTCACTACCTCACTCTCTCTATTTCTATCTCACTAAGTCACTTTCACTACCTCACTCTCTGTGTCTGTTTTCGTTCAGAGGTAAGCCATTTTTTTTTGTTGCTAATCTTATGTTTATTCTCTCTTTTCTAGGTTCAACATGGCCCGTGGCGATTCCCTTCAGCGATGTGCCCCGCTGTGCACGGAGTTGTTCAGACAGGTATGTATGTTGATTTTAGTTTATGTTAGAAGTAAGGCATATTTTTATTTTTACACTGCACTGTCCTTTTACTGCTGCACTCTCTCCTCAGCCTCTCCCTGCGCCATCGCTTCACTGCTGCACTCTCTGCTCAGCCCCCCCCATCCAGGCTGCAGCCCTCACTCCTCCACTGAACCATCACTCACTGCTGCACTCTCTCCTCAGCCTCTCACGTTACCATCGCTTCACTGATGCACTCTCCTCAGCCTCTCACGTTACCATCGCTTCACTGATGCACTCTCCTCAGCCTCTTACTGCACCATCCCTTCACTCTCTCCTCAGCTCCACTATACCGTCTCTTCCCTGTTGCACTCTCCTCAGTCTCTCACTGCACCATCCTTTCACTGCTGCACTCTCTCCTCAGCCTCTCCCTGCACCATCCTTTCACTGATGCACTCTCTCCTCAGCCTCTCCCTGCACTGTCCCTTCACTGATGCACTCTCCTCAGCCTCTCCCTGCACCGTCCCTTCACTGATGCACTCTCTGCTCAGCTCCCCATTGCATCGTCCCTTCACTGCTGCACTCTCCTCAGCCTCTCCCTGCACCGTCCCTTCACTGATGCACTCTCTGCTCAGCTCCCCATTGCATCGTCCCTTCACTGCTGCACTCTCCTCAGCCTCTCCCTGCACCGTCCCTTCACTGATGCACTCTCTGTTCAGCCCCCCATTGCATCGTCCCTTCACTGCTGCACTTTCCTCAGCCTCTCACTGCACCATCGCTTCACTGCAGCACTCTCTCCTCAGCCTCTCCCTGCGCCATCGCTTCACTCTCTGCTCAGCCCCCCCCCCATCCAGGCTGCAGCCCTCACTCCTCCACTGCACCATCACTCACTGCTGCACTCTCTCTCAGCCTCTCACGGTACTGTCCCTTCACTGCTGCACTCTCTTCAGTCTCTCACAGCACCATCCCTTCACTGCTGCACTCTCTCCACAGCCCCTCCCTGCACCGTCCCTTCACTGCTGCACTCTCTGCTCAGCCTCTCCCTGCACCGTCCATTCACTGATGCACTCTCTGCTCAGCCTCCCATTGCATCGTCCCTTCACTGCTGCACTCTCTTCAGCCTCTCCCTGCACCGTCCCTTCACTGGTGCACTCTCCTCAGTCTGTCACTGCACCATCCCTTCACTGCTGCACTCTCTCCTCAGCCTCTCCCTGCACCATCCCTTTACTGATGCACTCTCTCCTTAGCCTCTCCTTGCACCGTCCCTTCACTGCTGCACTCTCCTCAGCCTCTCACTGCACCGTCACTTCACTGCTGCACTCACTCTCAGCCTCTCACGGTACTGTCCCTTCACTGCTGCACTCTCTTCAGTCTCTCACAGCACCATCCTTTCACTGCTGCACTCTCTCCTCAGCCTCTCCCTGCACCGTCCTTTCACTGATGCACTCTCTCCACAGCCCCTCCCTGCACCGTCCCTTCACTGCTGCACTCTCTGCTCAGCCTCTCCCTGCACCGTCCATTCACTGATGCACTCTCTGCTCAGCCTCCCATTGCATCGTCCCTTCACTGCTGCACTCTCTTCAGCCTCTCCCTGCACCGTCCCTTCACTGGTGCACTCTCCTCAGTCTGTCACTGCACCATCCCTTCACTGCTGCACTCTCTCCTCAGCCTCTCCCTGCACCATCCCTTTACTGATGCACTCTCTCCTTAGCCTCTCCTTGCACCGTCCCTTCACTGGTGCACTCTCCTCAGCCTCTCACTGCACCGTCACTTCACTGCTGCACTCACTCCTCCTCCCCACTGCACCATCCCTTCACTGCTGCACTCTCCTCAGCCTCTCACTGCATTATCCCTTCACTGCTACACTCTCTCCTCAGTCCCACTGCACCGTCCCTTCACTGCTGCACTTCATGCTCAGCCCCCCACTGCACCGTCCTTTTACTGCTGCACTCTCTGCTCAGCCCCCCACTGCACAGTCCTTTTACTGCTGCACTCTCCTCAGCTTCTCCCTGCACCGTCCCTTCACTGCTGCACTCTCTGCTCAGCCTCTCCCTGCACTGGCCCTTCACTGATGCACTCTCTCCTCAGCCTCTCCCTGCACTGTCCCTGCACTGTCCCTTCACTGCTGCACTCTCCTCAGCCTCTCCTTGCACCGTCCATTCACTGATGCACTCTCTGCTCAGCCCCCCATTGCATCGTCCCTTCCCTGCTGCACTCTCCTCAGCCTCTCCCTGCACCATCCATTCACTGACGCACTCTCTGCTCAGCCCCCCATTGCATCGTCCCTTCATTGCTGCACTCTCTGCTCAGCCCCGCCCCCCATCCAGGCTGCAGCCCTCACTCCTCCACTGCACCATCACTCACTGCTGCACTTTCTCCTCAGCCTCTTATGGTACCGTCCCTTCACTGATGCACTCTCCTCAGCCTCTCACTGCACCATCCCTTCACTCTCTCCTCATCTCCACTATACCGTCCCTTCGAACTCTCTCTCACTACCTCACTCTCTCTATCACTACCTCACTCTCTCTTTCAC
Organism: Lissotriton helveticus; assembly: GCF_964261635.1. Taxonomy (NCBI): domain Eukaryota; kingdom Metazoa; phylum Chordata; class Amphibia; order Caudata; family Salamandridae; genus Lissotriton; species Lissotriton helveticus. The sequence goes on along the minus strand of NC_136067.1, from coordinate 520,198,423 downwards.
TAACGCACTATCTCTCTCACTACCTCACTATCTCTCACACTACTACACTATCTCTCATTCACTCTCTCTCTCTACCTCAATCTCTACCTCACTACTCAACTCTCTCTTTCTCACAGCATTACAATATCACAGGAACTATCTCTCTAACACACTACTTCACAACTTAACTCTCTCTATCTCACTACCTCACTCTCTCTACATCACTACCTAACACTATCTATTACTATCTCACTATCTCATTCTCACTTCACTCTCTCTCTATCTCACTACCGCACTCTCTCTCTCTCTCTCTCAAATACACTAACTCACTTTCACTCTCTCATACACTACCTCACTCTCTCTCTAGCTCACTACTTCACAACATCTCTCTGTTTCTATCTCAATACAGCACAACAACTCTCACCCTCACTACCTCATTCTTTCACTACCTCACTCTATATCTACTTCACTCTCCCACAAAACAAAAATAACTACATCACTACTCAAATTATATCTATAACACTATCTCACTCTCTCTCTCACTAACTCTCTCCATAACATCACTCTATCTATTTCCATATCACTCTAACTACCTAACTATAACACAAGTCACTCACTCAAAAAATAACTACAACACTCTCTCGCTGACTCACTCTCTATCTCACTAGCTCACAAGTTCACTCTCTCTCCAACTCACTACGTCACTCTCTATCTCACTAACTCACTCTCTCTCTTTCTATCTCACTAAGTCACTTTCACTCTCTCTTACACTACCTCAGGCCTTCTCTATCTCCCTATGTCACAACATCACTCATTGTTTCTATCTCACTACCACCAAAAATCACTCTCCATCACTAACTCACTCTTTCACTACCTCACTCTGTCTCACTCTATATACCTCACTCTCACTACCTCACTCTCTCTATTTCTATCTCACTAAGTCACTTTCACTACCTCACTCTCTGTCTCTGTTTTCGTTCAGAGGTAAGCCATTTGTTTTTTTTTGCTAATCTTATGTTTATTCTCTCTTTTCTAGGTTCAACATGGCCCGTGGCGATTCCCTTCAGCGATGTGCACCGCTGTGCACGGAGTTGTTCAGACAGGTATGTATGTTGATTTTAGTTTATGTTAGAGGTAAGGCATATTTTTATTTTTACACTGCACTGTCCTTTTACTGCTGCACGCTCTCCTCAGCCTCTCCCTGCGCCATCGCTTCACTGCTGCACTCTCTGCTCAGCCCCCCCATCCAGGCTGCAGCCCTCACTCCTCCACTGCACCATCACTCACTGCTGCACTCTCTCATCAGCCTCTCACGTTACCATCGCTTCACTGATGCACTCTCCTCAGCCTCTTACTGCACCATCCCTTCACTCTATCCTCAGCTCCACTATACCGTCTCTTCCCTGTTGCACTCTCCTCAGTCTCTCACTGCACCATCCTTTCACTGCTGCACTCTCTCCTCAGCCTCTCCCTGCACCATCCTTTCACTGATGCACTCTCTCCTCAGCCTCTCCCTGCACTGTCCCTTCACTGATGCACTCTCCTCAGCCTCTCCCTGCACCGTCCCTTCACTGATGCACTCTCTGCTCAGCTCCCCATTGCATCGTCCCTTCACTGCTGCACTCTCCTCAGCCTCTCCCTGCACCGTCCCTTCACTGATGCACTCTCTGCTCAGCTCCCCATTGCATCGTCTCTTCACTGCTGCACTCTCCTCAGCCTCTCCCTGCACCGTCCCTTCACTGATGCACTCTCTGTTCAGCCCCCCATTGCATCGTCCCTTCACTGCTGCACTTTCCTCAGCCTCTCACTGCACCATCGCTTCACTGCAGCACTCTCTCCTCAGCCTCTCCCTGCGCCATCGCTTCACTCTCTGCTCAGCCCCCCCCCATCCAGGCTGCAGCCCTCACTCCTCCACTGCACCATCACTCACTGCTGCACTCTCTCTTAGCCTCTCACGGTACTGTCCCTTCACTGCTGCACTCTCTTCAGTCTCTCACAGCACCATCCCTTCACTGCTGCACTCTCTCCTCAGCCTCTCCCTGCACCATCCTTTCACTGATGCACTCTCTCCACAGCCCCTCCCTGCACCGTCCCTTCACTGCTGCACTCTCTGCTCAGCCTCTCCCTGCACCGTCCATTCACTGATGCACTCTCTGCTCAGCCTCCCATTGCATCGTCCCTTCACTGCTGCACTCTCTTCAGCCTCTCCCTGCACCGTCCCTTCACTGGTGCACTCTCCTCAGTCTGTCACTGCACCATCCCTTCACTGCTGCACTCTCTCCTTAGCCTCTCCTTGCACCGTCCCTTCACTGCTGCACTCTCCTCAGCCTCTCACTGCACTGTCACTTCACTGCTGCACTCACCCCTCCTCCCCACTGCACCGTCCCTTCACTGCTGCACTCTCCTCAGCCTCTCACTGCATTATCCCTTCACTGCTACACTCTCTCCTTAGTCCCACTGCACCGTCCCTTCACTGCTGCACTCTCTGCTCAGCCCCCCACTGCACCGTCCTTTTACTGCTGCACTCTCCTCAGCTTCTCCCTGCACCGTCCCTTCACTGCTGCACTCTGCTCAGCCTCTCCCTGCACTGGCCCTTCACTGATGCACTCTCTACCTCAGCCTCTCCCTGCACTGTCCCTGCACTGTCCCTTCACTGCTGCACTCTCCTCAGCCTCTCCTTGCACCGTCCATTCACTGATGCACTCTCTGCTCAGCCCCCCATTGCATCGTCCCTTCCCTGCTGCACTCTCCTCAGCCTCTCCCTGCACCATCCATTCACTGACGCACTCTCTGCTCAGCCCCCCATTGCATCGTCCCTTCATTGCTGCACTCTCTGCTCAGCCCCGCCCCCCATCCAGGCTGCAGCCCTCACTCCTCCACTGCACCATCACTCACTGCTGCACTTTCTCCTCAGCCTCTTATGGTACCGTCCCTTCACTGATGCACTCTCCTCAGCCTCTCACTGCACCATCCCTTCACTCTCTCCTCAGCTCCACTATACCGTCCCTTCGAACTCTCTCTCACTACCTCACTCTCTCTATCACTACCTCACTCTCTCTTTCACTAACTCACTATCTCTCTCACTACCTCACTATCTCTCACACTACTACACTATCTCTCATTCACTCTCTCTCTCTACCTCAATCTCTACCTCACTACTCAACTCTCTCTTTCTCACAGCATTACAATATCACAGGAACTATCTCTCTAACACACTACCTCACAACTTCACTCTCTCTCTCTAACTCACTGCTTCACTCTCTCTATCTCAATACCTCACACTCTCTCTATATACTACCTCACTCTATTTCTATCTCACTATCTCTCTCACTATATCACGACACACTCTCTCTAAAGTTCACTACATCACTCTCTCACTACCCCACAACTTCACTCTCTCTCTATCTCACTACCGCACTCTCTCTCTCAAATACACTAACTCACTTTTACTCTCTCATACACTACCTCACTCTAGCTCACTACTTCACAACATCGCTCTGTTTCTATCTCAATACAGCACAACAACTCTCACCCTCACTACCTCATTCTTTCACTACCTCACTCTCTCTATCTCTCACTACCTCACTCTATATCTACTTCACTCTCCCACAAAACAAAAATAACTACATCACTACTCAAGTTAAATCTATAACACTATCTCACGCTCTCTCTCACTAACTCTCTCCATAACATCACTCTATTTCGATATCACTCTCACTACCTAACTATAACACAAGCCACTCACTCAAAAAATAACTACAACACTCTCTCACTGACTCACTCTCTATCTCACTAGCTCACAAGTTCACTCTCTCTCCAACTCACTACGTCACTCTGTATCTCACTAACTCACTCTCTCTCTCTTTCTATCTCACTAAGTCACTTACACTCTCTCTTAAACTACCTCAATCCTTCTCTATCTCACTACGTCACAACATCACTCATTGTTTCTATCTCACTACCACCAAAAATCACTCTCCATCACTAACTCACTCTTTCACTACCTCACTCTCTCTCTCACTACCTCACTCTCTCTATTTCTATCTCACTAAGTCACTTTCACTCTCTTTCACTAACTCACTCTCTCTCTCACTACCTCATAAACTCACTCACTGTTTCTATCTCACTACCTCAGAACATCCCTCTACCTCACTCTTTCACTACCTCACTTTCTCTGTCTCTCACTACCTCACTCTCTATCTACCTATCTCTCACTACATAACTCTCTACCTCACAACTTCTCTCTATCTCACTACCTCACAACTTCTCTCTCTCAAAACATCACTACCTCACTCTCTCACTACCTCACTCTCTAGCTCACAACCTCACTCTCTTTCTCTAACTCACTACCTCAATCACTCTCTATCTCACTACCTCACTCTTTCTAGCTCACTAACTCACTTTCACTCTCTCTTTCACTACCTCTTTCTCTATCTCACTACATCACAACATCACTCTATGCTTATATCTCACTACCTCACAACATCCCTCTCCCTCACTACCTCACTCTTTACTACCTCACTCTCTATCTCACTACCTCACTCTCTCTCACTACCTCACTCTCTATTTCAATACCTCACTCGCTCTCTCTATCTCACTACCTCACTCTCTCTCTCTGCTAATGCAATAGGTATCACATATGCAAAAAACAAAGCTAATGCCAATACAAATGACAATGCCATTTATTTAGGGATACAAAAAAGATAAAAAAATAATGAGCAATTCTAATAGCTCTACCTATAATATTGCCGAGACCATTGCATTGTAAATGCTTGTTTTACACTGTTTTTCCCCGTGGTGCGCTCAGGGTGCGCGTACCGGAGCGCTCCCAGCGCTTACCCTGCGTAAATTAAAAAAAAAAAAAAAGTTTTTTTGCCCTTCAGGGTTCTTCTAGGCCCCCCTCAGAAAACCTAGGGGGTCAGGGGGTGTCTACTCTGCCCCCTTTTAATTATTTCCCCCTTTCTTTTTCACCTCTTGTGTCTCGATTCTACCGAGACACAAGATGGCTGACTCTCCGGACTGTTTAGAATGTTGACAGACACCCGACAGCCAATCAGCTTTCCGCACTCCCGTAGCGTGCCGGGTGCGCTCCCCGGTACGCGCACCTGTGAGCGCTCGGAGAGCGCATATAGACATATATGTGTTTTTGAAGTTAACTTTCGTAAAAACCACTGGAGCAATTTTCACCAAACTTAGCAAAGGCACATCTGCATACCAGTCCCTACAATTTTGCCAAGTTTGGCGTAGTTCCGGTCAGCGGTTCGGGCTGTAGACTTGTCAGACCATCCTATGGAAATGAACATGGGGAAAACACGTTTTGGGACCCCCTTTTTTTCTCAGCCCCCACTTCACGAATCCCCCCGAAACTTTCAGGAAAGGAGCGCAGCGGAGTTATTCCCAATAGAATGTTGCGGATTTCCTATGGTAGCCAATCCGAACTACTACTGGCGACCGCCAGTAGGTAATATAAATATATATATAATATATATAATATGGAATATGCTACATACCAGTATGCATCTGTTCTTGGCATGTAGGGCTGCTGATATTCATATTTGTGCATAGATCGTCGCCTAGTGTTGGGTCCGGATGATTGCACATTGTGGTCCAGGAAGAGTCTTCGAAGTATCACGAGATAGGTGGCTCCTCCTTCGGACTACAGTGCGCATGGGCATCGTCTCCATCCTCAGATTTTTTTTCGCCATTGTGGCAGAGATGGAGTATAGTACAGTAAGAGATGTCCATGCAAAGAGTGAATGCTGCAGCTGCGACAGGCACCAGGGAGGTGGGTGGGTGATATGAATATCAGCAGCCCTACTTGCCAAGAACAGATGCATACTGGTAAGTAGCATATTCCGTTCGAGGCATGTAGGCTGCTGAATTCATATCTGTGCATAGAATGTATAGCAGTTTCTCCCTTAGCGGTGGCTACCTGGGTCAGCTGCAGCAGTCTGGAAAAGTTTTGAGAACAGCCTGTCCTGCAGCAGCTTGCTGTTTTGAATGTACATCTACACAATAGTATTTTGTAAATGTATGTGTGGTTGACCATGTGGCTGCTCTACAGATTTCGTGTAAAGGAATATTACCCAGGAAAGCCATGGATGCCCCTAGTTTGCGTGTGGAATACGCTCTAGGGGGAACTGTTAAGGTGCGTTTTGCCTTTAAATAACATATTTGAATGCACTTAACGATCCATCTAGCTATACCTGATTTTGAAATAGGGTTGCCTTTGTGTTGCGGTGAGAAAGCAACAAACAACGGTTTCGTCTTTCGAAATGCCTTAGTTCTGTCTATATAGTATAGCAGAGCTCTCTTGACATCTAGAGTATGCAAGGCCCTTTCAGCAACTGTCTGTGGATTTTGAAAGAACACTGGCAGTTCGATGGTTTGATTTATATGGAAGTGGGACACCACCTTTGGCATGAATTTAGGGTTTGTTCTGAGAACTACTCTATTTGCATGTACTTGAATGAACGGCTCTTGAATAGTTAGGGCTTGCAGCTCGCTAACTCTTCGAAGCGAAGTAATGGCAATAAGGAAAGCCACCTTCCAAGTAAGAAATTGTATTTCGCATGAGTGTAGTGGTTCAAAAGGTGGTCCCATACGTCTGGTTAAAACAATGTTTAGATTCCAGACTGGTGAAGGTGGGTGTCTTGGAGGAATTACGCGTTTGAGTCCTTCCATAAACGCCTAAATTGCTGGCACCCTTAACAGTGAAAGGTGTTGCCTGTTTTGAAGATATGCTGCTAACGCAGCTAGATGTATCCTGATGGATGAATAGGCTAAATTGCAACGTTGTAGGTGCAAGAGATAGCAAATGATGTTTTGAGTAGAAGCATTAAGTGGGTAAATATCGTTGTTACGACAGTAAATGACGAGACGTTTCCACTTAGCTGCATAACATGCTTTGGTAGTGGGTTTTCTTGCCTCTTGGATAATATTCATGCAGTCTGGAGGCAAGTTCAGGTATCTAAACTCTAGGATTTCAGCCATAGCGCCAGGTTCAGCTGTTGCGGGTCTGGATGTTGGATTTCTCCATGGCTCCGAGTTAGAAGATTGGGCGTGAGTCGCTGTCTTTGATGAGGCACCACTGACAGTTCTAGGAACGTTGTGTACCATGGTTGCCTCGCCCATGTGGTAGCAACTAGGATCAGTGTCAGCGAATGTTGGTGCAATTTGCGTGCCACCAGCGGTATTAATGGAGCTGGGGGAAAAGCGTACGCAAATTTGCCTGACCAGTTCATCCATATCGCATTGCCCTGCGACTGTGGAAACCTGGCGGCAAAGTACTGGCATTTTGCGTTTTCGCTTGTGGCAAACAGATCTATCTCTGGGTGTCCCCACTTCCGGAAGAATGGTTGGAGCACTGTGGGGTGAATCTCCCATTCGTGCATCTGTTGACTGTGCCTGCTGAGCAGGTCGGCTACTTGATTGTCCTTGCCTGGGAGGTGCTCTGCCAAAAGAAACATGTTCCTTTGAATGGCCCATTTCCACATTGCTTGAGCTAGGTGCGACAGCTGTGGTGAGTGTGTTCCTCCCTGTTTTTGAATGTAATACATAGCTGTCATGTTGTCTGTCCGGATCAACACAGCTTTGTTGCCTAAGTGTGTTTTGAAGGCTTTTAGAGCTAGGAAGATAGCCATCAGCTCCAGAAGGTTGATGTGCATGTTCTTTTGTTGTACAGTCCAGAGTCCCTGTACTGTATAGTGTAGGACATGGGCTCCCCATCCTAGTAGGGATGCGTCCGCGGTCAATACTAATTGTGGGACAGGCTCCTGGAACATTCGTCCTTTGCAAAGGTTTTGTGGATTCCACCAATGCAGAGAGTTGTATGCCCGACTGGTCACCAACACTAGGTCCTGTAATCGCCCTTGAGCCTGGTTCCACTGCCTTGCTAGGCACTCTTGGAGCGGACGCATATGTAGCCTGGCATGAGGGATTATGAATATGCACGAGGCCATCATGCCTATCAGTTGCATAAACACTCGAGCTGGTAATGAGTGTTGGGGTCTGAACTTTTCGATCAATGCCTGCATTCCGTTGATCCGTGCTGTGTTGGGATATGCTTTTGCTGCCAGTGTATCTATTGTAGCTCCCAGGTACTGTTGTACGTGGGAGGGTTGCAGGTGTGATTTTGGGTAGTTTAGCGAGAAGCCTAAACTGTGCAGGAGATGGATGGTTTTTGACATGTGGTTGGCACATTGTTGGGCTGATGGCGCGTGTATTAGCCAATCGTCCAGATACAGGTACACATGGATGTGTTGCCTTCTAAGATGTGGCGCCACTGTAGCTAGACATTTGGTGAACACTTGTGGAGCTGTTGTGACACCAAATGGTAGGACTTTGAACTGGTAGTGTTGTCCGTGAATGGTGAACCGTAGATACTTTCTGTGAGCAGGGTGTATTGGTATATGAAAGTATGCGTCTTTGAGGTCTAGAGTTGCTAGGAAGTCTCCCTTGCGAAGCAATGGTAAGACTTGTTGGAGAGTGAGCATATGAAAATGCTCCGACAAAATGTACAGGTTGAGGGGCCTGAGGTCCAATATTGGTCTGAGAGACTCATCCTTCTTTGGAATCAGGAAGTATAGGGAGTATACTCCTGTTCCCTGATGTTGTAGTGGGAATGGTTCGATGGCCCCCTTTTGCAGCATACTGATGACCTCTTGCTGCAGTAGCGTTATATGTTCCTGTGACATTGGACGGTGAACGGGTGGTATGTTGGGTGGGGTTGAGGTGAGTTCTAGGCAATAGCCATGTTGGATAATTTGCCTGACCCACTTGTCTGTAGTGATATTTAACCAGACTGGCAGAAAATGTTGTAGTCTTCCCCCGACTGGTGTTATATGGTCTGGGGGTAGTGCCAAGAAGTCACTGTTTGGTGTTAGTGGAGGATCGATTTGCATTGCCTCCACGACCCCTTCCTTTGGTATTATTTCCTCTGTATCCACCCCTGTTCGTGTTTTTGTTGTATGTGGATTGCGTGTTACCCTTGTAGGTGGAGGATTTCTGTGATGTATTACTTCGCGCTCCTCCTCTATAATTGGAGCGACGAAAGGAGCCCCGGTGTTGTTGGGACTGGAGAGCTCCCACGGACTTTGCTGTTTCTGCGTCCTTTTTCATTTTGTCCAGAATTGAGTCAACTGCTGGACCAAATAAAAAGTCTGGGTTGATGGGCTGATTAAGAATTGTGGATTAAACTTCATTATTAAAGCCTGATATGCGAAGCCATGCGTGGCGCCTTAGCAGCACGCTTGTATTGATGGATCTGGCAGCTGTGTCTGCCGCGTCTAGGGCACATTTAATTGAGGCATTGGTGATGAGCTTCCCCTCCTGTATAAGTTCATCTGCCTGCTGTTTGTAAGGATCAGGTAAGTGTTGGAGAATTTCTTCTAAGCTGTCATAGTGCGCCCTGTCATATCTTGCCAGCAAGGCCTGTGTATTGGCAATTCTCCAAGAGTTTGCTGCTTGAGCTGCTACTCTTTTGCCTGATGCCTCAAATATCTGACTTCTTGTCTGGAGGAGCAGCCTCCTCAGTAGTTTGGGAGTTTGCCCGTTTACGTGCGTTGTATACCACTAGGGAGTTTAGGGGTAGCTGCCCATTGATGTATGTAGGATCTATAGGTGCAGCCCTATATTTCTTTTCAATTCTAGGGTTTATGACCCGTGCCCTAGCAGTGTCCTTAAAAATGTCATTTGCGTGTTTTAAGACGCCCTTTAACATGGGGAGTGTTTTTACATGCCTTTCAGATGTTGTCAGTGTATCAAAGAGAAAGTCCTCTTTAATAGCATCAGAGTGCATATCTACATTATGGTAGGTAGCTGCTCTATCTAGTAAAGAATTAAAGGCCACTGTATCTTCAGTGGGTGATGGCTTAGTTGGGTAAACTGCAGGGTCCGTAATGGGCAGAGGCCCTTCAGTGTCTGGTTCTCCTCCTCCACCCCATGGCTGTAGGTTGGGGTCTCCAGTTGGGTTTTGTGGATAACCAAACCCCACATCTGCATCCTGATCTTCATCTGGGTTGTAGTCAGGGGATGTCGGGGCATATGGAGTTGAATGCATAGCTGGAGTGATAGGTTCAAAAAGAATAGGAGAGGTAGCACAGTCTCTCTTCTTTTTGAGTGGTATTCTAGGAAAGTCTTCTATTGGCAGAGGCCTTTTCTTTTTTGTGTAAACAATCACTTTACCAGTTTTTAGGTCAATATACAGTTTTGACTGGTCTTCTGTGGAGGGGTCTGGATGAATAATCTCTTCTTCCACAGTTTTTGGCCTTGGTGCCTTAGCCTTTGGTTTGACTTTTTCCGGGTGGATAGGTTTAGTGCTTTCGACCGCTTTTGGTGGTTGGATTGGTTTTTGATGTTTATCGACAGGTTTTGTCGGTTGAACATCTTTGGCTGGCTTCACCACCTTTTTCGGACCGAGCGGTTTGGTCGGTTCGACAGTCTCTTTAGTTGTTTTCGGGGTTTTTGGTGTTGGCTCGATGGGCTTCGGCTCGACCGACTTGTTTTGGTCCACCTTCGGTTTCACTTTCGGTTCGACGTTAGTTTTGGGAGTAGGCCTTTTACTTTCGTTGACCGTTTTTTCCCCCTTGTCGATATTTGAGGCTCTTTTGCTCGATTCGACGTGCTTTGTCTTTGGTGTCGAGTCGACGTGTTTTGGCTGCGAGGTTGACTCGACGGCTTTCGGCTTCGAGCTCGACTCGACAGCATTTGTCTTTCTATGTCGACTCGACGGTCTTTGGCTTCGAAGGTTGTGTTGGGACTACGGCCTTTGGCGCGACGACCTTCGGCTTAATTACTTTCTGCTCGACGACTTTCGGTTTCAATGGAACCGGCGTGGTATGTTGTGTCTCAGAGAACTCTTTGAATATGTTCTTAGCCGGGCGGTATGGCGGGGCTGTGTAACGAGAATGTTGATCTTGGCTAAGGCCTGCTGGCGATGCCTCGACCTGAGTCTCTGATATCGGTGTAGTGTCTATATGGGGCAGTGTACTCACGGTTCGCCCCTCGTCGTCATTGGAGTCGTCTTCAACAGCTACGATGTCTTGATCGTATTCCTCGAGATCGATGACTTGTTCCTCCTCTTCGAGGTAAAATTCGGAGTCGTTTCCGAGTATTGTTGTTCGTCTTGATCCGAGTCTTCGGCGCTAGCTATTTCTTCGTCATCGAAGATATTCTCGGGCTCTGGCGCCGACCTCTGCATTTCTTGCCTCGCCGCCCGTCGATTCTGGATAGTCTTTTTTGACCGGAACTGGGCACAGGCTAGGCAACTATCTTCGTTGTGATCTGAAGATAGGCATTTGTTGCACACGGGATGCTTATCTGTGTGCGGGAACTTGGAGTTGCACTGCGGGCAGTATTTGAATGGACTTCGTTCCATCGACGGTCGGTCCACGTGGTGTCAAGAAGGCCTCACGGCCCGATTCGACGACCGGAGCGCAACAGATGTTCAGAAAGTGTATTGGTACCGAGCGCTGAACAATACCGAGGGATCCGAAGGCCTTTTGTCCTTTAGAGAAGTTTTTGTTGATTCCGAACTTGGAGTGTTGGAAAGTACATCTGAACCCAATGGCGGAAAAAAACAATCTGAGGATGGAGACGATGCCCATGCGCACTGTAGTCCGAAGGAGGAGCCACCTATCTCGTGATACTTCGAAGACTCTTCCAGGACAACAATGTGCAATCATCCGGACCCAACACTAGGCGGCGATCTATGCAGATATGAATTCAGCAGCCCACATGCCTCGAACATATATATTTATATATATATGTGTGTATGCCGGGTCTGGTGGCTCAGTGGACGAAGGCGTCCGCTGCAGGGGCCTGTGTTCAACCTCATGGTCAGTTTTTTTTGTTGCTCTAGCCCCGCCCCCTCCCCCACTGATCCTGCCCCCACCGGTGCGGCCCTCGGACACAAACCACACTGTAAATTTGGCCCCCGAGAGAAAGTTTGTGAGTACCCATGGTTTAAACCAAGACCGCTTTTGGGGATGACATTCTGTGGTTGCACTACCACAAGAACGTTGTGAAAACTCCTGAAGAGCTCTGTACCATATCTGAGTGGAAAAAATGGAACTGATGTCATCTCGATGGCGAGTAAGGAGCTTTATGGCTCCTGCAAAGTCACATGGACACCACTTTGGGGTTAATACATGGGAGAACTATGTAAGAAGATTTTCCGGACCAGTCTAGTGGCTGAAAGGATATTAAAAAAGTTGAGGAATGTGCAAGTGGAAATATTCATCGGAAATATCTTTATTTACATTTTAAATAATAATAGATACTTTAGCAACTACACAGAGGGTATTCTGGGTTCCTACATACACACCTAGCTTTTTCATGAGATATGATCCCATTTTCCAAGTCAAAAGCATCCTCTAGAGAAAGCAATTGGAGTTCTGCTAGAGAATAAGGGACATAGCTTCAATAGATTTGTTCATGTTTTTCACACGGAAAACTACACCAAACACCATGAACAGTCCACTTCACTTGTGCAAAAAGATTTCAGACAAATTTGTTTGGCATTCTTTGTTAGAAACGGTTTAATGCTTTCTTCAACACGAAAGCGGACTCTTAGTCATTCACCCTTCTAGCTATTAAAGTCCCCACATATGAGGATAAGGGGCCTGGACTCAACTGATGTTTTCATGCCCCTCTGACGGTGTTTTGGAGTTTTATATATATTTTTTTATTCCTTTTCTGCATGGCATATACATTTATTATCCTCAATACAGACTAGGTATAATGATGCCATACATTTGAATTTTGTTCTGCATGTCGACACGACCCTGCATACTATGCAGAGTCCTCCGCTGTTTCTTGAGCAGTACAAATGCATAGAACATTTAGTAGACATGGATCCAGGAAGGACGCTGTTCATGTTTGCAGCAGGACTAGAATTTCGTTGTTAGTCCAAAACTCCATCTTATCCAGATCGCCTAGGTTTTTGAGAGATCCCAACTATGTTCCATGACAGGTTGGTGGATTTCTTTCCCAATCTGGACATGGGCCCCCATTTCATTTTGTGGCAGGCTGCTTGTCAATCTCAATGGTGTGACCAGGTCAGACTTTGTGACACAGTTTGAATTAACTTTATGTTAAACGTTTTCTGTTCTTCTTTTGTCTGTAGACTTTTTTATGCTTGTGTTGATTAGCTGAAGATCCCTGCATAAAATCTGTTCTAGTGACTGATCCCTGTACGCTTGTACGACTGCCTGCAATGCTTCTAACCACCTGTCTTGTTGGTTCTACTGGTGAATATCCTCGCTCTTGATTATGGGTTTGTCAAGTGGTTTATTTTCACATTATATTCCATGCAAATTGATTTGCCAGTGCTTACAACGATCATGTTACTGTTTGCAACAACTCCTTTACAATTTAATCTCATTGCCATTGTGGTGGGTCATTTCCTTTTACTGTTCTATGTCAATTTTTTCTGATAACACCATAAAACCATTATTCTATAACAAAGTTCTTCCTTCCTTAAAAGTGTTTATGCAGATGTAGCAGATGGCGACACTTCTGTCCTAATTTAGAAGAATCCAGGTAGGCTTGCGTATAAAATAGATCAATCATGAGTTCTACCTCATTTATTCCTGGCTTGTTGCGTTTCCGTGACCATTTTGTGGCATATCCGGAGTTCGGATTAAAATAAATAAATAATAATAATAATTTATGAAGCGCCAAGTGGTTTATTGGCGCTAAGCGGGGTCAATCAGTAACCGTGACAGTAAATAAACGTTCAAATATAGGCCTGAACAAATAACCAAGTTTTCAGAGACTTTCTAAACTGAGTGTAAGAAGTGGACAGTCGCAATTCGGGGGGAAGAGAGTTCCAAAGTTGTGGTGCCAGGAACGAAAATCTTAAACCTCCTTGTTTTCTGCGTTTGTATGGACAAGGAGTCAAGCAGGTTCATATTTGCTGACCGTAAGTCACGGGAAAGGACATAGCGCCGTACTTTCGAACCGATGAAAGCCGGGCCACGGGCAGAAAGGGCTTTATACATTGTGAAGTTTAAAAAGGCAGCGTAGGGTGCCTGGAAGTCAATGTAGCTTTTTCCACAGAGGTTTCACATGGTGAGAGTTCGGTTGGCCACAGACAAGCCTGGCGCATTGGTTCTGCACTAATTGAAGCCGTCGTAGTTGGTAGGCTGGAATGCCGGTATACAGAGTTGGCATAATCAATACGCAACATAACCAGAGCAAGTATAACTTGAGTCCTAGCCCCGGTGGTTAAATATCTGCTTATTTTGCGGATTCTCCAGAGGTGAAAGAATCAAGCGGAGACCACAGTGCTTATCTGTGTCTTCATCGTGACGTCATTGCTAATCACAATTCCCAAACTTTTAACCGAGCCGACAGGAGATGGAGGGTAGCTCAGTAACTGTGGCCAAAAGTTGGAATTCCAGGGATTCGCTGGGCCACCAGTGAGAATCAGCTTGGTTTTATCGGGGTTTAGCTTCAGATGGTTCACATTCATCCAGTTGCTAATAAATAGCATGGTAGACTGGAAGCTTTCCATGGATGAGGGGGAGGCGTCAAAGTAGAACACCAGCTGGAGGTCGTCAGCGTAATTGAATATAACCACCTCTCTTTTTTGAAGGGCCAAGATTAAAGGAAAAATATATAAATTAAAAAGGAAGGGAGAGAGCAATGAGCCCTGAGGGACCCCGCACATCAGCCTCCTTTTCTCCGCGAGAAAGCCAGTTAGACGAAATGCTTGAAAGCGATCACAGAGGAAGGAGGATACCCATTTCAGTGGAAGGTCCCGGATCCCTGCGCTCTCAACAGGGTCGACCAATAGACGGTGGTCGACTGTGTCAAAGGCCGCCGAAAGATCCAGGCGTACCAGAGCTTGCATACAGCTGTGGTCGGCCCCCCCTGCGTAATTCATCCAGGACTGCTAAAATGACAGCCTCCGTGGAGTGTTCAGTTCTAAAACCAGCCTGGTGAGGATCCAGATAGTGTGACTGCTCAACAAAGGTACTAAGGGAATTGGCCACATGGGCTTCCAAGATTTTCCCCATGAAAGGCAACAATGAAATTGGGCGAAAGTTGCTGGGTATTTTTTTTTAAGAATAGGTACAACTTCTGCACTCTTGAACAGATTGGGGACAATGCCCTTGATGAGGGAATTATTAAGAAGTGACATCGGGGGCTCCGGACATTGGAGGAAGGCTTTCCAAAGAATCTGATGGGGGCAACGGTCTGTGGAGAGCCAGAGGACAAGTAAGGAAACAAAAACTAATTGGGTAATTGAAGGAAATTCATCCAGATGGCAAGAATTGGAATATGAGCTATGAGGAGCTGAAGGTGCAGAGGATTGAGGAATACTGGATTTGATGTTTGCGATTTTTTCCAGAAAAGTGAGTATTAAGGGAGTCACATAGGAATTGAGACGGAATAGGCTTTGCTATAACACGATCAGGCTTGACAAGCTCATCTATGATCGTAAAGATGTCCTTGGCCTTATTAGTAGACTCCAGGATTTTAGAGGACAAATATTCAGATTTAGTCCTAGAATGGCGCTTTTGTAGTCTTTGAGTGCTGTCATAAAGATGGTCTTTTTATGATGGCATTAATCCTGTCGCCATTTCTGTTCGGTTTGCCGCAAGGCCAATTTCATTGCCTTCAGATTGTCAGAAAACCAACGCTGTGCATCATGGTGCCTCTTGTTTTTGATAGTCTTCAAAGGGGCAATAATATCTCGGGCAGATTCCAGCCATGCATTAACGTTCTCTGTCTGGGTGTGAGGAGATACCGTCAGATCCGAAGGTTTAGATGCCACTAATAAGGTGATAAATTCTTTGGTATCAACTCGACTCCAGTTCCTGGCCATGAAGGGGCCTGAGGAGCAGGCTTTGGGGATAGAAATAATCGGGAGGGGTAAAGGGTAACCTGATGTGGAGCAGTTTCTTGGTAACTGAGCCTTTTCCTCGAAGAAACGGGTATGAAATGCCAAGCGTATGTTGTCTCTGGGATATCCCTGGAGGATGTTTTTATCTTTGTATGAGCTTGCTGATCTGTGCTACCAAAGGTGGAATTTCATGTATAGCTCTCTTCATCTTTGGCACAGTCGACCTTATTTTTGTTTGTCCAGCTTTTCAGTCAAAGATTCTTTATTCGGTTAATAAAAGCCATAAAGGCATAAAGATAAAAGTAAATGTATAAAGATCTGTTTTTCAAACTAGACACTAAAAGACCATAGATGCGTGATAGGTACAATTTGCACATATACATTTTCCTAAATCCATATTGCAAAAAATAAAATAGAGATACAATGCATTCAAAAGAAAATACTATGACAGTTCAGCATATGAAATTCATCAGGTAAAATGCTTTTACATTTCATCAAATAGGGTGCAAATTCAGCTAAACAAAAACGTCTTTCTGCTAATTCTTAAAACACCTGAGAAAAAATTTGCAACTCCAAGGCGAACCATACGCGAAGAAAGCTGATAATAATGCTTGCCTTGCCTGGGCAAAATGACAATGTTCATAGCGGAAGAATGTATTTTTTCCACAGGGAGACTATAAATTCACAAAAAAGAGTTAAGTGCAAAGCGTCCTGGTCAGAGAAGTTGTCACATGGACATGGTCTTGAATCCAAAAATAGATAGAAACACTGCAGAGGGACAACCTTAATTGATGTGTTAGAGGCTTTCATAAAAGTGCTCTAAACGAATGCTCTGGCGTGAGCAGGATGTCTTACATTAATTACTACACAGTTCACTGCCACAATTTTCCTCACCCTGTGACCCACGCAGCCCACCCTTCTGGCCATTATAATGTGGGGGGGGGGGGGAGGGCATGCAGTGCCCATTTACTACATTTCTGTCCCACCAGTGAGTGACCTTATGTATAAAGTCCAGTGTAGTTTCTTTTGATCCTTGGGTAGTTGGAGGAACTGATACATTTGCCACTAAGGGCTCTGATTCAGAGGACAATTCTAATGAAGTAAAGAGACCTACGCCGGGCATTAAGGGCAAGTTCGTAGACGATAAAATAACCTGAGTCCCTTTTAACGATGATGCCCTTATCACATCATGCACCTGGGTGACTGTGTCCGATTTAATTAAGGCCTGGGTATTCCCAGACAATTGAGTCTCCATCTAGGTTGAAGACTTATTGCGATGGTGAAACGCCCCGTTTGAGCCACAGGATTTGTCTGTAGGGGTCCGTGTACAGTTCCGGCCCACATGTGTGTGTACATCCACACGACTGACCCCTGCAGCCACCGGTTTCGTGCCAAGGGTTTGAGACTCAGCTGCAGTCATAGAGAAGGACTCTAACTTCGCCTCAATACCTTCCAGATGCAAAAGAATGGGGATATCAACATGTTGAACAAGTATTCCAGGCTGGGGAGTAAAATATCTAGAAATTGCTCCGAATCGGTTTTAGCCGGTAGGCAAGCCTTGCTCTATAATTGGGACAGAGTTTCTCTTTTCCCCCCAATCTTCTTCCTTTTTTTAGGGGGCCCATCCGGGCGGTGTCCTCTTCTACTGTTAGTTGCCCCTTGTTGCCATTAGTGCAGTTGGTGGACATGGTACACAATACTGGTGAAGTCGAAGATCCGGAGCCAGATACTGCCCTTGCTGCCTCATGAGTATCATGGCTGTCAGACGACAGCAAATCCTGGCTGGTGTTATCTGCTCCCAGGAAGAGCCTCCTCTCAGTCATAGCTATCACCTTAGAGATAACCTTGGCTGCCCTAATTAAGGAGAGTCTATAGTGGAAGCAGTATCCCCACCTGTAGCCCCAGCAGGTAGTTTCCTTTTGTCCATTGTTGGTGGCCTACAGTAATGCTAGGCAGATATCTTAAAGTCTGAATGACCTACCCCCAGCGGCAGGTTGTACGGGGCTCATCAAACAGATCAGTGGGTTCGGAGAACTTATTCTTCTGCAAAAAGACTACCAACTAAGAGCTACAAGAGACTGCCAGATGTCAAAATATCTACAAAAATTAAAAGAAACAGTACCTTGTTCCTTAGAACAGGCCAAGAGACATGGTCCAGCCCAGCCTCGGTCAGTCGCGGATAGGCGCAGACGGGCCTGCTCTTGGCCCGGGTGCGACCCGTGCTGCGGGAGCCTTGGAGAACTTTAAAACCAGCCCCTCCTGGCACGAAGCAAATTTGGGCGGCTTCCTGTGGCAGTGAAAACTGGGGCTTGTGGTCCGCCCCTCTATGTTGCATACCAACGTCCCCCCGTGCTGCAGGAGCCCTGAAGGACTTTAAAACCAGCGCCTCCTGGCGCGAAACAAACTCTGGTGGCTTACTGCGGCTCCATGCCGCTGCAATACCTGAGGCTTGTGGTCCACCCCTCTATGCTGCTTACAACAGCTCCCGTTCAGCTTGTCTCTTTGGGTATTATAACTACTTTAGCTGGAGCATTATGTTATGAAACCGTCCATTTGGTTACATTGTTCTGGTGTGGCGGATCAGAAAGCCGTTTTTTCTGTGCTGTATCTTTATTGGAGAGGATGGCAATTTCTCATCACAGCTCTTGAAAATACTGATATAGCCTTGGTCTTAGCGAGGGATAGCTGCACACTACACTGTTTTTATTGTGGTATCTTTTTTAGAGGAGTGTGGGTATTTTGGTTTTTGCTCTCTGTTGTTCCTCCTTCCTTGATTTGGCGGATTACCTCATGATGCATGCCTAATTTTACTTATTTTGCTGGATTATTTTTAACCCTAGGTTGCTCGGTGATTTGCCCAGCTGATCCTTTTTCTCACCTGCTGTGTGATCCATATATCAATTGACAATGGACTGATTCGATGTCTCCTGATTTACATGCTCATTTTGGGCACGGAAATTGGCAGGGCTATGGTTTTCTTTTGGTGCTCTTCCACGAGTTGCCCTCAAATTTGCTTCCTTGTGGGTTCCTGGGCTCGCAGCACATGGCAAGAGTCAGCTGCTCTCAGCCTTCTATTGACATGCTTGCCACTACAACACTTTTCAGTGTCTGACTATGGCTCTGCAGTGTGATGGAGATATGAAGGGGGTTCGTACTTTTGTCAGTTTTTCTTTGATATTACATTTTTTGAGACCCTTTGTGGGTTAGTGATAATCAGGAAGAAGAAGGTCCTTTAGGGTCCCAGCAATCATCTGTAGGGGGGGGGGGGGGGGGGGTGGAGTGGGTAGTTCACCAAAGTCCAGTCTCGTGGTTGTCGTGCCACTCTATTATTACGCTCCTCCCTCACATATGATATGTGAAGTTGAATTTGCCCAACAGGATTATTTTTAGCTGATGGATCACCCACAGTCTTGGGGTAACCATAACTGTAGCTGCTGGCATAGCGGGACCTGCCACGTTTGAAAATGTTTCTGAGGATGATCACTCTTTCTGGGGACATTTTGGGAAGTTATAAACCTCAGCCTTCCTTAGAAGATTTAAGAAAGTCATAAACCTTGGCCTTCACTATGTCCTATTTATCTCCGGGATCAAAGCATTCGTCTTTGCTTTGGTCATGCCAATCTCTGGTTTCTCCGATTTCACTTCCTTTTTCTTAGTTCTTATTTGCTCCTGTCTTACAGACCTCGATATAACATGTGTGCCCCCTATTTTGGCCGGAAGATCAATCAGCTTGTCTTACTTCAAATGGAGGTATGGACATCTGCCCCCCATTGAGCGGATTCTGGTCTGCAATGTATCATCTAACTTTTGCCTCCACTTCTATGGTGAGGTCGTGTTCTACTGTATTATTTTCATGTAGATTAGATCAGTAGTTTGATACTTCCCTACTTGCACTGTGCTAATTATGCTCTGCTCCTCCGCCTCAGGCTTTTACATCCTCTTGACACTACATTATCTGCCTCTCTGGGAGTGTATTTAACAGTGTGCTCATATAGAGGTATAAGTGTGGATAAGTGGCCCTGCCCTCACTCTTTCTGGGGGTCAATCTCAGTTAAATCCCAAGTGTACACTGTTTCTGTTTGAGTGTTCACAAGCCCCAAGTGCCTCTTATGCCTGTGGTTACGATACTGTCCCCAGAACTGGGCTTGCCCTTCATGGGCAAGATAATTAACCTACTAACTAATGTAAGATGTGGAATTGGGAACCTCACCTATTAAGATAAACAGCAGTATCATAGCAACTCTGGGAAAGTAGCAACATGAGGCTAAGTGAGCAGTAAGTTCCTTCACAACTTACACAAATGGCACGTGGTTCATGCATTGAAGATTTTCCTACAACTTTGACCCTTCCTGAAGATGAGGACAGGAATGGTAAAGCAGTGACCCAACAAGCTGTTAATATCGGCCAGTCAAAATGCTTGAACCCTGGAACCTATGGCACAGGTCGTGTCTTAGAAAAAGACCTCTAACAAGGGGGCAAGGAAAGAAACGTTGATTCCAAACTGCCAAAGAGGGACCCTCGACCTTTCAGCATAGAACTGCACAGCATTTAGTACATTTTGTGAATTTCTATGACTCATTCAAAGGCGATCATCCCAGCAATTTCACCGAGGCCTGTTTCCCATGACAGCAGGTTTCTTTACTGTAGGAGGCTGGCTTAGTATATTGCGCACACTGATTTAAGTGAAGCACCTTGCACTAATACAGGCAACCCTTAAAGTGAGTTTAGTGGTCTTAGACAACCATAGAAAGCTCTCTAAGTGGTAGCTGTGGAGAGCGGCTTTCAGGCTTAGTCCAGATGGAGTGTTAAGCAGCTTGTTTTACCAGAACTAATCATATAGTGCAGGTTAAACTAAAAAGAACAACACAGTGTAGTTATAAAAATAAGTATATTTATTATATTCACAGTTACTAACACATTGGTATATCTCCTACCCGGAGATATCAACACAATACACACAATATTTCAAAAGTAAACCAGTATGTTAGCACAAATACACAGTGGTCTCCAGGGGGAGACCAAACCATATACTAATGAAAGTTGAATGCGAACTGCGACGGAGGTCGGAACTTGGACCAGAAGAAGCAGAAGAGCTGGGAACCTAAGGAACACCACAGAGGCTGTGTACAGATTGGAAACAGTCACCTCACCCGTGGAAACCACAGGAACCAGGATACCTACACCAGAGAAGCCGGGTGCATAGGTGCGAAGTAACGTTGGAAACCGCCGTAGACCACAATGGAGGACTTCAGTGAAAATGCAGCTGGAGAAGAAGGTGAATGAGTCCAGAGGAATCAAAGGACGGATTCTTGAAGAGAAGTACCTGCAAGCAGAGGGGACAGAGTCTATGCCACTCAGAAGGGACCAGGAGGCATGGAAGACCAATTACCACCGATGACGGAGGATGCAGGAGTGTTGATAGTGACCTTGTCGCTGCAGCTGTGAGGACCAGGTGACGCTGTGGAAGACCAGGAGCCGTTCACGAGCTGCCCCACGTTGGAAGTCAAGGACAAGGGAGTTGTGTCCGGCAGGAGCACCAACAAGCCTTGGCAGCAACAGCAGACGTAGTAAATTAAAAAGGTGCAACGTTGGGACCTGCAAGGTCCAATGGACTCACCAAGTGCAGGGTAGTCAGAGCAGGCCGCGAGCAAGCAGGGGAGCCAACTGAAACCAAAGAAGACCCTCAAGAAGAACCACAGGTCGAAGGCACAAGAGTTGCAAGAGGACCTTGAGCAGCTCACCAAAGATGCAGGCCCACGGTGCAGAGGAAGCGGTGAGAACGAAGATCTTTTCCAGGTAGAGATGCTGGAGTTTCTTGTAGTCCGAAGATCTCTGGAGGATAGACTCAAAACGCCTTGGAAAGTCAACGCGGTGCACAGAGTTTCTGTTCAATCGGTTCAGACAAGGGATACTGGCCTCAATCTTACAGAGAGGAGAGGTCATGCCTCGAGGGACTTGTAGCACCACCAAATGTGTTGCTAAGCCTTTTGGAGTCTGTGGGACGTCAAGAGCAGCAGATCGGTCAGCTTTGATGTGGTGCCTTCTGATGCAGGGGAGTGACTTCTTCACTCCAAGGGAAATTCCTTTGTGTGTCTGTGATGCCCACAGGCCTGGAGAGGAACCTGGATGAAGCACAGGCACAGATGATGAAGAAGACTTGCAGAACAGCAAGACCAGGAGCAGCGGGAGTCTTCCTTGGTGCAGTCTCAGTTACAGGTGAAGTACAGCGAAGTCCAAGGTACCCAGATGGTTAAAGTTTAACTGGTTTCGGATTTGAATCTTGTCCAACTATTAATCTGAAGAGCCACCCACAGGTAAGCCTAAGTAAAGGGGTGGGACGATTCAATGATCCCTCCCAGAGGGGAGGATACTCCCATGTCCTTTGCTTAGTTTTGTGCCAGAGCGGGAGCCCAGGCTCCCTGAACTGGCTCAAACTGGAGTATGCAAGGAGGGTACCAAATGTGCCCTCCAGAGCAGTCTGCTGCTGCTGGCAAGTACCCCCACCCCAGCCCAATACACTAAGTCCTGTCTGGGAGGTGGTCACACCTCCCTGAGGCATGAAACATATTATTCTGCCTTCCCCTGCTTGAGCTCAGCTCAGCAGCATGAGTGCAGAAACGTTTCTGTGGTCGGCAGCGGCACTAGCTTGCTGTTAGACTCTGAAAGGCTGGTACCGGGAATACAGGGGGGCACTCTAGAGGACTCTCAACCCTCCCTTCCCCTGATACATGGAATCCTACATCCAATACTGGAATCTGTGTTGGGGTAAGATTACAATATATTGGATACCAAACAGCCAATATATAGTTAGACATCTCGTAATTGACTTGTTGTCCATTATATGTTTTAAATGGCTGACCACACTTACAAAGTCTGGAGAATCGACTCCGGGGTTTGTAGGGGTGCTCCGCTCATGCAGGGGCACCCTCATACTTGTAGCCAAGAACCCTGCCCTCGGGACTGATGAGACTGCCATAGTAGTGACTTAAAGGTTTTAAGTGTAGCGACCTCAGATTTAAGGGAACATATCTGTGGTGAGGGGTGCAAGTACCCACTCACGCAGGTTGCAATGGCAGGTTTGTAGTCACAGTTTGAGTGATCTCTCATGGGTGGCATACTAAATGCTCAGCCCATGGGAGACTACTGGTATACCTATTCCCTGGGTACCTTAGTACCATATACTAGGGACTTACAAGGGTACAAGAGTAGCCAATTTTGGAGATACCAACGTACTTACCATTGTCAAATTAAGGGAGACAGCACAGTGACAGGGGTCCTGATTAGCAGGATCCCAATCAGACTAGTTAGACACAGCATAACACCAGCAAAAAGTGGGGGTAACCATGAAAGCAGATCCTACATTTACTCTCAGCTTTTTAGGGACACATGGGTGTTGGGTTAACCTATGCTGCTACGCCTAGGAGGTGATGAAAAGGCCAGTAGATGACAATGCAGTGGGGCTGATGAGACGGCAGCGCACATGGTAAACTCAACCATGTGTACAATACAGCGACGAGGGTGGCACCATGTACTGCGGAGGGCTGGGGCTAAGGGAACGAAGTAAGTGAGGCCATGGCAAAGAGTAGAGGCTCATTGAACTACTGTATGTGAACTTAACATTGATTTTGAGAACCTAACTGCAGTTGTTTACAATATATTACAAATATAGGGAAAATCAACCCTTTAACATTTCTAAATTCAAATTGAAACTGACAACATTGTTGCGAAATAGAGAATTCCTTGGATTTCGTTTGATTTTTTTCCATTTTACATCGCTAACAATGATATTATTGTATATACGATGCCAAGATTTACGTGTTTAAAACTTGTTGGATGCAGGAATAAATGATTTCATTTTTGTGTTACATGTTTCTTTTTAAAGAAAAAAGGATTCAATTATTCCAGACTTTAAATGAAAACGTCTTCAAATAACACGGAGAAGTAATTTATGGTGCACTGCATTAAAAACAGAATAATTTACGTTAATTCCAGCTGATTCAGTTAGAATAACACAAACTATTAGTTATGGGATGAAAATGACAATAAACTGGACTAAAACAGTAAAGTCAAGCAGCCACCATGTAACAACCCATCTCCTTTCACCGGAATTCCCATTGTTTTTGAACCCCTCAGGCATGGACACCTGGGAATTGAACGCAGTGTGTTACATTTGTTGGAACAGGATGCTTCCATTTAGAGAATGCACTCACCGAATGTGTCTTCAGGCAGGTGGCACAAAATCAAGATGTGGGCTCACGTCCAAGCACTGCAGCCTTTCTGTTAAGCACGCAATGTAAACTCCCACAGTGTACGTCCTCAAAGTAACGTAGAGGCAGGTAAAATGGTCGGTGTTACAATTGGGCTGGCAAAGTATTGTGATTTAGCCTTCAATGCACGCGGCCGGAGGGTCTTCCAATCAAACCTGTGAGAGCTCAACCACCCTCAATCTTTGGTCTATCCTCCATCTTCCTCAGTATCGCTAAAAGGTCCGCATTTGTCATGAACCATTAACAAGGACTTACTTTCAAAACGAACTTTTTACATAGCAGGATCATTTACAACGCATGCATTTATTTCGCATACATTTATCTTTTTACAAAAGGATTCGTAGTATATGTGACATAACTCATAGCATATACATAAGTGTACCTTATTTTCAATTAAAACGGTGACGAGATTAAGACAGTTATTCAGTAATAAATTAAATAAAATTAGCACTAAAGTGTAGTTTCGGAACTTTATCACGCTCAAGCATCTTTGTATATGAAAACGCTGTTTAAAAATTAACTTAAAATACAGTAGACGGCAGCGTTGAATTAAGGTAACATCCATATAATGCTCTACTTGCTGTATTTCAAAGCGACCACAATGTCCAGATGGCAACTATTAACCTTAAAATATTTACCTTTTACATTATTTATTGCCATTTTCATTAAAAGAAGGCAACACAAACATACATTCACAAGGTAGAGGGCAAATAAGAGGGGAGAACGGGGAAGCACTGTTAAAAAAATGATTTCTATCTGAAACATTACTTTCTATTATTTGTACAATTAATCGTGACATGCCAGCCATACGCGGGTCGCTACTCCCGCATCGAACTGCGGATAACATTGGCGGCTATTATCATGTAGTGGCTATTTAGCATACCGCCCTACTTACAGCCAATGTATTGATAAACCGTTCCTCTAATCACTTTGGGGGCATTACAACCTTCGCAAGTCACGCCATTGCTGTTCTGGTGAACACTTTTGGGGGCTTTATTATCTGTACCTGACACGCCGGATCCCGCTGCCGTCCTTCCTGTGCTCTCCCCCTGCCGCCGCTGCTCTTCGTCATCTCAGCGCGGCCGCAGTACGGGAGGGGACCACAACCTCCAAGTGCCTTTGCGGCAGGGAGCCGCCGCATTCAACATCGCGCCAGGAGGCGCTTTAAATCGCGGACAAGCCCCGCGTCGCGGGATCGCGCCGGGCTAAGCCCGGACCAAGGGCGGGCCCGTTCAAGCCCGTTAAAGACCGAGTAAGACCGGACCGGGCCCCCTCTCTACGCCCGCTAAAAGGTGATTTTTTGTGAACATTATCAGCTTATTGTTTGCTTGGTGGCATTTTGTACTGTTTGCACTTTAAATAGCAAACAACAGCTGAACTGAGGCCGCATAGTGACTCTGTAAGCAGACATGACTACTTGCGGCAGCAGGAGTAAAACCGCAGCAGGGGGTGATAAATTAACAGGTACCCTGGATGATTTTATAATTCGTACAAATTCAGTTATCGACCAAGGCATACGCCTAATGGAACGCAGGGTCTCTCAAGACCTAGCGTTCGCGAGAAGATCATCCATGGGACACCTAGCGTCAGCTCGTACACCCATACCTGAACCTGCCAAGAAAATTGACCCGTTACTGGTCCATGTGGATGTACACTGTATGCCGACAAGGGGAGATCTGTCAATTTCCACCTCCCTATCAGATTCGCTGATAAGTTCAGTCCTAGAAAAAACTCCGCAGTTTATCTCGGATAGCTTGCAGGCCATAAGGAGCTTTAGCTCATCTAGGGAGAGGAGGGAGGGTGCTAAACCCAAAAAGAAAGCTACCAAGACGATTACTCCAGGGCCAACAAATCCTAAGACTTCGAAATCTAAGGATGCTTGTGTTTCATTCAAAAATTAGAGGGCGAGACAATAACAGGCTAAAAAGAATAATGACCTGTTACCCGCAGAAGCTGTAAATGTTGCCCTGGACTTATCGGACGTTGATGTCCCTCCTACTAATAACATAGAACATCAGGAGGACGACTTTGATGCCCAATTCCTAGAAAAAATGGGGAATTTGTTTAAAACCCTCTTGATACCACTAGAAACTAGACTAGTGCACATTGAAAACCAGCTTAAGGTTTTGCATCATCTCACTAAGAATCCACCACATCCAGGGGTAAAATCGATAGCAAATGGTCAACCAATAAAACCTGGCCAATCAAGCTTAAAAACTAAACAATCTCCACCACCTGCCCCAAAGGTAACTAAAAATCCCGTAATTCCTACAGAGAAAAAAACAGCCGTCAAACACCCTGGCCAGACCACTCAAACCGGGAGGGAGGAGATTCCATCAAATACCCTTGTTGTCCCCCATAAAAACAAACAATGGGAAAGGGTGGCTACAAAGGGCAGACATATTGTAAACCTCCCCCCAGAGGCGAGCCCTTATGTAGTCGTCATGACAGGAGTTCCTGAACTGGAAGAATTTGCAGAGGAGCCAATTTGGTCCCTAAAAAATAAAGTTGCCTACTGGCTTAATATTAACCGTCCCCTTTCCCCGCATCTGTCCAGTAACATTATAATGGTACGTAGAGTACCATGGGTAGGGCAAGACAGGAAGACTATAAAAGGCGACTGTGTCTCGGTCAACTTCGGGGATCAGCGCACTGTCGACTACATCCGCTCATGGAGAACACAACTGAGCGGTGCAGGGATAGAAACTAGACGGCTATCATACTTGTACCAATCAAGGAGTCACCAAGGTCCTGAGTTTGGGGGGAACTGGGGAAATGGAGGTCTTCAGGAATGGGGTAGTTACCCAACTAGGAACCAACTGTACATGGGTAACTGGGGGGGAATTCCTACTGCTAATAGATATAGTTGCCTTGAGATTATGACTGACTGGTTAGGTCATCCAAAAAAAACAGTGGAAAGCAGGAGCAGGGAAACCACGCCAAATATGTATAGAAGCAGAATAGATCGCTCCAACACTAATCCACCATCCAAGCAAAGGCCAGACGAGGGCGTACTTAACTCTGCCATAGGTGCGCCACTTATTAAGGGCAAGATTAACAACAATAGCTTAGAAATCACCCAAACCCAGGGTCACCCATGCTGTAAAGCACTAAATACTATAGCTGCAAGTGACCGACAGGGGGCACAAGAAGGTCCATTGAATTCTATCCAGCATAAAAATGATACTCCTACACTGGCCGACACAGGAGGAATTTTAACTCTCCTGTCTTGGAACGTAGCGGGATTATCTAGCAAAGTTAAGGACCCCACTTTTGTAACATTTGTATACAAATTTAGCATAATCTGCTTACAAGAATGCTGGGAACAGAGGGAAACGCATCTAATTGGATATCGTACTTACTTCTCTGCAGCTAAACAGACCACTAGGGGCAGAAGTTCGGGAGGCTTGACGACATTTATATCAAATTTGTTACATATGGAGGTGAAGATTTTAAGTATAGGAGGGGATTACTATCAAGCATTGCTACTGAAGCTGGGAGGTAAACAACAGGTCATCCTGATTAATCTTTATAATAACATCCCAAAGGAAGATGCAGACAAGGTCATAGCGGATTTAAGTAACATCTTACACACACAACAGGACTCCGCCCAAACAGAGATGTGTGTTATCTTGACGGGCGACCTACACTGTCATATATGCCCTCAAAGTGATCTTGATACCTGTGTGGTGGTTAACTTGAAGGGAGACCCGTGCACCCACTTTGAGCACTCGAAGTTTGGTAATCTACTTAACAATCTGGTATGTGAATGGGACCTAGGCTTTGCCAATGAACTCTGTAGTCCTCAGATCGCCTTTCAACCTACCTTTAATGGACGCGGTCTGCGATCAGTGATTGATTTTACGTTACTCACAGCCAGCTACCATCGCTGTGTCCTGAGTTTTAATACAGAGGACATCTCAATGAGCGACCACTTCCCGATACACTCGTCATTCAGCTTTGGGTCGGGCAATCCTCAGAACACCGTAGTGGCCGAAAACATTTATCGCCACAAGATTGCACTGTCGAGAGTGAATGGTTACTCCATAAAATGGAGTAAGATAAATCCAGTCACTTTTCTGCACACCCTAATATCAGACCAGTTAAATGATTTTATGATCTGTCTTGCGGAAGACTCCAGCCCAACCGAGGTCGTATCTGCCTTCCAAAAAATAAAAGAGCAAATCTGTAATCAACTAACTCGCAAGAGTAGGCCAGGCGAAGGTAACATGACAGAGGGCTGGTTCGACTCGGAGTGTAGCAAAGCTCACGCGCGGCTGAAGCTAGCTCTTAAAAAGGTACCTAGAAACATAACAGATACAAGGATAGCCAGATCACTCTATAAAGCTGCAATAAAAAAGAGGAAGTTTGATTTAAAAGAGGAAGCCTGGGTAGCCCTACATAAGGCATGCGCACTGAAAGATAACACTGCCTTCTGGAGGGCCGTAAATGCCCCCTTTTTTATAGAAAGGAAAACGGACACAATTGAGATAGCCATAGAGGAGGTGGTATGGATAAACCATTTTTCTGAGCTATATAAAAAAGATGAGGCAGTTAGCTCGGTACGCCTCGGTTATCAGCCAGCTGAGGTGTCTGATACCCGGGGTCTCTTCCCCCTAGAAATAACCTTCTCCCTAGCAGAAGTAGAAATAGCTATTGCAGCGAGTTCTTTGAATATAGCTCCGGGACCAGATGGAGTTCCAATAGACACCTATAAGGCTGACATCTCTCTCTGGGCTCCCCTTCTGACCAATGTCTTAAATAGTTACACAAAAAAGGGATTTTCATCGACTTGGCAGGAGGCGATCGTAGTCCCAATCTTTAAGAAGGGCGATCGTAGTGATTCAAAGTGTTATAGGCCAATTTCACTTTTGGATTCGCTGATGAAAGTGGCTGGCAGAATAATACTGAAGAGACTACATACATGGGCCAAGGAGGCTAATGCCCTGTCTAAGTTTCAGTATGGCTTCACATCTGGCGTAGGTACAGTCGAGCAAGAACTTAATCTGACCATAATCACGGCCAAGTACATAGTGGCAAAGAAGGGTAACCGATTCATGACCTTCGTTGACCTTAGCTCAGCGTTCGATTGCCTAAGTCACGAAGTATTATGGGACACCTTACAAGATCTAGGCATTATTTATTTATTTTATTTAAAACACTTATATAGCGCAGCTGTCACCTTGCAGGTATCCTGGCGCTGTAAGAATAAAAATAACTCCTGAGGTAGAAGGCAGTGGGGAGCAGCAGATAAAAGTAACCAAAAAATGTTTAACATTTTGGGAAAAGCCAGGTTTTAATCCGCTTTCTGAAAGGGAAAAGTTCAGTTGTTTGGCGAATGTCAATAGGCAGGCTGTTCCAAAGTTTTGCGGCTGCAACTCTAAAGGATCTTCCCCCAGTCCTGACCTTGTAGAATCTTGGTACTGTGACAAGACAGGCTGTGGAGGAGCGTAGGGCTCTGGTAGGTGTGTACCAAGTAAACATGGATTGCAGGGATCTGGGCCCAACTCCGTGTAATGCCTTGAAAACAAGACAAAGTGATTTGAAAGCCACTCGCTGTCTCATAGGAAGCCAGTGCAGCTCGGCCAAAGCCGCAGTAGCCGAAGATCTCCTTGTCCAGCCAAGGGCCAGTTTGGCAGCGGCAGATTGGACTCTTTGGAGTCGATCTAGCAATGTAACTGGGGCCTCTAGCAGCATCGCATTGCAGTAGTCAAGGCGACTAAGAATAGTACACCTGACTATTAACGCCCGGGCCTGTGAGGGAAGAAGTGGCATGATCTTGCGTAGGGAACGCAAGAGGGCCGAGCACGTGGACACTGTTTTCGCAACCTGAGTTTCCATGCTGAGTTTGTCGTCCATCATGACACCTAAGTTGCGGACGGTGGTGACCGGCTGAGGCTTTTCTGGGGCTCAAAAATCGGTTGGAAACACGCGAGGGATCCGACTTCCGGCACAGTACAGAACCTCGGTTTTAGAGGAATTGAATTGCAGGGAATTTTTATGCAGCCAACCAGCTGTGTCTCTCAGACAGTCGTGGAATGATTCCAGGGGGATCGATTCTTCACCCTCCCAAGAGAGGATGAACTGAGTGTCATCAGCATAGTTTATGGCTTTTAGTTTGTGGGATTTAATTAACGTAATCAAAGGTTTAAGGTAGACGTTAAATAAAATAGGGCTGATGGACGAGCCTTGAGGCACCCCATGGGGAACTGGGGAGAAGGCAGATTAAAACGGGGGGAAGAGACACAGCCTGCTTCCTGTCCCGCAGGAAGGAGTGAAACCAAAGCAGGGCGGTGCCGTCAACCCCTGCCTCCCTCAGTCTTTCCAGCAGAATCACATGATTGACCGTATCGAATGCGGCAGACAAGTCCAGCAGGATCAGGACTACTGCCTGGCCCCTGTCTGCACGCATACGGAGGTCCTCCATGGCAGTGAGAACAGCAGTTTCAGTGCCATGGGCCGGACGAAAACCAAATTGAATTTCGTCCAGGATGTGATTCTGCTCCAGATGTTTAGAAAGACAAGAGCTCACCCAGCGCTCGGCGATTTTCGCCGGGAATGGTAATAGGGAGATAGGCCGATAGTTTGATAAGCACTGGGGGTTCAAGGAGGGTTTCTTCAGCAGTGGTGTAATGAGAGCCTGCTTCCAAGGAGCCGGAACAAATCCGCAGCGTAGGGATTGATTACAGATCCTGCAAAGAGTGCAGAAGAGTTCCACTCCGAAAGCTTTCCAGGTGTTAGGGGGCAGAGGGTCGAGAGGGGAACACGAGGAAATCCTACGAGCCAAACTATCGAAATCCACCTCCGAAATGGGGGGGGAATTCCCGCAAGCAGTCTGTGGGAGGACACCCTGGGCTTACCTTGTTATAGTCAGTAGTGTCAGCTCCAGGGCCGTTAAGACGGCCCAGTGAGGGGGAGGTGCTCAGGTTATGGATGATGGTCACAATTTTGTCCTTGAAAAACAGTGCGAGATTGTCACAGAGTGCTTGAATGGGAGGGATAGTTTTTTTGGCACAGTCAGGGTGGGTGAGGCTGTTAAGGATCTGGAAAATGCTTTTGGAGCGGTTGGCGGCTATAGCTATAGAGGAACAAAAGTAGGAGGATTTACATTTAATAATTGCAGATTTATATTCCAGGAGTTTGTTTTTCCAACATACTTAATTTTATTAAAGAACTTTATAGAGGGGCAGGGGCAAAGGTCCGCTTTGGTAAAAATGGCAAATGTACTAACAAATTCCCAATCATGAAGGGTGTGCGCCAGGGCTGCATCCTGGCACCCTTTTTATTCAACCTATATATAAACAGTGTGGCAGCCTTTTTAATTTATAAGGACTTGGATTACCCTAAAATAGATGGCGTAGCAGTGCCAATATTACTTTATGCGGATGACGCAGTCCTAATGGCAAGGACCCAAGTAAGCCTCCAAAAGGCGCTGAATAGCTTTGCAGGATACATGGACGAAAGAGGCTTAAAAATAAATGTAGGGAAAACCCTGACCATTTGCTGCTCCTCTAAAAAGAATCTACTGTGTAACACCTTTTTAAATCAGTCAAGGATAGCACTTACTAATACCTTTTCCTATCTAGGGATAGTTTTTAACAAAAAAGGTTCATGGTCCACAGCGGTAGCCGCAAGAAAGCTAGCTTTTATTCGCACTATAGGAGCTCTGAAACATTTTGCAAATAGACTGGGGGGCAGTCCGATACGCGTCCTGTTGGACATCTATAAGGCTAAGTGCGTATCGACTGCCAATTACGGGGCAGCTATATGGGGGATTGCAGATTCCTCAGAAATTCAAATGTGTGAAAATGCCTTTCTGAGATATCTGCTGGCTGTCCCTAAATCCACTTCTAGCTATGTATGTCACAAAGAGCTTGCCTTGGTCTACATAACAGATTTAATCAAGGTTTCCCCAGTCCTGTTATGGCATCAAGTGTGGACAACACCCGAAAGTGAGTTTAACCGGGCCACTATTCAGGATTGTGTCAAACAGCAGGGGGCAAAACATATCCATTGGCTTGGCTACGTAAAAGACTTTTTAACAGACATAGGCCACCCTGAGTTTTACAACGTCCCCTCCACTCTATCTTCCATCTCCAAAAAAGCCCTTAAGGACGCTTGTCTTGAGCATTTGGAAGAACAACGCGGGCAGATAGAGAGGAAGAAGGTGTCTGTCATTCAACATCAATACCTATTATATGGCCCGGGCACACAGCTATATTTGTCATTAAATTACTCTAGCTATAGCATAATGCTGCTAGCCCGCATGAGAACAGGGACCTTTTTAGAATGGCCACCTTTCCAAACATTAATGATTGGGCAAAAAATTTAACGCCATCTCCTTGTGATGATTCTTCCTTGCAATCATCTATACATTGTATTTTATTCTGTAAATTTTATTCGCATAGTAGGAAAAGATTTTTATTACCTTTGTTAAAAGCCTGGGGACTGAGACAATGTAGGCCTGCTTTTATCAAGATACAATTGTTACAAGATGAAATGACTATTTATGCTGTTTCCCTGTTTTTAAAGAGTATCATTAGGTGTAGATCCTCTATGTTATAATACCGTCTTTAAAAATACTGAAAATGAAATTAATTGAATGCATTGGAGGATTGTTTTTTATCTGCTGCGAATCTATGAACTGTTTTTATCTGCGAATCTATTAACTGCTTTTTATTGTTTATATTTTTTGTAATGTGCTTTTATGATTTTAAACAAAAAATCGAATAAAGCTATCTTTGACTTGACTTGATAAACCGTATTGTGCTACCTTCCATACAACGGCGGGCTGTGCTGGGAACACTAACTTTAGACATGGAGCGCGACTAAGCTCGCGCCCCGTACCACTGTTCGAATTAATGGTGACGTTTTATTCCGTTCAGAAGGTTTAGTTTGGATTCTGTCAGTTGCTGTTTTTCTCCACCAGGGTGCGGTTATTGGCTGAAAATAAACGTACCTTCTGTAACTTCTGCTCGCACGAACCATCCTTACAGCGTTGGCTGCGAGCTGGAGCAGCCCCGATGTATGAGTCTGCAGTTTCAGGATCCGGCACAAGGCTCCTGGTTTGCGTTGCAAAAGTCTCTCTTCAGTGCTGTGCTGCCAATGCTCTTTCCCTCGATTTGAGGGAGTTTGGAAATTTCAGCCTGCTATGGAACTTAATTAGTTGGTGAGTTTTAATCACAATTTCTAAGCGTTAAGAGCGAGTGTACCAAACGGTCTCGACGAATCTCAGAGGGGCCTTTGCTAAAATAGCGCCGCATGTAGAGAGAAATTTGGCATCATTGCCAATGCTAGAGAATAAAATGAGGCAGCAGGGACCCATTTTTTTGTGTTCACTGGTCAGGCCCTAGCTCACCAGTGAATGGTCCCTGAACACAAATCTCTTCGGACCTCACCTAAATTGCCCATAGCTTAGCTGCCACACGCTGAAGAGGGTGTTGGTGAGAGCTAGAAGGGCGGGTAAGGAAAGGGGCTAACGGGGTGTGAAAAATATCCTTTAGAGTATGATAACGAAAGACCACTTTAAGCTGGCAAATCTGACAAAGAAATAAGCATCCAGTGACGTGGACAAGGCTGGAGCAAGATGCGGTGCCCTGAATGCACACAGCTTCGTGCGCCTCAGACGACAGACGTCCTGGGTCTGTGCCCAGCTCTGAGGCGCCCTGCTGTGTGCCTAACCTGAATGCACACAGCTCCGTGCGCCTCAGAAGACTGGCACCTTGGGTCTGTGCCCAGCTCTGAGATGCCCTGCTGTTTGCATAAACCTGAACGCACACAGCTCCGTGCGCCTCGCAGAAGATGGACGCCCTGGGCTCTGCCCGCCTCTCAGAAGCAGAGGTCTTCAAACGTTTCGATACCGAGACACCCCTGTCAAACTTTTTTAGGCATAAGGACCCCCTCCTGACAAAAATTTCTAGAACTTGGTAGTCCTCATCATTGACAACTACCTACAACCATAAAAGCCCCCAATTCCCATAGCAAATCATTTTTACAGTGGGGAAATAATATGTAACGTGTTTATCAAGCGAAAGATCACTGAGCGTGGGGGAGTGGTCAAAGGTGTGGCTTAAAACAAAAAGCCTTCATTTATGAGGGATTGGCCTTGGGGAGCGCCGCAAGTCTTCTTGTTGCGCTGCCTATGCCAATGTGAAAGGGCAGGAATGCACCTTATTTATGAAATATGTCGCATTCCTGTCCTTTCGCACTGCATTGGCGCACAAATTGCTGCCTAGCGCCAATGCAGGCAGGATTGTTTTTGTGCAGGAAGGTGCCCAAGCGGGGCTTTCCTCTTTCTTTGTGAGCTGCAAAATGCAGCACACATGGAAAGATGAAAAAATACAAGGAGACATGAAAACATTTCTCCTCATTACACCGGCTGTGGGGATGCGTAAGGTTTTGCCGCTGCCCCAGGTTTACATGGTTTCGTAAATCTGGGGCAGTGTCATAATCTATGGGTGTTGCGTGGGAACACCCACCACAATGCCCATGGAACTCCTACTTGACAGACTAAGGCAAGGCAGCGACTTGCGCTGCTTTGTCTTACTCCATATGTATGAGGCCACAAGGGTGATTTTGCGTCGCCTCATAGATACGACTGCAACGATTGTGCACCCGGAGCTTTAAAAAAAATGATGTTCCCAGCGTCTCTAGCCTCTCATAAATCAGCCCCAAAATATTTTGCTAGTTTTTTTTAGGTCTTTCACCATCAGGTAGGTACATATTAAATAATGGGTAGCTTAAATGAAAAATGTATTTTAGAAAGTTGTTACTCGGTGGGAAACGCATTGTAGTACATTAGGAAACCTCTATTAAGTAATGCACTGCAGAGACCCGCAGAATTAAATTTGGTTGGTAAATTGGGGAATAGTGGCTTGTGGATTTTTAGTGCTACAGGGTAACAAGAAAGCACTGTGAAAGTGTAAGTCATTAATTTATTCTTGCATTACTCAAATTATAAGGTAGAAAGCTACAAACTGTGAAAATAGTTTTAGGATATAATGGAGCTTCCAAAATGCAGATTTTAGCAATACTAGAACATAAGTAATTCATTTTTTTTAATAACTGTCCCTTTAACACCTCCTCAGAGGTACCAAGTGATTAAAAACATGCACTTTACAGCCCAGTTGTTAACTCTTCTTACTACCAGTAAAAAAAATAAAAATTCTTTGCCATCACAAAGTAATTAAAGCCAGAACCACTCCAAAGCACCATTTACATTTGCAGATTAACTCAAAACGCACATTTGCATTTCATTTAGGCAAGCAGGCACCCTGGAAAAAAGGATTGTTTCACCTGTCTGCCCAGCCTCTTCCTTTCCATAAGAGACTCAATTACCTTCAGCTGAAGCATTTTAAGGAGCGGAATGAAGCGTCCCGTTTTCAAAAAGAAGAGCACATGTTTAGATTCCAGGTAGAAGTGGGGCCTGAAAATGTGTGACCCCCTTCCCAGAACTCAAGGGTCCCCATGGGGGTCGTGCCCCACAGATTGAAGACCTCTGCTCTAGAGGAAGAAAATGTTCCTACATTGTCTTGGTTCTGAAGGGATGAGTACTTACAATCATATGGACAAGAAAATAAGAACGTAGGGGGTGAATTTTCACAGGCATTAATGGATTTAGAGGATTATTTTTTGCACTTTCTATTTGCATTGCTAGCGACGGCTACATGTTCGCCCCCCAGGAAACCAGAGCATGATGAAAGAATTTAAAGACTATGTATCAGCCTTAAAAAAGCTATCTCTTATGTGTATATTTGGTACTTTACATAATGAGCTTATCCAAGATCAAATTATAATGTATGTAAATAATGAGGCTATTCAGGCAAAGTTTTATGTACATGGGGACTCGGAACTGAAGCTAGTAGCTATTATACAGAAGGCTGACGTTTCTTACAAATACTCTTTTTGTTCACATCATTAATAACTGCTGTAGCGTAAGTATAAAACAAAGGTGACAAAGAAAGGAAATGAACCTAACAGCACCGTCAGTATTCGCAAAAAGAAAGAATAGAGTAAGGGAAGTGATGATGGGAAATGTTACAGATGTAGGAGAAAGGAATGTTTAGCATATAGTAAGACATGTCCTGTTGTGAATCAGAAGTGTTCTTTTTGTGGCAATAAAGGTCACTTTTTTAGGGTTTGTAAAAAAACCAAGATAGAATAAAAGTGGTAAAAAATGGTGAAACTTTTTTTGATTCCGAGAAGATGGTACAAAATCAGATGGGAACAGTATAGGAAATGATAAGCAACTTAAGGGTGTAGTATGTGTACTTAGTACCAAATCACGTAATAAACCTGCGTTGATATTAGGTTAGGGGTGTGTAGAGATGCTGATTGTAGCTTATTCTGGATCACCATTTGCCAATATTTTGGAAGAAGAACAACTGCTACCACTACCTTCTGATGTTAGACCGGAAATTTTAAAGGAGACCCAATACCTATGGTGGGCTATCATAAAGTTTCCTTAGATTTTAAAAACAGAAAAGCTATTAGTAAATTATACATGGCAGAAGAAGGTCCATCTATACTTGGGTGGATTGGACAACGTGCACTGGACATCATTTTGAACCCAAGTAGTCCAGAACATGTAATTGTTTTGGGAGAGTGTGATATAGTTTGTTAGTTCGTTTTGACTGAATTTCCCGGTTTGATCTCAGGCGAAATTGGTGCCCTAAAGCAGTTTACCCATACATACACTCTCAAGAAGAGCACTACACCTAGGGTGCATAAGGGAAGGAACATACCTGTGATAGTGAGCAATGAAGTGTACCTGGAAATTGAGCATGGCATTATAGAACCACTTGAAGCTTCTGAATGGAGCGCACTCTTAGTGGTGGCTAGAAACTTTAATGGAAAGATACGTTTGTGTGTTAATTTGAGGGCTCTGAATCAGAATATCATTGTGATAAGGTTTCCCTTACTCAAGATAAATGAAATGCTGGCATTCGCGAAGGGTACACAATTGTTTCCTTTTCTTAACATCTGGTCTGCTTATCACCAGATTTGTGTACATAGAGATAGAAAACCATTTAGAGCATTCATGATGGTTGTGTTCAATATGGACATATGCCTTTTGGATTAGCAGCAGAATTGCTTCAAAAACTAATGCACACACAGTTTTGCTCTCACGAAGGAGTTATGTTTCCCCAAGATGACCTCTTGGTCATTGAGGAAAACAAGAAAAGTCATGATAAACGCCTCAGTGATGTGCTATAAACTTTCGGAGAGTGAGAATTAACTGCTGAATATGCAAAATTGCAAAATGTAAATGTGCTGTACAGAAGTAATTGAACTACCTTGGTCATGAAGGTATTAGGCCAAAACAAGACTTACTACCTGTTATTAATGATGTTATATGTCCCTCCAGCAAGGATGAGCTAAGGTCTCTACTACAGTTACTTGAATTATATTCCAAATTTTTAAAGAATTTTGCGGAAAACACATACTATGAGACAATTATTGAAGAATAGGATTACATTTGCATGGTTGGATGTTTGTCAACTGCTGCTAAAATGAGAACTGTGTTCAGCTAACCCCATTCATGGTTTTGATTCTACATTACAAACTATTATAACCACTGAAGCCAGCTGTAAGGGGCTAGGGGATGTGTTAATTCAAAAGGATCATGGAGGCAAGGAAGTAACAATTGCCCTTGTTCGAAGGCACTGTCCCCACCAGGGACGCACCATTCAGTTACATAGAAGGAATATCTCGCTTCTGATTGGGGTTTGGAACATTTTAAACAATTTGGGTGGGGAGCACATGTTGTAAGGTGTGATCATAAACCTTTAATCAATGTTCCCTTACAAAAGGTTTACCTAGTGCCACTCCCAGAACTGGCAACTTTTCTGTAAGGTTGGTGGACTATGATTACAGTGTTAAATATGACCTAAGTGTTAATAACAGGGTGGCTGATTACATGATTAGATTACCTTTCCCTCTTGAATAATTTTCTCAGGAAATTATAGAGGACTGTAGTGTAGCAAGGTTGAATAATGATGTTTGGAAAAGGATTACCAAAGAAGAATAGAACAAAACCAGAGAAGAGGATACATTTTTGTGGGTTTTGTGTTAACATGGAGACCATGGTTGGACTCCCAAATGTGGCTTGGATTTTTGGGACATTTGTAATGAACTGGAAGAATGCAATGGAATCAGAGGTTCCAAAGTTGTTCAACCAGACTACTTAATGAAAATAATTCTGAAGGTATGTCATGAAGGACATTTAGGGATTCTCAAATGTTAAATTTTACTGGTGGTCAGTGTTATATAAGGGCATGGATATCTTGGTAAGATTGTGTACTGAAAATGAGGGTGCCAATAAGTCATAAGTCACTTTGAAACCGCCTATTCATCCACTGGAGTGTCCCAGCATGGTATGGGAGACAGTAAGTCTTGATATTATGGGTCCGGTGAAAGAGTCTAATTGAAGTAAGTTGTTTGTGATGTCACTAATGGATTATTTTTCAAAATGGCCTGAAGTGAAGTTTGTGGAGTCAGCCAATACTAAAGTATTCTTAAAAAATTGTCTTCTTAGGAACATTATTTATGATAATGGTGCATAGTTTACCGCTATTAAATTCAAATGACTGATGGAAAGGAATAGTATTTCCCAAAAGCACACATCAGAATATCATCCTGAGGGTAACTGTAAAATTGAGAGGTTTAACAGAGTTATAAAAGGAACATATTAATTGGGTAGGTAGAATAATTGGAAAAGGGAGGTAGCGAAGACTGTTTGGAATATCGCATCGGTTCGATTTTGACAGGTACCAGCTCATTTTCTATTATGTTTTGGAAGACAGCTTTAACTAAAGATAATCGGACTTGGATGATGAGAAGCAAGACAATTGAGTGATGTTGCAAAGGGCACATTTCTGAAAGCACAATATAAGTACAAAAGGCATACAACGAGAAGAGAGGTGTGAAAGAG
Source organism: Lissotriton helveticus (assembly GCF_964261635.1). Taxonomy (NCBI): domain Eukaryota; kingdom Metazoa; phylum Chordata; class Amphibia; order Caudata; family Salamandridae; genus Lissotriton; species Lissotriton helveticus. The sequence continues at coordinate 520,159,392 of NC_136067.1, read as the reverse complement.
TGTGTGTTGAAGAAGGGCGATTTTGTTAGGGTTAAATAGTCTGGCACGGTTTGCAAGAGATATATCTGTTTTCTGATCCGCTAGAAGTTTTAGAAATCTCCACCAATGCAGCCAAACTGGGTGATGGAAGAGTGTGGTGTGTGTTGGCTGGCGGGTTGTAAGAATGGATAGAATACCCTGAGAAGGGAAGCAGTGTGCGGAAAGAATTTACTTGATTGAAGGATGAGGAGAGCATTCAGATGAGTGATGTTAGTGGTGTGGGTGAGGATTCAAGTTCACCTTTTGGTGAGCACGGTAACATTAGTGGCGAGGGTACACAAAAGAGCACATTTGGACGTGTGATTGACGTAAAAGATTACTGTAATACTTTCCAAATCTCTCACATCTTCTGGGAGGAATTCTAGACCAACCACTCCACCGTACAAAACTGCTTAAGCTCTGTGATGTTAAGGGTGTTTCTTTCCAAAGTCCTCTTTGGTTTCTCTCCATAAAGCCAATTCCTCTTCTGCATGCTCATCTACCAGACACCCGCGTAGGCGGAGTTCCTCCGTTACAGCCCATTCTTTGACATCCTTACTCCACCCTAACAAATTAGGTCCCCCAGTGCCCATCTATGTCATGGCTACTCGCCGTTTCGCAAGCAATAGCACCAGTTGTGCAAATCGCCATTGCATTTTTCCTCCATTACGTTGTTTAAGCATGCCCAATAAACAAGCTGTGGGTTCTGGCTTTAGTGTTGCACCCCCAACACACTGTAGTGTCTCAACCACCAGGCCCCAATAAGTGCGTACTGCGGGACAATCCCAGGCCAGGTGTAGAAATGTTGCTGAAGCGTGTGGCATCGTGGAATTGTGTTCGGTTTTGTGGGGTCTGTGCGGTGTAGTAGCACCGGGGTGATAAATGTGCGGTGTAGAAAATTGAAGTGGGCTAATTTGAATCGCATGTGCCCTTTTTTAAAAACTAATTTACAGGCCTCCTTCCACTCTGAGTCTGTAAAGGGTGCCCACAGCTCCTCCTTCCATGTCAATCTCGCCCTTGGTCTGGGCGTGTCTGTAATCATAGCGTTGTATAAGTGGGATATCAAGTGTCTACCCCCGCTAAACTCCTGTAGCGTTCTAAACAAGGATGAGGACTCCGGGGCAACTGGGCACGTAGGCCAGATGTCCCGTACTATATTAGTGATGCTGGCGTAGAAAAGCAATTGCCCCTGTCCCACCGCAAAACTGTCTTGCACTGCTTCAAAGGAAATCAGTGTGTCGGGGAAAAGATCTGCCAACGTCAGGCATACCCCGTCTTTCCAGCCCGTTACATCCACCTCTGACCCCAAGTGCATAAATGCTGGGAGGTCCCAAAACGTGAAATCCCTAACCCTTTCCCAAAGTGTCGCTGTATGGTTAATCAAGTAGAAGCCCTCTCCCTGTCCCCTCAGCCCTCCATTTAATAGTTGGGGAAATGTTTTTCCCCTCACGTCGTCCGTCAGCAGTTCTTTCTCCCAGTTGTTCTCCGCAGTCTGCCAGTGTGCTGCATGTTGGAGCTGAGATGCTAAGTAATAGAGCTCCAAATTGGGAAGGGCCAACCCTCTATCCTCCTGCGGCAGCTATACTACCTCTCTACTCACTTTATTTCTGCCGTCCACCCATACCATTTTTATCAGCAAAGAATGGAGTCTTTTAAGTACTGACCATGGGAGTGTATCCAGTGAAAGCTGAAGGGCATACAGGCATCAAGGCAAGAAGGCCATTTTGGTTACCTCCACCCAGCCTATAATGGACAAAGGGAGGGCGTTCCAGAAGTTGATCGAGCGGGCCAAACCCTCTGTCACTCGGTCTATATTGCATTGCTTCCGTTTCTGAGCAGTGTGCCTGACCATGATGCCCAGGTATCTGAACTAGTCTGTTTCCCAACGTAATGGCATCAGGAGAAGCACAAGGGGATCTCCATGACCCAGGGCACCAAGCGGAAAGATTATGGACTTGGCCATGTTAATGCACAACCTGGAGAGATCACCAAAAGTATTAAAGTGTTCCAACAAAGGGGCAACAACACTGCCGTCAGGTAAAACATCCTGCCGTCAGAATATAGTGATATCAAATGCCCTTTTCCACCAATTCGTCTCCCATAGCACCCCATTTCCTTTCTAACTCTGATAGCTAACGGTTGTGATTGGGCGGTAGGAGGCCAGATCCGATGGATCCCCTCCTGACTTTGGAATCATTACTATAGTGCCCTCTCTTAAAGTGGGAGGAAGGCTCCCTCCGCCAGGTCCTCTGCATAGACCTCCTGAAGGTGAGATGCCACCACCGCCAAGAATGTCCGGTGAAATTCCGCAGTAAATCCGTCGCTACCTGGTGCTTTCCCAGATGGAAGCAAATGGATAGCTATCGGTACTTTTTTTTTTTTTAAGTTTTAAAAACCTTTATTAGCATTAACACTGTCATACACAGCTTGCAGCCTACAACCCGGAGGCCGGCAGCGAATCCTTATCAGTAGTGCTTCACTTAGCTATTGTACTATACACAGCCATTTAGCCGACAACCCAGGGGTCCGGCAGCGCTTTCAACAAAGGTCATGCATGCACAATCAGGAGAATGTACCATCTTGTTTCTCCCTTTCTACCCAAGCCCTCGAACCTACCCATTACCGTCTACTTGCTATGTGCTCCGGTAGCGCTACTTCTGCCAGTGTGTGCAAACTATAATACCTAAGTAGTCTCCTGACTAAACAACCCCCCCCAACTACCCCTCCCCCCTTCACTCATTCCACCCCCCAACCTGCATCAGCTCTCATTCCCAACTGCGTCCTGTTAGTCTACCCTGCCTGTCTAAACATTCCAAGTCTACTCGTGGCGTCTTACCTATTTTGTGTGTGATGCCAAACTGCAACTGCACCACTCTTCCGACTGTGGCAAGGTCTGCTCCTTCCCCCCTCCGCACCATGTCAATGTGCGTCGCGTGCTATCTGTCTTCAGTGCGCCACCCTTGGAATATGGCTCTCCCTGTGTTCTCTAGTGACTCCTGTGCATATGCGTCCAACGCCTTTAATCTACCGGGTCGTCCCCGTCTAGGGGCTCAGGGGCTACTGTTTCCTCCACTTCCGTATCCGTCTCCACCTCCTTTGCTCTCACATGGGCTTGGTACAGGCTGCAGAAATTCTTAGGGCGGCTCATGGGAGGGAGTAGTGCGCTGTAGCACTCTGTCTGCGTACAGCAATACAGCATGTCATGTGCCCATCTTTTCGTGGTCGGCAATGGCCCTCTCATCCAGCACATTGCGACGACCCGCCTAGCCATCAGCATGCCCATATCAGCCAGACGTCGCACCGCAACCGGAAGTCCCCTAGAGTGACCTATAAGTGCCAGTGCCGGGTCAGCGGGCAGTTCTATTTCAAGAATCGAACTCATTTCAGTGAACACTCCGCCCCAGAATTTAGGAATTCCCGGGCACCACCACGCCAGGTGTATGAAGTCTGCATTCGGGTCACGACAGCGTTCGCATTCCGCCGTTTGACTGAGGCCGTACCGGTGCAACCTCTCCGGAGTGTAATACACTCTTTGTAGGTATTTAAAATTAATTAATCTATGTCTCCCATTAAGTGATAGTTTCCTGGTGCTCGCACAGCAATATTTCCACATGCCATCATCTATCGGTATCTGCAAATCTCTCTGCCAGGCTGTCCTAGCTTTCGAAAGCTGCTGTTCCCTGTGCGAGTCCCCCATCTTGTATAAGCGCGTGACCAACTTTTGGGGCGAGGAAGACTTAATCACGTAGGTGAGTTCCGGTACCTCCGGCGGTTCCGCTAGGTCCGGTCCCAAGAGGTCCAGCAACGTGATCCGCACTCTATGATATTGAAACCGAAGAAGGAGTGGGGCCTCACCTAGGGTCAGACTCGTCTGTTCCCAAGTTTTCACCATGCCATTTAAGAATAGTTCACCCGCAGTGGCGATGCCCATCGTACGCAATGCTTTGATCACCCCTTTCTCCGCCACCGGCGTTATCAACAGTGCCCACTCTATTGGCATAATAGGAGAGTACAGTATAACGCAATCTTGCGCCTGCAGAAGCGCATGGTTAGTTGCGGTAACAGAGTCCAGAATACCAGTTCTGCGGTCTACTGGTTTAAATACCGTTGCAGGTAATGGGGTCTGGTCGGCAAAAAGCCTTTCCATACGCACATGTGGGATATTTACTTTCCCATGAATCCACGTGTGTAGGTGGGCCGCCTGTGCCACTCTGTAGTACCGCTCCATGTCAGGTGCACTCAGCCCTCCCAACTCGTACGGGAGGATGAGAGACGTCCATTTTACCCTGGGCTGTTTGCCTCCCCACACCAGTCTAATCAGGATCTGCGTCAGGGTTTTGAAGAAGGCCTTGGATAATACTATCGGAATGGCATTAAAGAGAAATAGAAATCTGGGGAGTACCACCATTTTCATAATGGCAATACGTCCCATCAAGGATAGGGGTAATTTACACCACTCTTCCACGTCGTCTTCTAACTTGCTACATGCGACACCGTAGTTTTCGCGCAGTAGTACCTCCGGGTCAGTGTGGGGCATCATCCCAAGGTACCTAACCGGGTCAGTCGTCCATTGCAGCGGGTATTCCATATCAAAGCGCTCTGTCGATTGGAGTCAACGGAAATGCCACCGACTTCGACCAATTTATCCCGAGGCCGGATAGTGCACCAAAGCGGACCACCTCCCTCAGTACTGAGGATAGGTCCGTTTCCGGCTCTCTGACGTACAGTAATGTGTCATCTGCGTATGTCGAAATAACAATTTTGTATGTCGGGAAATTAATGCCCTCGTTGCTGTGATACTCCCTGAGGGCGCACGCCAGCGGCTCAGCAACTAGCGCATAAAGAAGAGGCGAGAGTGGGCAGCCCTGCCTGGTGCCTCTACTAATCTCAAAGAACTCCGACACTCGGTCGCCTACGCGTACTCTAGCAGTAGGCCGGTGATACAGTGCCCCAATCATTTGCAGGAACGGTTCGCCAAGTCCCAGCTTCCGCAGAGCCCGCGACATAAAAGGCCACTCTACCGAGTCGAAGGCCTTTTCCATGTCCAGGAAAATCGAAATGGCCTTTGCATCCTGGCGCACATGCTGCATAGTACCCAACACCGTGCAAATATTATAGGTGAGGTTCCTGTTTGGGATAAATCCCGCCTGTTCCGGCGCTACCAACTCTTCAACTAATAGCGCCAATCAGGTCGCCAAGACCTTGGCGTATAGTTTAGCATTGACGTTCAACAATGACAGCAGCCTGTAAGAGCCACATACATTCGGTGGCTTCCCTGGTTTGGGGATGGTCACTAGCAGCGCTTCCCTCATTGAACTTGGCATACTGCCCTCCACGCAGATGTCATCGAATAGTGCGGACAGGTGCGGAATTAGTTTGTCTTTAAATGCTTTGTAAAAACCCACCGTGAGCCCATCGGCCCCTGGGGCACTGTCCGATCGCATACCTGCTAGTGCCTCTGATATCTCGTCTTGATGTATGGGTAACATCAGGAATTCCCGTTGTGCGTTCGTTAAGAAGGGCATCCTAATATAGCTCAGGTAGTCTTCTATTTCATCCTCGATATTGTCAGATCTAGTGGCATAGAGCCTCTCGTAGTAACTCCTAAACTCCTCCACTATCTCAGCTTCTTCCGTAATAGTTTCCCCAGATGCCATCTCCAGCTCCGGAATAACCAATGGGCGCCTGCTGTTTTTCATTAGTTTGGCCAGGAGCGAGGCAGGACGCTCCCCCTCACTGTATGAGCTAGCAGTCGCATATTTACCCATGTGCTGGACTTCCCTATCCGCCTCCTCGTTGTATTCTGCTATCAGAGATTTAATTTCCTGTGTCACATTGTCATCTGATCCTCCCAGCTGTCTCCTCTCTAAGTCAGCAAGCTGCCTTTCCAGATGCCGTAACCTCTGGCGTATGGACTTGAGAACACTCAAGTGCTTCGACATGGCTATCCCTCGAATGTAGACTTTAAATGCTTCCCACACCGCTTGGAAACTGTCAACCGACCCTATGTTCGTTTCAAAGAAACTATCGATCTCCTCAGCGAGCTCGCCCCTGAAATGTTCATCAAGCAGGGACTACGGGGAAAAGCGCCATGTAAAGGGCGGTATCTATTTCACCGGAGACTTCAGGACCAATAGTAGTGGTGAGTGGTCCGAGAGGGTGCGTGGTAGTACCGTGCATGCTTTGGTATGTCTCGCAACTGAGGAGGATGCCAACCAGTAGTCAATTCTCGTTTGAATGTTATGATATGCCGAATAATGTGTGTACCCACCCCTCATTATGTGCCTGCTTCTCCACACGTCTACCATGTCTAATGTAATTAGCTCCGCCCTTAATTTCAGTGCTGCAGCCGAGGGTCTACGCGGGGGGCCCGAAGATCTATCTAGCTTTGGGTCTATTTCCAGGTTTAAGTCGCCGCCCCATAACATTTGCGCATTAGTGTACCCTCTACAGTGCTGCGCAAGGCAGTCATAAAAGTCCGGGGAGTCGTAGTTAGGGCCATAAACATTCACCACTATCAGGTCATATCCCTTCCCAGCACATCTCGATATTAAATAACGGCCCTCCGGGTCCGCTTTCAGTAAAGACATAGTCATTTTCGATCTAGGGTTTACCCAAGTCAAAACTCCTCTGGAATGTGTTGTAAAGCCCGCAAACGTATTGTTACCTACTAGGCCCCTACTCAGTAGCATCTTATTTGTTATAGGGAGGTGCGTTTCTTGTATGAGCGCTAAATCCACATTTTGCCTTTGCAAATAATTTAAGACCTTTCTGAGCTTACGGTGGTCATTCAGACCCCTCACATTCCACGTTAAAGCTCTGAGTGTTCCCATCTCCCCTTCTATTGGGACTCTGCGTGCATCAGCCATTTCGATAGTACAGTAGTGCATCTAACAGCAACAATTACACCAAAGCTCTTACAAGCAGTTTGGACAAACAGATTGAGCGACTTTGCATTCATATTCTCCCCCCACTTAACAACAAACTCCCCCCTCTCACCCTCCCCCCCCCCCCCACAGCCGACCTCCCCCAACCTGGCCCGGCAGAACCCCTTCCCTTCCTCTAGAACCGTCCAAAAGGTCGTAAGGTACCCTGTGGTGCATTACGCGCTGGGGCCAAGTTCGCCTGCTAGTGTTTATGCAGTTACCGTGCTTTTCACATCTATCAGGCCTATCTACCCGCCCCCGCCATGCCGCGTGTCGTGCACTCAAGTGAAGGAATAAATGACAAGTGACTGTTCAGTGAGTGACTCCGTCCTCCCTCCATCCCAGGCATGAACCATATTTGCAGGGTCTCAGGTAGAGCCCTTCCCCCCTTGCTACGTAACTCAGTGTACAGTTTGGACTCAATCGCGCACAGCCCCCTCCCCTGCAGCTAGTTGTGTGACCCCATGGAGAACCAAGGGGAAAGCCCAGCAATACAGTCAACTATAGAGTCCCTGCATCTCAACTTACGTCCCTATCATTCTTGGTCATCCAAGCGGCTGCTGTCGTCGTCTCCCTCGGCGACGTTATCTGTTCTGTTGTTCCGCTCTTTCGCCCAGGTCTTCATTGCTTTCTGTAACGCCTGTGTGTCCGTGAAGATGTGCGAGTGCCCCTGCCGATTGACTCTTACTTTTGCAGGGTAAAGCATCGCGTAGTCCAGGCCCAATTCTCTGAGCAGTTTCCTGAAGGGGACAAACGGTTTCCTCGCCTCCTGTATCTTGGCAGTAAAATCCGGGTACAACGAGATGGCTGAGCCCTCATATTGCAAGGATTTATGTGTCCTGGCTAGGTGTAGCGACGTGTCTCTGTCGCGGCAGTTTAAGAGTTTTGCTATGATCGGCCGGGGCGGTGCTCCGGACCGCGGTATAGGGCCCAAAGTGCAGTGCGCTCTTTCTACTACAAACATTGCTGAGACTGCGCCGTCGCCTAGGAGAGTGGTGAGCATACTTTCCACAAATGTTTCCATCGGGCCAGTAGATGTCGATTCCGGCAGGCCTGTGAAGCGAAGATTACAGCGCCGCGAACGGGCTTCCAAGTCCTCCGTCTTATCCAGGAGCGCCTGCATACATTTCTCAGATTTTTTGTTGGCCAGATCAAGCTCCATTTGGGCCTCCTCCACTTCAGACACTCTGCGCTCAGTCATGTCCAGCCTTTCGGCGTGCTTATCTAACCGTTCAGCCATGCGGTCCATTCTATAGGTCAATGCGTCTATTTTTGTGCCAAGTGATGATATGCTCGACTGCAGACCTTTCTCCATTGTTAACAGTAGGGCTTTGATGTCGGAGCTCTGGTCCTGGTCCTCTTCTGTTCGCCCAGTTGCTTTTTCCACTGCTGGAGATTCACTTTGCTGCAGACGCCTCTGCGAGAAGGGGAGCTTACTCTGGGTCTTATCTCTTTTACCCATCGTGGAAGGTAGGCCAGGGGCTGTGTCCCGAGACGTGCTTTGCCAGGAGGTCCACAGCCGTCGCAGTCCCCGGGGCTCACTTGCAGCGCACTGCCGTAGGTCCGATGCGTCCAACTCTGCACTGCGCCTCCCACCGCTTGTCCGGCCTGAGGAGATCCGGCCTATGCGCCACCAGCCCCTGTAAGCCAGGCCCCCACTCCGGTGTGCTCCGCCAGTGTGGTACAGCAGCGCGAGAGGGGGAGAGGGGGGGAGAGAGGGGGGGGAGGGAAATGTCTCTCCCAGGCTCTTCTCGTGCCGTGGCCCCCAGCAGCAGATCCACCTGATGGCTCCCTGTATGCTCAACAGCCCCCGTGTGTGGCAATAGTATGCAGGTCCTTCCCCCAGTATCACTGGACCGTTTGCTTCTCCCCTCTCTCTTACCGGCCATGCGCCCAGCGGCGGGGGCACAGTCCCAATTTGTGCTCCGGAGTCCACACCAACAGAGCGCCGTCTCGCCCGGGTGTAGCTACTGCGGGTGAGCACCGCACACCAAGGCAGGTCCGAGGCCTCCCTCTGCAATGGCCGCCCGCCCTGAGGGGCCCGGTTCGTCTATCCCTGTTGCTCCGCCGCTCCTCAGAGGGGTCACAAATCCACGGGTTCGGGCCGCCAGAACCAGCGTTCAAGTTTATTCTGTGCCAGGGCTCGGGGGAGTGGCGACGATCTGATGTTTGCGGCGTTCAGATGGTCTGCCTGGCTTACCGGCTCTTCTTCTCCGGTTCTGCCCGGACGTCGGATGACGCACTCCAGGCAGGCCCTCCACTCTAGCGCGGTGTCGCCCGGCCTTGGGAGCCGCCACCAGTCTCAGTGCCGTGCACGGGTCCAGACTGCAACCCGCGCGGCGAAGCTCGATCCGGAGGCGCACCGCCAGCCGAGGCGTCCGCTGCTGGGCTTAGGGACTCGGAGTTCCCACTTGGGTGCAGGATAGTTGAGGATAATGCCGCGGCTTCGGCAGAGCTGCGGGATCAGGCGGCCATCACAGTCGCCGGCAAGCTCCGCCTCAAGCCATCGGTACTTCTTCTACTAGCAGGGGTTCGTCCAAGGTTTGGCTCCCCTCCTCACCCAGTTGAGGGATCAAGAAGTCTCTAGAATACTCATAAAATTGATCCGGGATGGGATCCCCCCCGGGGATGCGAATACCCTCTCGAGATGGTCCCTAAACACTTGCACTATATCACTCTGAGTGCGCACGTCGCCTCCATTTGGATTCACAAGATGAAGCACCTCAGTGCGGGGTGTCTCTCTCTTTAGAATCCATGCTAGGAGCCTTCCAGATTTATCCAGTTGCAGATATAGTAGCTGTTGGCATGATGTTAGTGTGTATTTTTCGGTCACACGCTTCCGTAACCTGCCTCAATAGTTCAGTTTCGGTTTTCTGTCCCTCTTTGTCCCCCGTCTCACCCTGCAAGGCTGCTAAGTCTCTCTCCTTTTCTATGAGTGTCTCCTGCACTCCGCATGTAAGAATCATACATTGACCCCTAAGAACGGTCTTAAGCGCTTCCCACTCTGCTGCGCGACTTCCCGCCGTGTTTCAGTTCAATTCAAGGTAGTCCCCCAGTGCTTTAGCTAAATCGTCTTTCCCCGCCGGGTCCTGAAACACTTCCGAGGGGGACCTCCATGAGTAGAGGCTCCTGTTCCCCTTCCCCCACTTAAATTCGCATAGCACCGGTGCATGATCAGACAAGTATTTTGACAGAAGAATGACCCCCTGCACTCCTAGCGCTGTCTGACGAGGTGCCAGTATCCTATCTGGCCTACTATAGGTTACATGTGTGGCCGAGTAGTATGTGTACTCCTGTCTACCAGGGTGTGCATCACGTCAGATATCTCCTAGCCCCATTTGCAACATCACTTCTGACAAGGTTGCTGTCATTCTTGGCTTGGTGTTCTGACGGGGCGGGTGTCAGTCCAGTCTCTCATCCGCAACACAGTTACAGTTCCCCACCTGTCTAATCCCACTGTGGGGGACAGTACGTCTCTCAGTGTGGTGTAAGAGTTTGCGTCATCTATGTTCAGGCCATAGGAATTAAGTATTACCAACTCCCGCCCAGCCAGTGTGCCCTGGATAAGTATGTGCCTTCCCTTTACGTCAGCTTTCATAAATTTCAGGGCAAATGGGACCCCCGGTGCCACCCAGATTGAGACCACTCTAGCAAAGGATTAGTAAGTGGCATGGTATGACTGATCCCTCTATTTCTTCGCCTATTTTGCTGCTTTGGCATCTGTCAAATTTGTCTCCTGGAGACAAACTGCTTTTGTGCCTTTTGAGGAGGGACAAGACCCTGTATCTCTTCCTGGCTGTGCCGAGTCTCCATACATTCCAAGTGGCCAGTTTGTATTTGTTAGAGACCCCCATTGTTAGTTGTGGTGTGTGTTTTTGTTTTAATAAACCCACCACTACCTCGGGCAGAACAATGGCTTTTCCCCTTCAAAAACAACTCATGCAACCTACTGGTCGCACAATGTCTCAGTTTTCCAATTACCCCCCTCACCCGGTCTGTCTCTGCATCTTCAGGGCTCTCTTTTTCACCCTTCTTTGCCACTCTCCTCCTGCATAATTGTGTCTGGAATTATTGCAGCTGTGGGGCTTTGTTCCCTCGACACCGGATCTCAGTTGGACTCCGCCGCTGCATTCATCCCAGGAGATCCTGGTCTGGATATTTGCATTGTTCCATCCTCCGCAATATAGATTCTCTCCGGAGTTTCAGGGGATTGGTTTCCAGGACCAGGGCTAACGGCCTTGTTTGCAGAAGGTCGTCGAGAGCGTCCGTCCCATGTTCCACGGCTTGGCGGGCCCCCAGTCTGGGTGCCCCCAGTGTCTCTGACCTCAAGCTACTCCCACACCTCTTCTGATTTCTCAAAGAAGTGGGGTTTGTCCTTATACAGTACCTTTAGTTTAGCTGGGTACTATAACATGTATCTTAGGCCCATTCCTCAGTTTTTTCTTGATGCCTAGAACGGACTTGAGTTGGTCCTGGACCTGCTTTCTGTAATCCGGGTAGAGGCTAATGCTGCAGTTCTCAAACTGTGGTATTTCCTGTTCACGTGCCGCTCTCAGGATACAGTCCCTGCCCCTATAGTTAAGAATCCTTGCAATTATTACTCTGGGGGGCCCTTGGTGGCGGCGGAGGGACCTGGGCTTTGTGTGCCCTTTCAATGATAAACATCTCCGAGAGGCCTTTCGGTTGCAGGGCCTTTCGAATCAATTCTCTGAGAAACTGCTCAGTGAACCTTCCCTCTGCCCTTTCCGGAAAACCCAGCATTCTGGTATTTCTGCACCGAGAGCGCCCTTCTACGTCCTCCGCCTTACTGTTCAGCTCCACGATGGTGGTGGACATTGTGGCTACCAGTCGTTTTAGTGTGATGACCTCTCCTTGAAGTGCCTCAATATTCCATTGTGCAGCCCGACCTTGTCTGAGAATTTCCGTAAGTTAGCCCTCAGAAGGTTCACATCAAGAGAGACCGTTTCTATCTGATGTTTCAGTGCTGAAAGGGATCCCTGTATGGCGGCCAGGAGTTCCGCCCTGGAGGGTTCCGAAGTCGGGGCTCCCTCTATTTCCCCCTCCTCAGCCGGGCCCATCTGCCTCGTCAGTCTCTGCGAGGGTTGCCTGGGGGTGGTGTACTGGGTGATAGTATTGGTCACCTGGGACCAAACAGCTCTGTCCTTGCCCATGTTGGGACCACTTCCAGTGGACTGGGCAATCCCACTGGTTTTAGGAAACTGGGTGGTGCCTTGCTTTGATGGTATCCCTGGTTAACCAGGCTGCTTTTTTGTGTGCCCCTCCCCCGGTGTGTGTCTCTAATATATGCAGTAGTTTGCCTTGATTGATCTACTGCTGTGTTTACTGCGCGCTATGGTCCACCTTACCCAGTCTTACTGTCCGCCAAGGGTCCTCGTTTATCCTCTAACTCGTCTTTCTGATGTTTTTCTTTTTTTGTTCATCATGTTCTTGTTCTGCGTTTTTCTTTAGTCTTCCCCCTTATTTTCATTGTGCCTCACAATGTGTCCTCCTAGTTCTGCTGTTTCCCTGTTGTGGGGCGGGCTGCTTTTCAGCTATTCCCTCTGCTTCGTCTTCCCTTTTGCCCAAGAAGCCTCCTCTGATGGGCTTTATTCGCCCTTGGGGAGCGTTCTCCTCCCCGTGGGCTCCAATCGGCTATGATGACCCAGACCGGCGTAAGGGCACTCACCGTGCTGCTCCTGCAATCTTAGTTGGCAGGCGGCATAATTAATCGGCCTTGCTTTCTTTGCCTCCTTGCGATCATGATCTAGAACGGGGGTTTCACCCTGCTGCTCTCGCAGCACCGCTCCTCTACCTAGCAGGCCCGGGTTCGAAGGCTCAGTCCGGATGCAACCGCAAGGCTACCGTCTTGTGTTCCTGCTTGCTAACGCGGCCCCACCTCAGGGCCACCTGCTTCCCAGCCGCTGGATTTTCTCTGAAGAGAGAGTTCCCAGGTAACTCCTTCTTCTGACTGCTGGCGACCGCAGCCTGCTGCAGACGCAGATCCTGGCCACCGCAAGACGGGTCACTGATGTCTGTTCCGCCCTGTTCAGCCAGGCCGAGTCACTCACCACACCATCTGCTATCAACGCTGTCTTCCCTCAACGGCTTCTGCTAGGTGGGTGTATGGATTGCTGTTTGCTTTTCATCATGGCCACTTCTGTCCCTGTGCCCTCTGGGCCGCAGGCAAAAAATCCTTTGCCTTCCCACTGTTCTCCGTGCTGGGATTTGCTGGGTCCTTACTTTCGCTGTCGGGGTGTTTTTAGATTATGTCTTCCAGGATCACTTCTTTTTAGAGGATTATAAAAGGATTACGGGGTCCACTGAGACCTGATTAGGAGAGATCTCACGTCTTCACGGCCATGTTGCCAGGCCACGCTCCCAGTGTTCTTCATTTTTAAGTAGGCCTATTTCATCACCCCTTACCATCATGCTTGATGGTTGGCATGGAGTTTCTAGGACTGTCATTGCACCCTTGGTTGGCAGGGGCATTTACCATGAGAGCATCTAGGAATTCTGTGTACGTTGTATCTATTTCCTGTAACCCTTCATGATGTGTGAATATATGTGAGCCACCAATTTATCTGTAACACTTTATGGAAGCCGCTCTCAGGCTCTGAAGGTCAAGAAATTGTGTAAAGAACAGAACACTATTAAGGCAGGACTGACAAGGGTTCAGGCCTTTCAACTTGCTGCTCTCAAGAAACAATCTAGCTACCTGCATAAATGGATTTCATGGCAGACCTTTTGGCAGCCAAGATGATGCCTGTAATCTCTGTTCAACAGATAGGTTTACCATATCCTTCTCTCCCAATCGGGGGGAGAAGCACCTTCAGAAACAAAATTGACAAAAAAAGGAATAGGTGGGAATATGTAAAGCAGGCCCCACGACCAATTGAACTGAAGACTTTCTCCAGGGAACTATTCAGAGGAAATTGTGTGGCACAAAACCGATGCCACTTCTTGTTCAGGGCTATGGTGAGGTTATCCATGCATGGAGCTTTCACTTATGGTTATTGAGGGAGAGATGATTCTGCGCATCCACTATCATTCTGAGAGCCTGCAAGGGGGACCTCTATCAGAAAGAAGCCCACTTGCTGTGCCCAGCTCATAGCTATATCACCTCACAACACAAGGTCCTAGACTATACACTGTTGACATCTTCCTGCGATGGAAGGGAGGAGTATCTCCAAAGTGAGGTGGACAGACCGCATTTCCAACACCTTTATATGTAGGTGAGGCACCAACACAGATAACAGGTCCTGCACTGTGTTGTCCCCTAGGTTGGCACTACAGCACAATGAATAATCTGTTACCATGTTAGCCTGCAATTATGGAGGCTGAAGGGTTGATCCACAAGAAGGTTAGAGGGGCACATACAACAGTGCAGATCCAGCTCAACAAAATCAGAGCTATGCACATCAGCTGAGCGGCTAGCTTATGCTGTAGGCACAATCGCCCCACACACTACTGAGGGGTCCTCATTTGCCCTATGGCATGGGCCAACAGCATGCACTAGGTCATCAGGCCTAATAGATGTGGGACTTGGAAATGGAGTCTGAACTAGAGACATTGAAATGATCTAGATGATCTCCAATACTCTGAGGAGGAAGAGGAAAACCATTCAAGGACGTTGGGTCTAGAACCACACCTATGAATATCAGCCTCTGCATGGGGACTAGATGGGACTATTAGCCAGCCACTTGGATCCACCTTCACTAGCCAGTTGTCCAGGTATGGAAATACATTTATTCCCGATCTCAGTGAAGTTACCACACTACTTCCTGTGAGCTGTCATCAGTCCAAGTGGTATTGCTGAGACCCAATGGTGAACCTCCATGAATACCTATAGGATAGAAGGATTGACAGATTAAAGTAGGTGTATACTTGGTGACACTAGGGAGATAGAGTGCTTGTCTTAAATAGTGTTCATGCATATCACCTCCCATGATGACCCAGCAGTAATTTTGTACAATCTTGACTTGGAATAACTTAAATGTACTCCTAATCAAGTCTTGAGACATCTGTAATAATGTTTGTGGCCAGCAAGTGCCACTTTTTTCAAGGTACATATAATTTAAGAGAAAGGAGTGTTCCATTTCTTTTTTCATTGAAATGAATGTTGGAAGCTAGATGTCACCTACCAAAGACTCATTACAGCAGCCTGAGTGAAATCAAGCAAAAGATCAGGTAGAAGCATGAGAAGCCCCTAGAGTTATTTACAGGCATAGCGTTGTGCGTCAAAACAGTTTTTGGTCTGCACTTGCACAAGTCTTGTGTGCCATTTGGTGCAGCATTACCTGTGTTGCTAGACGGCTCTGCTTCTAGGAGCAGTTCACAGCCATGTGCTGTTATGAAACTAAAGTTTGAGTGGGCAGGTGAACTGTTTAATAATGGAATTGGTGCTCAGTGTCACATGCTGCAGTGAAGGCTCTAGCTTGGAGCTTGTGATACAAAGAAGGATGTCGGGGCACATTCACAGGGAACATTACTCGTGAGCAGGATGAGGGACGATGTAGTGCCCTTTGTGTTTGTGCTAGTGGCATAGGCTGAGCAATGCAGAAGGTCGAACAGCACTGTTGTCTTTGTTACAAGGGAATTGGCAGTCACAGGTGACAAAGAGCACTTTGAGCAATCTCCACAAAGCAGTGGATCACCCTGTGGGTTCTTGTGTTTTTACCTCGCACCATACAGACAGCTCCACAACACACAGTGTTTTGTGGTCTCTCTCCTCTCTCAGGCAAACATGGACAGTGGTTGCAGTAATTTGATTGCTTTATTTGTTGAGGTCGTGCTGTAGAGTGTTAGAATCACACGTCTCAAGCAACCCTTCTCTTGAGACGCACTTACAGTAGGAAATTCTTCTTCAGTCCTGGAAGATTTCCTATTGTTTCTGGAATAACAAGCAAACTACCTGTCCCTGGCTGATTCATTTCCTTTGAAATTGAGCACAGTGATCCTTGAAGTAAAAGGGGACATTGCTATCTGCATACAGACCAGTTTATATCCAAAGACTATGGTAGTTGAAGTTGATCAACTGGTCAGTTTGACATTTTTGAGGGACCCATTGATGAACTTATACACATTCAAAGAGGTACACTTGAGTACTAATCAACTAGTATGTTAAAATGTGCAGTCACGCTGGTTACCTTAGTTATGATTAGCACCTCATAACGTTCACTGGGTTAGTGGATCTGACCCAGATACTCCTACAGCCAATCAGTGACTTTTGCTGAGCCTAGCTCTCCTAGCCAACGCTAGACACAGAATGTGCTGACAGTCAGTCAGTTCATCTCTTATGATGTGACTATGCACTTTGCCAGTCACCTGGCTTACAATGGCTGAGGAGGAGAGGGGGACAAGAAGAGAGCAGTGCAGGGGTCATACAGGATAGGGGAATACACAGGCGCACTGTGTAGGTATATTTAAATCAGAGTTTCCACAGGAAGATAGTTTTTTGCTTCTCTAATAACTATGGAGCAGTTCAACAGATCAGCACAAACGTTTTTCCCCAAAAAAGTTAATTCTTGGCTCATATACACAAAGATTTGGGCTGATCTGTCATGTAGGGACCACGGAAAGGGAGCGGGATTGAATTGCACGTTCTGATTTGCGTGTCGAAACTGTGAAGAAAATGTTGTCGAACCATTATAGGACTTGGTCCCCGTGTCCTAAAAACTTGTTTAAAAAAGGATGCAAGGGAGCAGGGTAGGGACACCCTGACCTCCAGGAACAGATGCCGGGACTCAGAGGGAACCCCCAAGAGATGAAAATCTATTTTTTCATGCTGCAGGTGCAGCAATTCCCCTGCAGGACCAAGGGTGGGGCACCCATTAGGCACCATGGTAATTGTTAAAAGGGGGAGCTGATGTACATGCTTCCACCCTGTGGGTACTGCAGTATTCCCTGAGAAAGTTTGCACAGTACTGCAGTATCATGGGGCTGAAAATGAACTGGCAAATGTTACCTGGAGACCCACTGGAGGGTTTTAACAAAAATATAAATACACAGCGCAGAAACCACTGAAGGGTGAGAACTGAATAAAGGACAATATAGGTCCAAGCCAGCACCAACAATTCAAACTTGTTTGAAAGGCGCACCAGAGAGCAATAAATGCAACCAACACGAGTGTCCTTTGATCTGAGCAGTCGCACCAACAGCCTGTTAAGCAAGGAGCGAGGCAGCTCCGAAACGCGTTAGGCATTTCATAATCTGGATGTAAGTGGCAGTTTGCCTAAATAAAGAATTGGTTCAAATGCTCCGTCCATCACCACCCCCTTTTGTACCGCTTTGTTCGCCATAAGTTGGCAGGGTATGCTCAGACGTGAGTCCCTTGCTCACTTTGCCACTGGATTCAAGCAAGCCTGGCTGAAGACGGCTGAAATGCCAAAAACCGGTCCTAGGAAGCTTGTTTTCGGTCCAGGGAAGGCATGGCTGGGCAGTTCGGGCTGGACTGTTCCCATGAGGCACAGGGTCAGACTGATTTGCAAATGGCCATGTCTGAACTGGGGTGGCAACGTGGGCTAAAGAACGGTGATGGATTAAACCCAGATCTTTTGACTGAGTGGGAGTGTTTGATTGGTTCAGATTATCCGTCCATCACCACCCCCTTTTGTACCGCTAAATAAAGAATTCAGCAGAATGACCTGTTGTGGTGTGCGTCTTCGTGCATGGATTAATCTTGAACAGATATATGCTTCCAATGTGATCCTTGTATTTGGTGCACTCACCAGCTGGTGCTCTGCATAGG